>NC_045428.1:285263606-285573963 GCF_902635505.1 Sarcophilus harrisii | reverse complement strand
TTTGCTAAATAGCAAATGTGCAAGGGATAGAAAGACAAAAATAAACCAAAACAAAAAATAAAACCAAACAAAAACTATAACAAATAGTTCCTGCCTTTGATAACTTTATGTTATGCAATTTGGGGCAGCTAGATGGTACAATGAATGAGATGCTGAGCCTGGAGTTAGGAAGCCCTAAAATCAAATTTGCCCTTAAGACACTTACTGGCTGTGTCACGTTGGGCAAGTCACTTAACCCTCTTTGTCTATGTAAAATGAATTGAAAAAGGAAATGGCAAATGGCAAATGGCAAACCACTTCAATATCTTTGCCAAAAAGCTCCAAATAGTATTGGGAAGAGTCGGACATGTTTGAAATGATCCGATAACAAAAATACAATCTGTACGCACATTAAAAAATAGCATTTATAAAATACTTTAAGGTTTTCAAAACACTGTGCTTGTTGATCCTAACAACTCTGTCAAGGAGATGTTATTATTACCTCTATTTTACACATGATTCAATTGAGATTGAGTGAGTTTAAGTATTGTATGCATGAGGTGAATTCCTGTCTTCTAGTGCAGTGGTTTTATCCATTATACCATTTACTGCCCTAAGATAGAATGCAGAAGTAGCCCAAATAATTGGAGAAGAATTAGATAGTAAAAGACAAAGAAAAAAAGTCTCCTTGTTAAAATGCTGTGTGGACCAGAACTGAAAAGAATATCTGAAGAGCCTCTAGAATTTTTCTCCATCACCACATCAGCAGTACAATGAGGTTCTTAGATCACTATTTCCAATGAAGACCTGGAGGGGAATGTGGTATAGATAAAAGAAAGGGAAGAGAAAAAAAAAGGATGGCAAAAGCAATAATTTTCCTCCTTTTTTTTTCTCCTGGAGATAGGTAGGGAGAGATGATCACAAAGTTCAGCTTTTAAATAAATGTAACCTTTAAACTAAATATAAAAATTCAAGAATATGTGATTTTTGGTTTATTCCCAATGGACATACATATATGGAATAACTGGAATGCAAAATTGTTATTTGTTATGTTTAAAAAGATTTGAATGTACTTTTTCAAGAGAAGAAAAGAGGTCTATTTTCTATGAAAGTTGGAAGGGATCTTATTCTTTCTCCTCTCTACCTTCCTAGTCAGTATACCTTTCCCAGAATTCATCCCATTTTCCCAAAGATCCAATTGTTTGTATTTCAAAGGGTGATCTCTGATCTGACAGTCAAAGTGAGATACTTTCAAACTTTGCAAGTCTGAATGCCCTGAGCCTGCTCTGGGCTCCTGGGATGTCTCTGAATCAGGATATTCCCAGAGTAGTTCACATCTAAAAGGTGCAGAGCATGGAAGAAGTAATTAGATGTGTCAAACCTTTGAAATGGATGTAATAGTACTTTCGTAATATAAAAAAAGTTCTATTGTTGGGAAATGAGAATGAAACAGGAATGAGGACTGGATTCAGACTACCTTGGCATTTCACAGGAGAAATTAGAAAAAAAGGAAACATAGGGCATTCCAGGGCAAGTCATAATAAGGTTAGAAGTCCTGTTTTCAAAGACATTCTTTGATTGTATTATTAGCAATAAGTTTTCCAGTTTTATTGGAGAAAGGGAAAAAAAAAGAGAATGGAGGAAAAGCCTGCAGTAGGTAATGGAGATAGCAGCATGATTCAGTGAAAGAATGAAGGATTTGAAATCTAAGAATATAAGTTCAAATCCTGATTACTATGTAGTTTTATTACTTTAGGCAAGTTACTCTAGATCTCAGTTTTGATCTATAAAATGAGGATACTGAAGCAAATGTCTTCCAAGATCTCTTCCAGATTCTATCCACTAGATTGTGAGCTCCTTGAGGAGACAGTTTTTTAATATTCCCTAGGGTTCCCACAGTGTTTGGAAAATAATAGGCATTTAATAAAGATTTATTGACTGACTATACATCTAATTGGGATGGGAGAATGGGTAGAGTGGACAGAAGTGACCTTTTTTGATGATGATGAACAAAGGTAAAGTATTATCTATGGTGACAATTTCCTAAAGACATCCCTAAAAACAGGAGAAAAGGACCTTAAGATGTCTGGACAAATTTTAGATGTGAAATTTTGGGGAATCCAATTAATTTTCTGTTTTTTTTGAAGTCTCACCTTATAATTTAGCCTATGGAGTTTGATCTTTTCTAGGAACCTCAGCAATATTTGCTCAAACAGAAACAAGACAAGTCAAGCCAAGCATTTGTCAAAGCCCTTACTATGTTTCAGGCACTTTTAAGACCCAGAATGCCAATAAAAGTAGAACATAGATTCCAATGAGAGAAGACAAAATACAAAAGATAGTTGAAAATATTGGAGTTGGGGGTGGGGAAAAATAAAGATCCCCATCTCAGAAATAAAAATGCATATTTATACAATTTTGAAATTTTACAAAGTGCTTTGTATCAGTTATCTCTTTTAATCCTCACTATAATTCTGTGTGGTAACTGCTCATTATTCAGATAAGATTGAGAGAAGCAAAAAGACCTTTCCAGAATCACACGATTAGAAAGTATCTAAGCTCGCATCTGAACAGGTTTTCCTCCTGACTGCAGAGCTGCGTGAGAGCAGGGACTAAGAGCCATCACTTTCCAGTTGGGAAAGCTGAGCTCCTTTCCTACATTCTAAACCATCACCCTAAATAATTTAATTTTCTGGAAGACTAAGGGAAGGTAGTGAGGGTTAGAATAGGGGAGAAGACACCCCTATTCCTTTCAAATATACTGCTGTGGCTATGAAACGGGGGAACAATTTAAATAAGCTTCATTTGGATACTTGGGTGTTCAAAAATTTAGTTCATAGATCAGATACTCAAACTACCACAAGATGTCACTGTTAGTCAACTGTTTGTGTGAAGACCTGTTCTAAGCATCACATCCGTCTAGGTATGGGAAAAGGAATAATGGCAAAGGTAGCTGATGCAAAAGGAATAATGGAAAAGGTAGCTGATGCAGATCTATTAAGATTTCAGTGAGACCTTTTCCCCTGGCATCTCTATTGTAGTATTAAAAACCCCTCCTGCTGTTTTATTGGCGAGTTTCCCCCTTTTGTTTTTGAAGCAGCAGACTAAAGTATCTGTGCTCTTCACCAATCTATATGCTGAATTCTTTGGACTTTAGAGTGAGAAGAGCCCTTAGATGTTACCTTTTGCATCCCCTCATTTTGCTAGTGAGAAAATAGAGGTTATGAAATGATTGCTCCAACTAATATAGTTTAAGTGATGGCAGGGACAGGAATAGGGCTCTGGATTCCTAGTATTTCCATGGTACCTTATCAATCAACATGGATTTGTTCAGTGTTCTTATCTTCTCAAAAAAAATTAAAATGTATTTTTAAATTACATATAATTTTTAAAACATTCATTAAAAGAATTTTAAATTGCAAATCCTTTTCCTCCTCTCTTTTTTTTTAATTCCTCCTTGAAATGACAAAGAATTTGCTATTGATACATGAGGGAGCAGCTAGATGGTGCAGTGAATAGAGCATAGCCTTGGAGTCAGGAGAGCAAATATGACTAAAGACACTTAACACTTACTCACTGTGTGACTCTGAGCAAGTCACTAACCACAAATGCCTCTCAAAAAAGCAAAAAATATCATATATTTGCGTAAGCAGTCATACAAAACATATTTCTATATTAGTTGTCGCAAAAGAAAGCAGAAAAATACAAAAAAAAAAATTAAAGAAAGCAAAAAAAAAAGTTATGCTTCAATTTATATTCAGTATTCTTTCTCAGTAGGTAGATAGCATTTTTCACCATAAGTCCTTTCCTTTGTAATTCTCTTGAATCATTGTATTGCTGAGAGTAAAACATTCACAATTGATCATCATGCAATATTATTATCACTGTGCACGACGTTTTTTCTGGTTCTGCTCACTTCGCTTTGTATCAATTCATGTAAGTCCTACGTTTTTCTGAATCTATCTTGCTCATTGTTTCTTATAAACAGTAGTATTCCATCATAATCACATACCACAACTTATTCATATGTTCCCCAAATGATGGGTCTTCCCTCTGTTTCCAAATTTGCCCCCACAAAAAGTACTACTATAAATATTTTTGTGCATATAAATCTTTTCCTTTTCTTTTTTGATCTCTTTGGTATATAGATCTATTTGTAGTATTGCTGGGTCAAAGGACATGTATTTATGGTTTTATAGCTTTTAGGTATAGTTCCAAATTGTTCTTAAGAATGGTTATATCACTTCGTAACTCCACCAATAGTACATTAGTGTCTCTATTTTTCTACAACCCTTTCACCATTTGTCTTTTTCATTTTCTTTCACAATAGCCAATCTCTAGTAGGTATGAGATAGAATCTCAAGTCATTTTAATTTACCCTTCTCTAATCTAATGTGATTTAGAGCATTTTTTCATATAACTTTGATTTCCTCATTTAAAAATTGCCTATTCCTATCATTTGATCATATATCAATTGGGAACTGACTTGCATTTTTATAAAATTGATTCAGTTCTCTGTATATTTAAGAAATGAGGTCTTTATCAGAGAAAATTGCCCCAGTTTCCTATTTTCCTTCTTTTTGGGAAAAAAGAAAAACATTAAAATTCATTTTGTAGTTAAATAGAAAAAGACAATAAAAGGGCATTTTAATGTATATGGCATAACATAAGAAAGAAGATTCAATATAAAAATCATTAATTTCCATTTCACATGGTTTTCTTCCCCACCCCCAAAGTATGTAATAAATACCACATTTTCAAAGCTACCCTATTTTTTCTGTGCTTCCTTCCAAGTTTTGTTTTGTTCTCTGCTTTGTACTTTTAATTTTTCCTCCTCCTTTCCCATCCTGCTTTGGAGAAAGGTACCATTAGACACTAATATGTATATGTATGTAAAACCATATTATATATACTTCTATTTATCAGCTCTTTTTCTGGAACTTCCTTCATAGATGTATTGTACTAATGGACATCCCCTGAATTTCCAGTTCTTTGCCACTTCAGAGAAAGTTGTTACAAATATTTTAGAACATATAAATTCTTTTCCCTTCTCTCTAATCATTCATATTCTTAGGTTTAACAAATATATAATTTTGATTGCATTGAACAAAAAGTTTTTTCTACAAATAAAATCAATGCTGCCAATATTAGAAAGAAAATAGGAAAATGAGATAAAAATTACATATAGTTTCTCAGATAAAGGTATCATATACTAATGCAATCAAAATTATATATTTTATACCTCACAATTCTATATCTTATGGATTCATAAATTGTTCTCCTATCCATAAATCTGATAGGTAATGTTCATGTTATTCTATTTTAAAAAATGATATCTCCTTTTTTCTCTATTTTGTCCTATATTTGTTTTGACCTTCTCTTGGTATATGTTATAAGATGTTGGCCTATGCCTAATTTCTGTCAAAGAAAATTGTATTATATTTAGTGCATTTTGTATTGTATTGTATTGAGTTTACTAATTTTCCTAGCAATTTTGGTCAAATAGTGAGCTTTTGTTCCACAAACTTCGATCTTTGTTTTTATCTAACACTGTTATTATTCACTACTGTCTGTTGTGTAGCTGATCTGTTTCATTCATTTCATACCTATCTATTTCTTAGCCACTCCCAGATTGTTTTGATAATTAGCATTTTCTGGTTTTGAGATCTGGTACTTCCTTCAAATTTTTTCTTTTATTCCTTTGATATTTTTGATCTTTTAATTTTACAAATGAATTTAAAAAAACTTTATAAGATAATTTTTGGTAGTTTGATTGCTTTGACACTAAGTAAATTAATTTAAATAGATTGTCATGATTATGTTGGCTTGCCCTACTCATTAACAATATTTCTCCAGTTATTTAGATCTGACTTCGTATTGTGTGAAAGGTGTTTTGTAATTGTGTTCCTATAGTTACTATGTGTAACTTGGCAGATAGATTCTCAAATATTTCATAGTTTTTTGTCTGTAATTTTTTTGTCTATATTTATTTATTTTTTAAATTATTTAATGAGAAAAAAAGGAAAACAGAAAAGAAAAACTAAACAAAATAAAGCAAAACAAAAGAGAACATTGTCATGTTCCCAGCAAAACATCAGGGAGGATTCAAAATATGTAACAACAAATTACTAGATAAAAAAAGTATATATAAGTAGAAGAAATTATATTTGTGAATGGCCATTTTTTCTTTAGTTCCCAGTAAATTGTTCTTTGGTTCCATGCTGTATACCTCATTTGCTTTATTCTTTTTTCCCCTCATCCCTCTTACCAGTCTCAATGAAGCTACATTTAAGAAGAAATATATGTATACATATACATATATATATATATATATATATATATATATATACACACACTCACACCCACACCCATCCCATATCTTCCCCACGTCTTTCCTTGTCTGTAGTTATTTTAAATAGAATTTCTCTTTCCATTTATTCCTGCTGCATTTTGTGGGAAATATAGACATACTGATTATTTATGGGGGTTCATTTTAAATCCTGCAACTTTGCTGAAATTGTTTCAACTAAATTTTTAGTTGATTTTCTAAGTTTCTCTAAGTATGCTAACATATCATCTGTAGTGTATAGTTTTGTTTCTTCATTGCCTTTTTAACAAATTATAACATATTATGAGTATAATGAGTATAACATTAAATATTTAACAAATTGCCTATTAACAAATATATATATATTTTTTCTTCATTGCCTATTTTTCTTCTTTCATTTTCCTTTTCTCCTTTTATTGCTGTAACTAGCATTTCTAGTACAATTTTGAATAATAATGGTCATGAGCATTCTTGCTTCATTCCTGATCCAAGAAGGATATTTCTACTAAACATTTAAAGAATAATTAATTTCCAAATACATAAACAATTAGGGAAAATAGGCTAATATGTTCTGAATGTTTGTAAGTTTTCAGTTTTTCCAAGGTGGTTCAATCTAAGGAGAAATCCTGCAACTTTGCTGAAATTGTTTCAACTAAATTTTTAGTTGATTTTCTAAGTTTCTCTAAGTATGCTAACATATCATCTGCAGTGTATAGTTTTGTTTCTTCATTGCCTTTTTAACAAATTATAACATATGAGTATAATGAGTATAACATTAAATATTTAACAAATTGCCTATTAACAAATATATATATATTTTTTCTTCATTGCCTATTTTTCTTCTTTCATTTTCCTTTTCTCCTTTTATTGCTGTAACTAGCATTTCTAGTACAATTTTGAATAATAATGGTCATGAGCATTCTTGCTTCATTCCTGATCCAAGAAGGATATTTCTACTAAACATTTAAAGAATAATTAATTTCCAAATACATAAACAATTAGGGAAAATAGGCTAATATGTTCTGAATGTTTGTAAGTTTTCAGTTTTTCCAAGGTGGTTCAATCTAAGGAGAAGTGTGGCCACAACCCTCCTCAGCGGTGCTCTGGATTGTGAGTGACCATAAGTGCTCTTTTCTGCACTAAGACTGACCAGTATCTGCTCCCCTGTAGCTGCATCGCTAGGATACTAAAGTTCCTCTTCATCTTGGGACTGAGACTCAGAACTGTGTATCAGCAGTCCAACAATATACCACATCCAATGTCAGCAAAGGGTGTTCTGTAATCTCCTTCTGACTGGTTGTTAAACTTACTCTCTGTAGCCTGAGAGCTCCAAAACAGCTTCTACTGCAGAAGCCTTTAAGATCTGTTGCTACTTTGTGAGGACCAACCTGCGGTGCACTGTGTCCAGCTCTGATCACCCCACAATGAAACAGACCTTTCCTACCCACCTCTGAAGTTGTCTTGGTCTGGAAAATTGTTTTACTTTGATCTTCTGTTGATTCTGTTGCTCCAGAATTTGATTTAAGATGCGACTTAAAAGTTGTTCAGAGGGGATTTGGTTCAAGTGAATTTCTGCTTTTACTTTTCAAATCTGACACTTTGATCTCAACATCTTTAAAAAAAAGTTTTTAAGGTGCAATTTTTAGATCCACAACAGCAAAGACCTATTAGAAATGGAAGAAAATGGATGTCATGGAGTGACTATACATCAGATAGACTAAATGTTTCTCTTCTTATTGTCACTTACCTATCTTTATGACTTTGGGCAAGATATTTATCCTATTTTTGCCTCAATTTTCTCATCTATAAAATGATGGGAATGGATTATGTGATCTCCACGATCCCTTTCAGTTCTAAATCAATGTAACTCAAAACCATGTGAAATCTCCATTCTCATTAAAACCAAAAACAGAATCCCCAACATCCAACAGATCAAAACCAGCAATCCTACAATTACTGTGCATACAGGTTTCAGGGGTTATTGGAATTTCTTCAGGCTCTTTTAAAAAGTTTAATTTAGGCAGAAAAAGTTATTTTAAAAATCATTTACTTTTCTCCAAATTTCCTTTTATTTTATTGTCTATTGAAATTTGGTGGCAGATTGGCATAATACTTTTAAAGGATGTGGTCACTGACTTTATGTACTTGTCTCTATATATTTATATTTATAAAAATACATAGACACACATTATTAAAACAATTAAGGAACAGGACAACCTAATTATAAAGCAACCCTGAAACTATTAGTAGAAAAGATGGTAAATTTAATTATAGCATACCATGCACAAATATGTCATATTCTACTAAAACTTAAAACATATGTGATATTAAGTAGCCACTGTATAGTATTACGAAAACAGTTACATATACTTGAAGGAGATGCTCAAAGACATAGGACTTCAATGGACATTCATACTCCAAAATAAGTAGTGACACTTGCTTAAGTAGATTTTTTCCCATATGCTACATCAAGAATAAACATTTAATGCTTGCTTCTTCAATTGTTGGAAACTTCCAGCAGTTACTAAGCCAACAGACTTCCAAACTAGGGTTGCATCAATATTTCTTTCTGGCTGTGACTCCACAGGAGTTATAGATTATATTGCTCTACAGTTTTCCTCTCTAGGGTTTACTCTTAGCTATAGGCCAAATTTTGCCTCACTGGCTAAAGTCTAAGAAGAAGTTGCCATGGTGAGTTTTAATGTCACTTTGCAAGCATCTTCTTACTATCTTTTTTTCTGTCTCTCTCTTTGTGACACTCTCTCTCTCTCTCTCTCTCTCTCTCTCTCTCTCTCTCTCTCTCTCTCTCTCTCTCTCTTTCTGTTTCCCCTGCCCTCCCTTCCCCTTCTTTTCCCCTTCCCCCTTTTTTCTTATCCCTCTTCTTCTTCCTTCTTAACCCCTTGCTGCTTTCCCCCCCTCTCCTTCCTTCTTTCCTTTTCACTCTTTTTCATTTTTCCTCTTCCCCCCTCTCAGCATTCTTGTTCTCTTCAATACCTCTCTAAGTTTAACCCTTTCTCTCACATTACAGAGTCACAGATTTTGTAAGCTGGAAGGGAACTCAATAAGCTTTCTCTGAGGCAGATTCTTAAACTTTTTTGATATCATGAATGCCTTAAACTAAGTTTATGATTTCTTCTCAGAATAATGTTTTTAAATTATAAAATAGACAAGGGAACTAATTATATTGATATATAGTAATTAAGAGATTTTAAAAAGAAAAATTTCAAAGATCTCAGATTAAGAACCTCTAATCTAGTATGGTTTTTCTCCCAAATTTTTCAGATGATAAAACCCAGCCCCAGAGTTGCTGACTTATTCATATAAATTTCCTTTAAAATACAAGGTATATATGTGTATGTATATGCACACACATATTATATAATATATATTTTATGACTCTACAACATTGAAATTATATACATATGTACACATATATGCATATATATATTTTTATATACATATAAAATATTTTCATCTGTATATGTGTGTGTATATATATATATATATATATTTGTATGTGTTGGACAGTGTTGAAAATATGCCTAATTAAATGGAGTCCTGAGCCTGAAGTCAGGAAGATTCATTTCCACACAGTTCAGTGGTTAGGGTCTGAGTTCAAATACAGTCTCAGACAATAGCCATATAACTCTGAGCAAGTCACTTAACTTCTAGAGAAGGAAATGGCAAACTATTCCGGTATCTTTTCCAAGAAAAGCTCATGAAGCTTCAGAGAGTCATGATGAGTTGGACATAATTAAATGACTAAACAACAGCAATCCACCAGTTCTCAGTATTTTTCTTGAGTTGGTTAAATCAGTTAGTTGAACAGAAATATCATTATTATCATAAGAAAAGATTCACTGAGTGCTAAGTTGATATAACTGGTATAAGAACTTTGAGTCTAAATGATAGGAATCCAATCCTTAAGAAGGTTTTAGTTGAAAGAAAAATTAATATAGAATAATAACACAAATAGAACACTTGCTATAAGTTAACCAATAAATATTTATTTAATACTTACTATATGTCAGAGCCTATGCTAAACATTGGAGATAAAATTACAAAAGATAATTTCTGCCTTCAAAGAAATTATTTTTTGTACATTCATTGCATAGGAGTTTTTGGCTATACTCTGATCAAAATCTACCTTGTTAAACTTGAGAAAGCAAAGCTTTCTAGATAGAATCACAGAGATAGAAACAAATCAATTGGTTGAGATGTGATAGTCCCACAGGGACATGAGAATATATAAATAAAGAATTCCAAATGGGTAAAATTACCCAAACAAATTGTTCTTAACCTTGCTACATTTGGATTTTAATATGAATCAAATATTTTAGAGATTATTGTGGGTCTTAGTAAGATGTAAGATACTTGAAGACAAGTAATGTCTTGTTTTTATTTTGACATTCTCAATCTCTAGCATTGTGAATTGGATATCATGATACTATGTCAATTACTCAATGTTGAATTAAATCAATTTGAATTTCATTCATGTTCAAACTGCCACTTTTAAAGTCTAACTAAATTATTTTATTTGGCTTATTTCCTTTACTCTAAGAATACCTGGAAATTTAGTCTCAGGCAGGGCATTCAAGAATAGGATGCAGAATGAAAAAATGGGAAAGATTTATGAATATGCCATTGCTGCCAGGATTAACCCAGGGACAGGTAGACTACTATTAATAACTAAGAATAGTTGAATTTTATATTGCACTTTAAAGTTTGAAAATTATTATAATGAATGAACTCATATGGTCTTCATGAGAACTGTGAGAAGTACATGCTAATATTATGCCCATTTATTATTCCCAGAGATGAGCAGTGTCTGAGAGAGGTTAAATAGCTTGCCCATGGTCACAGATATAGCAGTAAGAATTTCTTACTGGATTGGAACCTTAGTTTCCCTAATTTCAAGTTTAGTTCGCTTTTCTCTATGCCACATTTCAATCTCTGTAATACTTTTGTTTTTCGTTCATTATTTGGCTCTCTGACTCTGCAATGCCATTTGGGATTTTCTTGGCAGAAATACTAGAGTGGTTTAATATTTCCTTTTCCAGCTTATTTTACAAAGAGGAAACTGAGATAAACAGTGTTAAGTCATGCTTGCCCAGTTCACAGAAGCTAGTAAGTATCTGAGGCCAAATTTAAACTCAGGAAGATGAATCTTCTTGACTTTAGCCTAGATACGCTATCCACTGGATAACCTAACTGCTTCTCTATGAGACTATAATTACATATGAGATAAAATGTGAGGGTGCAAAAAAAAAAAAACCTCACCTGCAGAAAGTTTCACACTCTGTGACCTGCCAGAATGTTGCCTCCTGCCTGTCTATTAAAAAGAATCTGTTACAATGACTACCTTAGTTTAGTATAATTTTCAGCTTACAGTCTATTTGCAGAACTCTCCTTATTGATTGGTTATATGGATTACTGAATATTTTCCATCTGCATGAGACACCATAATTCATAAGAGTTTGGATGAAGAGAGATTTTGTTTTTCTGACATCTAGCTTTAAGAATGAAGATATATAATTCCAGGTTCTCTTTAGTTTTTTGAAGGGAGAAAAAGAGTCTGGGAAGAATGTGACATATAGAGGGCCCAATGTCTCAATCATTTCTCTATCATCAGCTTGCCTGATAACTCATCTCTATGAGAAAAGCAGAGTGGGTAGACTCTTTTGCCAATCTCCTGTTCCTCTCATGGCAGGAATCAAAGTCTCCTTTTGGAGAGAATTTGGAGAAGAGTGGACAAAAGAGTATCCAGAGATATTTATTTATACCTTCCTGTGAGCCAAATCTTGACAGACCAATGTGGAAAATAAATATAACCTGTGTGGGCAAAACATACCATTCTCACCCCTTTCTCACCTTTACTATTTATATGTCATTTATAAGTCTACTATTCAAATTTGTATTTTATTTGGAAAGAGAGAGAAAATGCTCAGAGTCTCATATTCCATTTCTATTAGTTCATTAATATAGATTATTATCTTTTTAACAATAATATTATCTTTTAGCTCCTATATAGTACTGAATCATGAATATCACTATCTCTTAATTATCAAAATTGCAAGTGCCTCCAAAAGACAGTGCATAGAAGTATTGTGGGTATAACTAAGATGTGCAAAAAATAACACAATGATTGTGATGGAATACTACTGTGCTATGAGAAATTGTTACTTCAATGATTTTAGAAAAAACATTGATAAACTTGAATGAAATACTGAAAAGCAAAATGAGCAGAACCAAGAAAACATTGTATATTAGTAACAGCAATATTGTTTTAAGAATAACATTGAGTGACTAAGTCGTTTTGACTATAATAAATACCCTAATTAACTACAAAGTACATATGTATGAAGGAAAATCCTATCAGCATCCAGAGAGAGAAATGATAGATATAAGTATATATAAAATGTTCTTCGATACACACAAATACATTTGTGCTTGGTAGCCATCTCAAGGGTGGGGGAGAAGAGACAGAGGGAAGAAAAAAAGTTACATGACAATTTTATAATGTATTTAAAAGGAATAGCAAGTTATATGTACTGGATTTTCAATTTCATGCATAATCATTTTTTTAATTCTACTATGTTATGGAGATGCTTGTCATATCTAAAATTTAGAATAAAATAAATTAAACTTAAAAAACATAACTTAAAAACGATCTGAGCAAGATAATACATTATCAGAAAACATGAGTTATGTAGTGAATTGAAGAACAGAAGATGTAAAACCTTTGTGATGCTTTAGACTTGATGGAAATGATAAAAGACCCCCCGTGAGCTTAATAATCCTTCATGGTAGGGATTAAACCTTGGGTCTATGAATGTATTTAAAATATAATTATATTTCAAAATAATTGGTTTATTTTTTTAATCCTGTATTTTATTTTATGCAATTAATACATGATTCTGAGAAGGGGTTCATATTCTTCACTGGACTGAAAGAGATCCATGACAAAACTAAGAAGCTGCATACTATGGGGAATTTATGGTAAGGCTTAGGTAAGAAGGGAATTAGTTGAAAAGATTTGGCTGGTTTGCTATTTTAACCAGTAGTGATGGGTGGTGGAAAGGAGGGACACATTGATGCATTGATGAAAATATAGATCCATCAAAGTTATCAAAGTAAATTTATCGAATTACCAAATTTTCCCCTTAAAAGACTCAGAAAGGCTTTCTAGGGGAAGCTAGTTGGTATAGTGGACAGAACACCAGCTCTGAAATCAGGAGGACCCGAGTTCAAATGTGACCTCAGACACTTCACCCGTCCTAGCTGTGTGACCCTGGGCAAGTCACTTAACCCCAATTGACTCAGCCTATAATTTTTTTTTTTAAGTTTCAAATTCCCTCCTTTCTTCTCATATTCCTTCCCCACCCACCAAGAAAGTAAACAATATTTTAATAATTTTATATATATATATATATATATATATATATATATTTCAATTTCAGATTAGGGCTATAGGAGATGAAAGGAAGAAAGGAAGAAAAGAAGGAAGAAAGAAGGAAGAAAGGAAGAAAAGAAGAATGAAAAAAGGAAGAAGGAAGGAAACAAGGATTTATTAAGCACTTACTATTTGTTAAGCATTTTACCTCTCTTTCTTTATTTCTCCTTTGGCAAGAGGTTACAGGCAAAATTAAGTGGTAAAAGAGATACCAGGAATGGTAAATATGAAATAGAGTTGGGAGAGCATATTGTTAGACTACCCAGAGTTTATCAGATGAGGAGGGAGATTAACTTCATAGTGGGCTTAGTTCTGAAAAGGATTTAAGAAAGATCTTTGTCATAAACATTTTTAAATAGGGGAAATATAGGCTTAGGGGTTTCTCAGGTACTAAGGCTGGAAACTCAAGAGGAAGGGTTCCAGAGTTAGATGGAATACATCTGGCAGATTAGATCCCAGACCTGTTTAAACATATATCAATCAAGAGAGTCTAGGAAAACTAGAAATGTTATCTCACTTAATTCTCCCAACCCAGGGAGGTTAGTGCTATTATTATCCCTATATTAGAACTGAGGAAACTGAGGCAGACAGAGCTTAAGTATTTTGCCCTGGGTCAGGTATCTAATAATTTGTGAAGCCAGATTTGTACTCAGATCTTTATGACTTGAATCCATTGCTTTGTTTGCTGTGCTACCTAAAGAGAAACACCTAAGGCATGGCTTACATGAACAGATGGGAGATTGGAGCAGACCTACCCAGGGCACTCAGTCAGAAGATTCATCGGGGCACCAGGCAGGGGAGCATAAACTTTGCCCAATTGGGTTGACTGGGCAGATTATGAAAGGGAAAGTAATATGGGGGTGTGTGGCAAGAAGAGAGTGCCACTGAACAATTTAATTATAGAAGACAGATTGGTTTATTACATAATTTTGGCTACCTCTAACCTGCTTTTGGTGGGGACAAAGCTGTTTCTGATTCTGTTAGGGTGAATGCTAAGACTCAGAGGTTTCTTTTTCCAGAGATGGGGTGGTGGGAAGGATTAGCTGCCCAGTTTTATCATAAGAGGAAAAGAAGTGCTTTCAAAGACCTGTAGCATCTGGATTACATATAATTCTTCTATTACTGTCTGCTGCCGAAATGCCTCAGTCTGACAAGATCAGAGCTGGTGTCATCCTTTTATATTTAATTTTAATTTACAAGAAATAATGTTCTTCCTGCTCCATTTCTTCCAATTCTCTCTCTTCTCCTCCCCTGTTCATTTTTCCTTATCACTTCGAACTTACTCCTTTCACCAATGTCATTCTCTTCAACTATAATGTGCTTCACCTTTAAACATCTTATAAAGATATTATTTTTCATTTGTAGTGAAATGGCCTCAGCAGCTATACTTGCAAACTGAAGAATTAAACATCTATAATATAATATGGTAACCGTTTAATAAGAATTGGTTCATCTTTTACAAAGATTACTTTGGTTGACATTATTTTTAAGTATTTATATCATGTTGATATCTCCAATTAATTGTTTGAGATTCCCCCCTTTCACTCCTACCTTTTTCTTCTTACTCCGCTTCTTCAATTTCCTTTCTTATTTCTCTTTCTTTTATCTTGTTCTTTTCCTGTTTTCTCCCCTTTCTTTTCCTTCTTTTCCCCTTTCCTCTTTTCCTTCCTCCCCAACTTCTTTTCTCCTCCTTGCTCTCCTCCTCTCACCTCTTCTCTATCTGACTTACATTTCCTTTTATCTCATTCCTTCATTGTCTTTGCCCTCTTTCACTTTCTATCTCACCTTTTGCTTCTTTCCTCATACTATTTGCTGTTATCACATACCAAAATATCCTTTAAAATTTTATCATTTTTGGAGAATAGGTTTTGGGGGTTGTTTCCCCTTTTCTAACTGTGAGGTATCACTAATTTTTTAAAAACTGCCAGGCTTAGTATATAAAACAAAAAACTGGAACTACCAAAACTTTCAATTTTTCTCCCTTCAGGAAATATATGTGTATACATATGACACAACTCTAGCTAAGAATACATTTAGTTTTCTCCCTCCCCTTCCTTCCTCCCTTCCTTCCTTGTTTCCTTCCCTCCCTCCCTTCATCCTTCCCTCCCTCTCTCTCTCTCCTTCCTTCCTCCTTTCCTTCCTTCTTTCCTTCCTTCCTTCTTTCTTTCCTTCCTCACTTTCCTTCTCTTTCTCTTTCTTCTTCCATCCTTCCTCCCCTCCCTCCTTCCCTCTTTACACTTTTTGCTTAGAACCCCACAAGGATGTATCTACTTGGTGTTACTATGAGGGACAGAAATTAGGGTTGTAAAGATCAAGTCATGAATAGCAATTTGGAGTCATGAAAATCGATTTTTTTTGCACTTATTCTTTCTCTTATTTTCTTAGATTGAGGATATCAAATATGTTACAAATCTGTGATATTTTTTCCAATGTCATTGCTTCATGCTGTTTTTTACTTTTTTTGGAATACATTATTTATGTACAGTTGAATGTGAAATAGGCATTCTTGGTTTAGGAAAGTTTGAGTTAGACAACCTTAACTTCTCCCTTTCCTAATTTAACTCTTCATCCTTAGTCAGATACTACACTTTCTATATTCAGTGTTAGCATTTCTGCCTTGGTTAATAATTTTGATAATTTATGCTTTTACTTTCTCATGATCATTCTTATGAGATTCTTATCCATTAATTACATTTCTCACAGAATATGTACTATATGTTTAGAACAGATGCATTTCATGAGTTGATTACATGTGAGATGCATTCAGATAAAGGAATAAAGATAGAGATAAAGTGAATATTTTCATTCAATTTAATTTAATCATTTAATTTACAGACTATCTTATATTGGTCTAAGTAAAACACTCACAGAATGATAATTTATATTTTCACTGTGCTCTTGTTGAATGATTTGCATACTGGAGACATGGTAGTAAATATGTTGATGATGAATTTTTTCTCTTGGTATATTGTTCTTTTTATATGTATCTATACTCCAAAATTACAGTGATCTCAACAATGTGGGGATGGAATGAGGAATACTTTTTTTTCTGGGTATAGACTACAATCCATTTATAGTTGCCCATCTCACTCTACTTTTGTCCAGGTTCTCTCATGAATCTTCCACAAAGGGACCCATCCAATATACTAGAAGATTTTTCCATGCTCTCTTGATGTTGTATTGATATCAGTAAGACATTAGGTCTCCATTTACTATCTATGTGATTGGATCATCTTCTTTTCTGGGTATAATACCCTTTCTCTGATAACATCCTTTATTTTGCTATTCTTCTTTTATAATGTATTGAATGCTTGATTACTAGATAGCTCTCATAGCTTTTATTGTTTGATCTCAACTTCAATTCTTCAGAGATTGTGTTATTCTGTGACTCAGAATTATATAACACCACAGGAAGAAAACTGGGGTTAGAAATAAGCCTGAAGAATCTTGGGATCCTTAAAAGATCTCAGTTTCTCAAGAGCAATCCAGACCGCTATTTTCTTTGCATTTAATTCTGGGTCCAGCTTACTGTTAATTTGCAGTTTCTGACAAAGTCATATGTATTGGTAGATAAGTTCTATGAGTTTTCTAACCAGTTCCATAGCTGATAAGAATTCTTCATCTATTTAACTTTTCCTTCAGTTATATTAAAGTCAATTTTTCTGAGTGATTATGGATTTCGCTTAGAAGGTTGTGAAAATCAGCTCAGGGTCATCCATAAATATGAGTATCTGGAGAGCCTTATCTTCCATAAGGATTCAGTCTTGGATTGGTTCTCTGCACTGGTCATATTCAATGACAGTGAAAAACATTTTTGGTGAATCTACCTATCCTCATTTCATTCCTTACTTGTGATTAGAGAATTGCTGAAGAGAGTTATTTCCGTGGTTGTATCTTTCAAAGATATGATATGATTTTGACATATGCATAAGACATTTTATTAGAGGAGAATTTTTCAGATGTTTTTTTTCCTACTTCTTCAAAGACTTTTTATAATTAAGAAACAATAAACACTATAGGATCTTGGATTCTTCATGTTGTTTAAGTGCATGAATATATAAATATAACCTATTAAATAATCTAATTTGTGAGAGGTTGCCTCTTCTCATATTTTTATTAGGCATTCCATCAACTTGCATAGATTGGTCTCACATGCATTTTGTATAGATGGGATACAGGTGGGCATATAGAGTGTTAATACTATTACTTTTTTGGTAATAAAGTCCAAGATGTTATCTATACTTAGGGAATTATCTTTTTGGTACCTTGATAATAGATCTCTTGATTTGATGCTCTCGACATTCTGTTACCTTAAGCATAGGTCTCTGCATAATTCTGTTTGTATATGATTCTGTCCCTTTGCTTTTCTCATCTTTGTTTTCTTCATTATCATTTCCAGTTTAACACATCTGGACTCCGATGTTAAAGTTGAAATGTGATAGCACCACTGTCCTTGATGATATGAAGAATTTATTATCAAGATCTTTTAGATACTTTCCATTTTTGTCTATGTGTTAGCCCAAATCCCATGTCCTTTTTTGTGACCTTCCATAATTTGTCTGTGTTATTATTTTCCATTTTAGATGCCAGCTCCCATGGCAATTTAACTTGCTTTGGGGAATGGTCCAGAGCAGTTAGCATTTATTGGATGTCTCTTGTGTGAAGTCCACTATTCCAAGCTCAGTTGTGTATTTCAATAAACTATATTTGATAGTAGCAATAATGATGATAGAAGAGGGAACTGTTTGTTTCTTTGGGCCACTTAAACACTTTCCAATCATATTAAATGTATTTGGGCCTAGTGCCACTATTTATTTCTGTGATTTGTGACTTCCTTTTATATTGCTGGATGTTGCTGTGGAAAATACACAAGATGTGGGGGGATAGGGGAGGGCAATATTGAGGAAGAAAGATAGACTAACAGACAGATAGTAATAATTTAATTTATAGTTCTGCAAGGCAAGCCATTAAATGATGTGTATGTTATGACATTGACCCAATGTATTACATCAGTTTGAGGATTAAAAAGAGATTTCCCAGAGAATCTGACTGACCAGTAACAGTTATATCAATAAGTTCTTGTGTATTTAATTCATATAAAGATGGCTTAAAGTTTAACATGAGTCACACGGATAAGAGAAATAAAGGAAGAATTCAGTGTCACAGGTTTTGGAGGAGGAATAACAAAAGTGGTTACAATCACTGAGGTGGTGGGCAGGGATGGTGTTAAGCTTTGGTTAGAGAATTCTCTAGTCTACAATTCCAAGAGGATGGTGTTCAGTGATAGTTTGCTGACAAGGCCACATTCAACACTTGCCTCACTCAAGTTCTGCCAGGCTCCCACCAGGCCTCGTCATTAATGATTAGAATGCTTATTTCTTTTGTTACCTTCATACCACTCTGCTCAGTGACATATGCAAGAACCATGGTTTTTATAGAGAGTTAGAACATTATTACTTAAATATACCGGATCTCTTATTCTTCCTTCCTTCTTTTATTCATTCATTCCTTCATTTGTTCATTCATTTGTTCTTCCCTCTCTCATTCCCTTTCCCTTCCTTCCTTCCTTCCTTCCTTCCTTCCTTCCTTCCTTCCTTCCTTCCTTCCTTCCTTCCTTTCTTCCTTCCTTCCTTCCTTCCTTCCTTCCTTCCTTCCTTCCTTCCTTCCTTCCTTCCTTCCTTTCTTCCTTCCTCTCTCTTTCTTCCCTTACTTCTTCCTTTCTTTCCTTCTTTTCTTCCTTTTCTCTCTCTTCATTTCTTCTTCCCTCCCTCCTACCTACCTGTCAAAAATTTATTCAAACTGAAAAAAACCCAAAAATCAAAACCTGAACTTATCATAAGGGGATAGATTTAGACTAGAAGGAATCTTGGAGTTCATCTAGTTCAGTCCTCTCATTTTACAGATGAAGAAATCTAGGCCTAAAGAACCTAAAATATTTGCCCAAGGTCACATTAGTAGAACATGAAAGAATTGAAATTAAGTCAAATCCTGTGATTCCAAGTTTAGTAACCTTTTCATTGTGCTAATTTGTTTACCAATTTCTGATGAAAATGGTTGGGAGAGCATACTTTACAAGCAGTGGGGTTTGAAAGTTTCCAGCAAAGGGAAAGGAGATCTGAAATAGGAAGGGGATGTCTCAGAGAAGTCACCCTACACCAACAAAGGCTTGCAGATTTTTCCTGGCAAAAAATCTCCTCAAACCCCCAAAATCCCGAAACAAAACTCAACAACAGGAGAGTTTTTTTGAATGAGCACCACTACATTTCCTACTTTACAAGTTTTATAAATGGTGTGATATCTTTATAAAGAGATGTACAGTTGTAATAAGAACCTGAAATAATGAGAAACTGAGGCATAGTGTTGCTTAATTTATTAGTAAGTCTAGCAGTCACCAGTAAAAGAGGTCAATGAATCCTTAGTAGCCAAATTCATCTTTGACAAGCAGAGCAGCTTTTTATACAGTTGGTTACAAAAGGGACAGTAATCAAAACTAAACTAAGATTGATTGGTTATTTTGCTTAATTGTGTGGACTTTCATGAAGGGGTCCCCAGAATATACACCACAGGGAAAACACAACAGAGTTAAATATCTTCTGGAAAGTCCTGTGCTAGATTGATTGATTTTTGTCCTTGGTTCTTGAAGAAGACAAAAGTGACATCACTGTGTTAGTCATGTTACTCCTTGTCTGACCATGACTGATTAGACCAATACAGAGATACCTTGACATTATCCTTGTATCACTTTTTTCTGACCACCATGGGAGCACTTTCCAGTATGAGCTCTAGATACCATTTACCAGAAAGACCCAGTGCTAGGCAAAACTAATCTTCCACTCATCTTCCTTATAAGACAGTATCAGTTTGTAGCCCTAAAAATTAGGAAAACTTAACTATTACAAACTCTACTACTGAGGCCCATACAATTAGATTCCAGTGATTAACTAAAACTCTTAACTATTAATTAAGGAATAGTTAATAATAAAAATTTCACATCACTAACTAAAATGAATTCTTTCTAATTTTTAATGCTGTTCTAAGAAGCCAGGAAGATTGACTTAGAAATATAAGTAAAAGGAGTATCTTCTTAGGTTGCAAAGATATCTTATTGGAGACTAAGTTGTAAAAATATCTGTTATTTTAAAAATAGTATCAATAGCTCCATTATTCAAGGAGGTCTCTGGCAATAGTATGAAAAAGGAGAAATGATTCGACCTTCTAGAACATATTGAAAGAAGGAAACAAGTATTTGTTAAGTTTCTACTATGTACAAGCACTCTATAAATATTTTCTTAACTGATTCTCAAAATGGTCCTAGGAGATAGGTTCTATCATCATTCCCAAT
Organism: Sarcophilus harrisii; assembly: GCF_902635505.1. Taxonomy (NCBI): domain Eukaryota; kingdom Metazoa; phylum Chordata; class Mammalia; order Dasyuromorphia; family Dasyuridae; genus Sarcophilus; species Sarcophilus harrisii. Next base: position 285,552,861 of record NC_045428.1, on the reverse strand, counting down.
TTCCACTTGTGAAAACTGAGATAGGCTAAAAGGATTAAATGATTTGCCCAGGATCACAGAGCAAGTTAAGTGTCTGAAGCTGAATTTGAACACAGATAGTCCTGATTTCAGGCCCAATGCTCTGTCTACTGTGTCACCTAGCAACCTCTACTAGCAACCAGTCCCAGAGCCTCTGTGTAGTTGGATTCCCTCTATGACCCCTAATGATGATAAAATCCTGAGGAGACACATTTTTAACATTCACATATTACAAAATAAGCAATTTATCCTTGTTGAGTCAAGTTTCTAAATAGGCCCTGGTCCTTTAATTGGAAGTCCTCTCTTTCATTAAAAACACATTCTCCCTCCCTCTATCCCTCCCATAGCATTTTAGTCAGGTTTTTTTTTGGCAAGTCATTTTTGGTTATAATTTTATATCATTGGCCTTCTGGAATATCATATTCTAAACTCTGTTTTCCTTTATGGGTGTGTCTGTTAAATCACGTGTGATTTTGACTTTGGTTTATTGGTACATGAATTCTTTCTTTCTGGATGCTTACAATATTTTTTTTTCCTTTTATCTGGAAGCTCAGACTGTTTGTACTCACTGTGGTGGGATTTTTTTTTTTTTTTTTTTTTGCTTATTTTTCCAGCCTACTTCCTGAATTCAGACTTATTCTAGGGTTGGGCTCTGCAAACTTCTGAAGGGAATTTCTAAGTTGAGTTGGTTTTGCTTTGTGACTTTGCTTCTGCTTTCTTGAGGGTATAATGTGTTTAGTTATTTGAAGACATCTGAGACAATTTAAATTGGAGACTTGCAAGCTGTCAGTGTTCTCAAAGTAACCTGACCCTGGACAAAGTCCGATTGATATTCTCCTAGTCTGTTCTTTACAAGTTGTTGATGTTGGCTGGATTTGAGAAATTTATTCCTATACTACTCTCCTGAAATATAGGTACTCTCTTCTGGCCTTGGATCTGTGAATCAGAGTTGCCAGTTAGTACCTTTTCTTGTACTTTGCACAAGATTGGACCCAGATGTATTTAAAAACAATAAAAATAATAGCAAATAGCATGTGTATAGTGTCTACTGTGCTCCAATACTTTATAGATATCATCTCCTTTGATCTTCACAGTAGCTGGGAAAGCTAGGGCCTATTATTATGCCCATGGAGGAAACTGAGGCAAATAATTAAGCAAATTGCCCAGGGTAACACAGTAATTGTCTGAGGCTGGATTTGACCTCAGTTCTTCTTAAGCCCAAGACCAGAGCCTTATTTACTGGCCTCTCTATCTGCCTCTAATAAGATGAAACTCATAGAATAGTTAATGTGTTGTTTCAGACCTGCAAACAGATCTAGAAGTGAGGTTCTTTGTCTGTAATATGAGAGAATTGGACTTGGTACCTTGAAGTTTCCTTCCAGGTCTAAATCTCTGATGATCCTGTGAATGACAATTTTAATAGTAAAATACTTTTTCATTCTCTTACTAGAACTATTATAACTTAATTGGACTCCTTGATCTCATTCTTTCTTCTTGCCATAGTGATATTCTTAAAGCACAGGTCATATTCTGGGGTTTTCCAGTCATTCTAACATAAAATATAGACTCTTCTGGCTTCAAATGACTTTTCCAGACTTAGTACATGTTACTTCCCTTTAAATACTTTATGTCTCAATCAAAGAGATCTAACATCTAGTTATTTCACATGATATTCAAGCTGTCTCCTTCTTGGCTTTTCTACATTCTTAGTGTGCATCCTCTCTTTATTTCTCTCTTTTAGAATCCCTAAGTGACTTAATAGATCATCTCTATCCCCACCTCCTTTAGGAGATCTCTTCTTTCCTTCTGTTTTTTATAATAATAGCTTTTTATTTTTTAAAATACATGCAAAAGTAGTTTTGAATATTAGTCAATTTGCAAAATCTTGTGTTCCAAATTTTTCTCCCTCCCTCCACTCTTTTCTTAAACAGCAAGTAATTCAATATAGGCTAAACACATGCATTTTTCTATATATTCTATACATTTTTCCACATTTATCATGCTGCACAAGAAAAATCAGATGCAAAAGGGAAAAATGAGAAAGAAAAAAAGCAAACAACAACAAAAAATGTTAAAATGCTATGTGGTGATACACATTTAGTTCCCAGAGTCCTTTTTCTGGATGCAGATTCCTCTCTTCATCACAAGTCTATTGAAATTGGCCTGAATCACTTTATTGCTGAAAAGAGCCAAATCCATCACAGTTGATCATCACATAATCTTGTTGTTGCTGTGTACGATGATCTCCTGGTTTTGCTGACTTAACTTAGCATTAGTTCATGGAATTCTCTCCAGGCTTGTCTGAAATCATCCTGCTAATTGTTTCTTATAGAACAATAATATTCATTTCATTTCACTTCATTCATTTCATTAATTCAATATGTCATTCATATACCGTAATTTATTTAGCTGTTCCCCAATTGATGGGCATCCACTCAATTTCCAGTTTTTTGTCACTACAAAAAGGACTGCTACAAACATTTTTGCACATATGGATCTTTTTCCCTTTTTTATGATATCTTTGGGATACAGACCTAGTTGAAACATTGCTAGATCAAAGGGTATGCATAGTTTGATATCCCTTTGGCCATAATTACTAGGAGATTTTTTTCTTATCCCTTCAACTGCTAGTTTCTTTCTGAAATTATTTTATATTTATTTTGGATATATTTTATTTACACATGCACTTGATGTTTCTCATGATAGAATATAAACTACTCAAAAACCAGACTTGTTTCCTATTTTGCCCTTGCATCCCTAGCATCTAGCATAGTGTCTAGCACATGGGAGGTTTTTGTAGTCCAAGCTTCACTCATATAAATCTACTAGTTCAGATTTGAGATAAAAGCAAAATGACACAATAGTTGGTAAGGAGCTCCTAGTAAAGGTTTAACATCTGGCTCTCTGGAGAAGAAAGGTATATATGACCTACTTAAAATTTTAATCAGCATTATTACTGTTTTCTCTATTATTTTCTTAAGTCTAGATAATCAACAAAGTAATAAATCTAATATTAGTGTGTAGTATTTGCTCATTTCCAAGGTACAGCTGCCTGTACTCAAAATTTGAAAATCTATTGGGAAAACCCCCCCCAAAATCTATCAGAGCCCAAAGGGGTTGTCTCCAACACAGCCTTGGAATTGTATAACTAACAGTTAACAAAAGGGGGTCCACTTATTCACTGCTTGGAAAAGATGCCCCATGGAGATATAACACTGGTCTCTGCAAAGAAACAGTTCTGATAATCTGATTGTGATCAACAAGGTATGGTGATTTTCATGATCATAGGACATCTTCCAAGTCTTAAGGACACTGACTCCCTGTATATGTATGGATATATTTATCCTGTATATATATATATATATATATATATATATATATATATATATATATGTTCAAGATTAAGAGAGAGTTGTAAATATTCCTGACCAGTACCACTTATATTTATTTTGCCAATATATCGAAACTCAAAAGTCTTGGTACATTTAGTACTTAGTATATGATTAGTAAGCAGTGATAACAAAATGGGTTTTCTGCATATTTGGAGCAAGCAGGATATGAAGGTATCCAACTTGGCCCCTTGAGTTTTACATTATTACTGGGTCTGTACATCACTGTGTTAATTTTTCCAGTCCACACATCTGATAGAGTACCTACCCAGGGATCTGCCAAATCTGGTAGAGAGAACCATCAAATGGAAAGGAAGTATTATTACTTTCAAGTATATTTTGCAATTGAACTATTGACTTACACTCTGGGTCCATATACAAGAATTATCTTAAAAAAAACCAAACTTCATTCAAATATTAAATAATAATAATTATTAAAAAGATACATACATTTGGGCCCATTTCTGATTTTCTTGGAAGATCCTAGGGGATTAAATAATAGTGGTATTTCCATTGTTTGATTTGAACAGGCCAGAACTCAACTGAAAGGTTTAAGAACTAATGTTCTCAGTTCTATGAGATCTTGGATCGAGAGCTGGATAAAATTTAGAATATTTCTTAGAGAGCCTAATCTATGGTACCCTGAGAAACCAGAGTTTTGCTGGGGGTTAGAGTGGGTCATAGTTTAGCAGTGGTTAATAGCATTTAATATGCCAGATTTTTTTTTCATGACAGCAATGAAAAAAATTCCTATCTTAAATGTTAATGAAAAATGCTATGATAACATTTCTTTATTATCTTTTTAAAGAACATTTTTATCACCATTAACAAATTTTTATAATTGAGACATTAGATATACTGTGTTGTTATTGTAACAGGTATTACAGGGAAATACATAGAAGCAAGTTCTGGTCATTGTCTTCTCGCAACATGACTTGCAGAAAGAATACCAGCAGGGTTGGTTTTTTTGTTTTTCTTTTTTTGGCTGAGACAATTGGGATTAAATGACTTGCCCAAAGTCACACAGCTAGGAGGTGTTTTGAGTCTGAGGTCAGATTTGAACTCAGGTCCTCCTGATGTCAGGACTGGTGCTTTATCTGCTATACCAACTAGCTGCTCCTGGATGCTAGTTTATTTAAACAAGGGGATGTTGTGCTGAATATCATGTCGTAACAGTAAGCTTTATCTGGAGGAGAATTATGGAATGGGGGCCATGGAGGACACTATAGTTACTAAGAAATGAATTCTGGGGACTATGAGTAAGAATTTAATAAATGCTTGTTGAGCCACAAAATCAAGGTGTTGGAAAAAAAAATCAGTCATAGCCAAAATTAAAATAGTGGCTTTATCTGCGTGATTGTTTATTTGCATCTTTAGGGCTTTATAACCTGTGTGGGGTTCTTAAGCACTGTCTGCTCTTGCTTACTCCCAAATCTAACACTTTTGCAAATATTGTGCAACTGGTGGGATCCAGACAGCTGATCTTGCTTACTGAAATGCTGTGTTTCACTGCAGGCATCTTGCATTTAAATTAATTTCTATATCAGTATTTACCTTTTTAAATATTTGATGTAATGTCCTGTGGCATCTGTCAGTGATGAGTGACAAGACAAACATGAAACAGTTAGTAAACACTGGGAGACTTATTGTCATCATGAATTTTAAGAAGGCCCTGGGTACTCATACAGATATGTAGAACTATGGTTTGCAGGATATTTTTATATATTCTATTCATCCCACATGATTTTCATCAGCTCCACTCACCATCATAAATGTTCAAAACCCACACGCCAACAATCTCTAAATACTTGTACTCTTGTGTATAACTCTAGGTTAGGGAGACATGGATGTTTGCCTGAAGGAAACAGTTATCCCATGAATACACCCCTATGTAAATAAGATCACTAGAATGCATTAAATTAAACAGCTTATATTTTGATTTTCCAAAGATACATATCCTGCTTTTCTCTTAGCTTTCTCGACTTTCTTTTCATTCGATGAAAACATAGTGTTTTCATGGCTGCTATCACCCCCTTTCCTTGACAGAAAACTTAAGGATTAGACATTAAAGGTTATGTCAAACTTAAACTTTGAGGTCTGTCTTTCTAACAAACAGTCTCTTGCATAAAAAAGATGGTATTTTCTATGGGTTCATCCATGACTAATGATCATTCATTCTAGATGGGCAAAATTTTCTTCTTGTCCATGGCACATGTTTCCCACTTAAACAGGTGGCATTGGGTGGCTGATTCATCCAATTCCATGTGCTTTGTACAGAGCTTGTTTTTTGGATCTCCTGTTATGATTGCAGTAGTTTGAAAACTAATTTGGTAAAACTGGGCAAAGGCTAGTCTAATGGATTAGTTAAAAGACAAAATTGCATGGCAGTTTTTAAAGAAAGGAAATATTTCTGTTTTCAAGTACATATTGTAATTGAACTCTTGACTAACAAAGTTTGGGTCCATGTACAAAAATTATCTTAAGGAGCAAAATCTACATTCAAATAATAAATAATAATTGTTGTTAAAAGATACAATATTGATATTGATATTGATAATATTAATATTTTAAATTCATACTGATATTGATAAAATTGATATTCATGAAATATAAACTATAAGGAAAATTGTGATACATGGTTTTGGCAGAATATTATTGCTATAAGATATAAGAATTCTGAGAAGTACAGAAAGATTTCTATGAATAGAGGCTGAGTAAAGAAAGCCTGAAACAATGTATTTGGAGAGAACAATAGCAATATCCAAACCCCACAAATATTGTGGAATTTACAGTGAGCAAATTTGAATCTGTAGAAGATTTGAGAAAATTTGCCTTTTTTCTTTATAGAGGTGGAGGTGGAAGTTTGTGTCTAGAGTTAATATATTCTGCCAGACATGGTTGATACATTGATTGAGAAAATGCTTTAAATTTTTCTCTTTCTTTTTAAAATTTGTTCCTAGGTGTTATGGGCCAGAACTTGAAACAAGGACTAAGTGGAATTGAGGAGACGATGATTAAATCTAGTTTAGCACTGATTTAATCCTACAACAAATAATGGTTTCCAGTGATGTAATGATTGGTTTGTACTCAGTGTGGAGCATATAAGCTAGAAGCCTCAGCCAGGGAGATTTGGAGACTTTTGGAAAGAAGGCAAAGGACTGGCAGCAGGAGCTTAAGCTCTCAGAACCAAGGAGAGAGATAGGCCTCTAAGAAAGCTAACTGGGCCCCAGGAAAGAAGACAAGACTTTGAAAGAGATAATAAAGGATTTGGACTTTAACCCCTGACTACTCATGTGGTTATCACTGAACTTCTGAAAAGAAGGATGCCTCCAGCCAAGGAAAGTGAAAGAGAGAACTTTACACCTAGGGATATCTTCTTAGATATGGAAGAGAGAAAGTTTATCCTCAGGTACAACTATAATATAAAAATTAAAAAATGAATAAATATAGGATAAATTTAAAATGTTTTTTGCTTTTATTTGACCTTTTTCTTTTTCAAATGAGCTTTTTTTAGTTGAACCCAAAACATTATCAAGGAAATAATCTTTAGGGAAATCCTATCTTCACCTATCTTTAGGGAAATCCAAGAAAAAAAATAATGGATGGTGCCAGCTCAAGTCCGCACAGAGAGACAGAGGTATCTGTAGATAATGAGAATGAGGTCTAGTAAATAACAGTTGCATAGAACATTCTAGATTGGGAGAGGATGTGTGCTAGGTCAAAAACAGGGTCCAAATCCAGGGAAGAAAAGCACAATTTGGTGAAGGCTACAGGAATAGATGCCAATTGGCAGCTGTTACTTTCTTTTCTTTTTTTTTTCAGCTGTTCTACCCAATTCTAGGTCACTGATCCATCCAGGATTAATTAAGGGAACCTACACCTAGGAATGGTAATTTAGGGCGAGGAGTAGTTATGGACCATAGAATGTGCATTAAAAAAGAGAAAATTTAAAAGCAACTAGTAGTTGTGTGATTCTGATCCCGGAATAAAGGAGATCCCGGAATAAAGGAAAGTTTTAATTTCTAATCCAGTTTGAAGTCTGCAGTGGAAAAACCAAGATAGTAATTTTATATCAAAGGGGAATCTGAATTAGCAGAATATTCTTGTTGGCTCACAATGGTTGAAGTCCACCACAGTCTATTAGAATGCTAAAATGGGCAAGCTCATAGTATGTTGCTAAAACTCAAATCCAGAGCAATAACTTGAAAAACTCAGAAATTAGTTAGGGCAGAAATTAGTCTTTGCCTTGGATCAGATCATTTTGTTAACACAGAAACATTGTAAGGTCCCAGTTTTATTCATCTTTGAGATCCTAGATTAATTTAACATATAGTATCCCAAGAAAGCAATAGCAAGACCACCACAGACATATTATCCTAAAGCATGCAAAGCCCAGCCTTAATATAAAATTCAAAGGGAGGAAGTAATCTAAAAGAAGAGCAAACAAAAAAATTCTACCATAATATATTGTTTTGGTAACAGGGTTGAAGACAGACTCAGAAGAAGGAAATGAATTAAAACACCTACAAGCAGAGTTTGAAAACAACAAAGACATCAAAACCCTATGGCTTGGGTAAAGGTTAAATAGAATTCCTAAGGAAAATAAAATAGTAGTTTAAAAACATTTACATATGAAATTAGAATGTTAGAGAAAATACATAAAAGAAATGAGAAAAAGTTATCAGAAAAAAGATGAAACAATTAGAAAGGGATTTAGCAATTTCATTCAAGAGTTTCAAAACCTTATTTAAGCAACAATTCCCTGAATAGTAGAAATAATGATTCTATGAAGCAAGAAATATTAAAACACAGCCAAAAGCTTGAAAAAATAGAAGAATATATGAGGTATCTTATAATAAAAACAACTGAGCTGGATGACAGATTGAGGAAAAATGATGCAAGAACAATTGATACACTAACTATGTAGTAGGATAAAAGAAAAAGTGAAGAGGAATGAAAGTTCAAAGAATGCAAGTGGAAATTTACAGTTGACAGAAAAGCTATATGAAAAAAGCTATATGACACATATAAGTAAAACATATGTTCCTTTAGGTCAATGATTATCTTGTTTTTGTATTCCTAATGCCTAGCACATAATTGACACAACAAATGCTTTTTTGATTTGAATTATATTCAATAGTTGCAAAACAAATCTAATTGACTATATTGACAATGTCTTTCCATTATATAAATTTTGAAAGCTCACAGCTTGGTTTCACCTGATAAAGCATTCTTTTATAAGTGTAGAGATTCATGAAATGATCTGCTGCCAAGTATGCAATTTTAAGTATATTGGATTCTTTATGGGCTGGAACATTTACCACAGTAATATCCCTCATTATGAATATAATTTTGCCTAGTATTTCTCTTGATCTACATGATGTTACAGAGAACAATTCAACATTCATTAAGTGTCAAAGGGCTTGGTGCCCCTTCTTCATAGGTTTATATTTTGTGCAACAAGGATTCTGGATTGCTTAACAGGGATGTCACACTTCTAATGTCTCAAGTCATCATATACTACCCTCCCTCCCCCCAAAAAAATTCTTGTTAAAACACACCACTAACAGTTTGGTTTAAATTTCTGGGTGAGGGTTCAATCAATAAGTCAATCAGTATTTAGTAAGCCCTTAGTATGTATCAATTGAGGACTGAGGTTACCATTTCAAAGAATGAAATAATTTTTATTTAAATTTTAGGGGAGCAGATAACACAAACATATAACACATATATGGCAAAATATATAATTGCATACATGTGTGAATATTTAACAACAAATATTAATCAAAAATTGTGAGAGATTTCACTATTTACTGGGGGTTTCAGGTAGTTTCAAGAAGAAAATGCTTACTAAATTTTATATGAGAGGAATAGGATTCCATAAAGGTGAAGAAGAAATGTATTGTAGACAAAAGGCACAAAGACAAGAGTAGAGTGTAATGAGTGTGGACGAGAGTTTGGCTAGATTATAATTGAGAGAGGAAGCAGTATGCAAGAAGGCTGAAAATACAGATGAAGATCATGTGATGTAGACTTTTATATGCTAAACAAGGACTTCTATTCTAACAGTGACTAAGATGGACCAGAGTGGTAACAGACTTGAGGCAAGGAGATCAAGTAGGATATTGTTGCAATAATTGAGGGAAGAAGTGATTAGAGACTGAACTAAGGTGGTACCTGTGAAAGCAAATAGATTAACAAAGGTGTGAAAGTAGATGTGGATGGATTTGGCAACTGAGTGAATATGTGGAATGGAGAATGAGGAGTCCAGGTAGTGTCAAAAATATGAATGAGAGGCACTGGAAGAAGGTGATACCTTTGACAGAAATAGGGAAATTTAAAAGAGCATGGGATTTTGGTGAAAGTATAGTGAATTCCGTTTTAGGTAGGTTGAGTCTGAGATGTTAACAGGACATCCAGTGTGAAATGTCCAGTAGTCTACTGGTGATGTATGTGAGTACTATTATGTATATTGCTAACTCTCTCACTAGGTCAAAGCTGTTAGTTTTTAAGTAGTCACACAATTCATGGAGAGATGATTTGATTTGAACTTGATTCTTTTGATGATTATTTTCCATTTATCCTGTTGTAGCTTTTTTTTGTAAGTTGTGTTTGCATGTTATTCCCTATTAAATTGTGAGCTAGAAAAAAGAAGAGATTTCTTTTACTTCTCTTTGTATTTCCAGTTTTTAACATAGTGCTTGACATACTGTAACTGCTTAAAATATTTATTAACTTAAAACAACAGATAATATTATTTGGTGATGTAGAGAGAATCAACTTTACCAAGATCTAAAAAAATTTGTTGCTCTTTGACCAATAAATGGAAAGGTTTAGATTCCAACTACCTGAGTTACTACTTACTGTTAGGTAGAAATAGTATTCTTGCATTTCATTTCAACCATTAAAGTTTGAGAAAATTAAAAAAAAAGTTTTGAGGAATGAGTTGGGAAGGTTAATGATGATTCAGACAGCTCTACAGGTAGTCCTATTTCTCATTTCATCTTTTTATTGCCCCATCCACCTGATTCTGTCATTGTCTACATGAAGTTCACCAGACAGAATAATTGCTGAAGAGTTGGGGATCTTGAACCCAATTTACCACTTGCTACAAACTAAATAAAAAGAAATTACATGAGTCATGGCTTCCATTATGAAATATTCATGGAAATGAGGTTCAACTGAGTTACAATAAAATGTTAATAAGTCTTTTAAGAAGACAATTAGAGAATCATGTTTACTGCTAGGGCAACAAAAAAATCTGTTTTTCCTTCTCTTTGGTGAGATGTAACTTTGTACAGTTTAACTGCAATATAGTCAAGTGGAGACTGAATTGTTGTTCTCAAGAAAAATTTCCCCATATTAATATCGTTTCTCTGCAGCAAATTCTAATTTGTAGAATTCCCCAATGGTAAAAATGAAGAGGTTGTTTTATTTATGAGCTTGCTCCCTTATTCCATATTATCCCTTGCATTTAAAAACATAATTTCTTTCCCAGTAATCTAAATGAATTTCATTTAGAATAACTCAAGGATATCAGAATGCAAAGAAAGATCATGGTCAAGGAATAATTACAGTGCTGAGAGCTTAGGAAAACCTCTGCAGAGGTGGGAAGAAGCTGCTAAAATCAGTCAAAGATTCTGCCAAACATTAATAAGATTCAACAAGATGAGGAGAGTCATCTTTTCCATTTTTCATGTTATCATTTTCTACTCTCTCACTATCTACAGAAAAATGTGAATGCCCTGCCACATTGCATCAGAAGCCCAACATCAGATGAGCACTGTGGCCTTTGTCCTCTTTTCCTCAATCTATTTTACTCCTGGCATTGCAGAGCCTGACAACCATGGGCAGGACTGGTGTCAAGCTGTTATCCTAAAATGTCAAAATGCATTATTGATTGGGATTTCTTGTATTATATGACAGTAATGAGCCCCTAGTCATGAAATCTGGGCTTCTGTTTGACTGGAAACAGCAGGAATGAGGGAAGATGCTTTTTTTTTGTTTGCATTTTTAGATCTCTGAGAGAAGGTTCAGAGCATAAGATTCTCCTGGAGGCAGGAATCTTATTCTAAAGGAATTACTCAAGTCCTTCCCTTCCTCTTATCAAGGAAAGATATCCTTGTTTAATGGATGTATTAACCTCTGTGCTCATTCATTGGGTAGTCTGTGGTTTTAGATGTGATTTCTTGGTTGAAATTAAAATTAATTTTATATTGTACACAGAGTATAGAGGGGTTTCTGTATGTGTGTCTGTACACATAATGGTGCATGTATGCAAAATGAATGAATAAAAATTTTTAAGCATTTATTATGTGTAAAGCTATATACAAAGTGCTGGAAATACAAATAGAAAAATAAGACAAATCCTGCTCTCAAGGAGCTCATATTATAATGGGGAAGATGACATATAGAGAAAGCTTCAGTTATAATTAAAACAGAAAATTCCCATAATGCTATAGCAAAACAAACTATAATGAATCTTCTTTAATGTTATTTGCACAGATAATATCAAATTAATTTCTGATACTGAACCCACTTCCCAGGACTTTTTTTTCCTGGGTCTTCAATAGCTATGACTTCTTTGGAGGTAGAAGTTTAGAAACTGATAAGTCCATCTCCCTTAGGTTTGCTTCCTGAGTGATGGTTTTGGGGACTAAGTTGGAAACAGGAGCATCTGTGATGGTTGAGATGGTAGTGGATGGAGGCTGCTGCCAAATTCTCTGACTATACTGTCAGCAGCAGTTGATGTTGATAGTATTGTAGAAAATGAGCCCCTTTCCTATAGTGATTGATCCTTTTAATAATAGCTGCAGGACCCAGGCTTGAAACAAGATTAGTGGTCTGGGGCTGACTGTATTCCTAGAGTTATGGTCCTGTGCTATATCCATCTCCAAGGTCTAAGAAAATGGTGGGTGAGTGGTGCCCTATCATTGTGGTTTGACTTCTGGCACATATCTCTCCTCATCTCTTCCTCAGGGTGCCTTGCTGCCTAAACTAGGCTGGCTTGCCCGCTCTGGTCATAGTTGGCAGTTAATGGGGATGGTTAACCTGTTCTCCATAAAAATTTCTTCCTGGATGATGCTAAAGACTGGATTTGTCTGAATAGATTCAGATAAAGAAGCAGGGTTAGTGGTTTGGGTGGTAGCTAGCTATTATTATTGTATTCTGTCCCATCCAATTCTATATGAAACTTCTGATTTCATTGGTATAGAGAATTCCCAATAAGGGAACTCTCACTAGTAATGAATATTTGCAAATTGTCTTGTAAATTAATAGCCTCAGAGAGTAGCCAGTGATATCTAGAGATTATAATTCACACATAGTCACTCAGCCATCATATTGCTAATTCATGTCAGAATGCCTGAACACAGACCTCCATTACAACATGCACAAACAAAAACAAAACAACAGAAATCAAGAGATATTTTGATGTGGAAAAAAATAGACAAATGAGTTCTTGATTTTATTAACATGAGGAACTCTTTTCTGTGGGCATTCTTTCTTCCATCCATATTAGCAACTCCTCACTAATTTATGACCTTGGGAAATTACTTTGGAATCATTGAGAATTTAATAATTTAATCACAGTCACATGGCTAATGCATCTTAGAACTAGGATTTCAACTGATGTCATTCTGATTCTTAAGGCCAGTGCTCTATTATATCCCTTCAGTTCTCATATCGATTTGTAGCTCTATTTTTTGTTTTCGTTTTTGCTTTGGAAGTTAAACATGTGATTATATTAAAACAAAGAATTTTGGAGGAAATTCTCTCTACCAATGCAGACTGGAAACTGTTCTGTAATTTATAGTTTTAGAGAAATGCCTGGGTTCCTGAATGATTGAGTAGGTTGCTCAGCCCCTCAGATAGCACATAGGATTTAGGATAATAGAATAGTAGATTCAGAACTGGAAGGAATAACAAACCATCTAGTCTTTGTTCAGATTAGGAAACTGAGTTGCCTCATGTGGAGATTAATACATGTTATTTGAGAGTTACAAATGGTAACTTTATAAGAGAGTTCTTTCCCCCACCATTGTAAGGGAAGGTATGTACATAAATTTGAAGTCTGGGTAAATACAATATTGGAAAAGTATCTGTCTGAGATACTTTTCTGTGTGAAAATAGAGCATAAATTTCCCCTATCTTTAAGGTTAGGAAGAATCTTATACTTCTCATTTTTAAAATTTTCTCAACATGAAGAAATAATCTCTTCTACTTTATTTAGAGTGAGAGCATTGTCAGAACAGTAGTAGTTTCTTTGTTCTCTCAGTTGCATAAAGCATCCATTTTTTTTCCAGGTAAAATATAAGTTTAGAAAAAAGAGAAACATCATAGAATTGTCAATTTGGGGACATTTATGAGTTGTTTCCAGAGTAGGATGTAAATTAAATTAATATGCTCTCATGACTGATTTATGTTGTTTAACCAAGAGGCAGAGGGCTTCCTCTACTTATAAAATATATTGAAACAATTGCATGTTTTCTTTTACTTAAATTAATTTCATCTTTTGCCAATTCTTCCATTTTCTTGCAAGGACAAAACATTAAATATTTATAAATTAAATAAAAAACACCTTGCACTTTTCAAATCTGGGCCTTTTAATTATTTCCCCTTTTTATCTTTTAATTTCCTTCTGTTCACTGTGGCATTGCACTTATTTGACCCACCTGAATTTTGCCTGAACCAAGTTTTAAAACGTGAAGTGACTTCCTGGGGTGACTGTCTCCTGAGATTCTTGAAGTAGTTTGAGCTAGAAAAACAGCAACAACTACCAAAAAATGTGTTAGCTATACTTATGCCATTGCCCAGCTATATACATGTGATGAGAAATGTACTGGGCTGATGCAGCTGGTGCAGCTGAGTTAAATTGGACTCTGTCACAAGCTAGACTATTCTCATGGCTTGGATAACTATGGTTTCTTTTTCCTTAGATGGTTTGGTTTTATAGTTATAAAGTTAACTGATTTCTCACACGTGCACAATCTCAGTTCTTGGTGGCAACACATATTAATTACAGCTTTTAATGAGGAATTTCACCTTTTGATGAAAGACTTGTATAGCCTACTAAGACTTAGGTTGGTTTGAATTCCAATTAACCTTTTGCCACTTCTCTGCTATTTAAGTTTTATCCATTATTATACCCAGATAATAAACTGTGGGTTTTCATCTTTTAGTTCTTCATGGAGACAAACATTTAAAGAAGTTTGAATTTTCCTGCTTCTACAATACTTCTTGAAATTGTTAAATTAACTCATATTTCTTCTCCAACAAAATAAAACTACTTATTTTATTCAAAATATTTTTAATGAACTTCTGTTTATATATATATATACATATATATGTATGTATTGTGTGTATATATATACATATATATGTATATATATATATATATATATATATATGTGTGTGTGTGTGTGTGTGTGTGTGTGTGTGTGTGTATTGCCAAAGAATAGCAATTTGTTTCTGGGAAAGTGATCAGTAACATTCTGCTTGAATGGAATGATTTAAGGGAGCCCAGGATATGTCATCTAGCCATCCTTCCTTCCATATATCCTTCATTCATTATCACATTTACCCATTAAACATTTATTGAAGTCCTACCTAAAGTGCAAGAGAGGAACTCTCAAGGATAAGTTCAATGATGTAAAGAACACCCTGTCCCCCAGTCTGCAAGGAGGGTATTGCCTTGGAAGGGCTTCCAAACCCTTGATAAATATCACTACCAATTTTCCTTTAACTCCCTCCCCACCCCCAATGTTGTTTCTGCCTTTCTTGAAGTGTAGTATCTCCTCTCATTGAGAGAGTAACTATGGAATCTTTCTACTGCTTATAAGCATGATGGGGAAAGCTACACAATTTGGTCCATGGGTTGAGAAGGATGTTAATTATGATGGGAAGTACTCCTGTAATTCTACTCTTCCAAGATTTGAAATTAGCCAGTATATTTAAATGCTGAAGCATATTGGAATATTCTTGGAAAATTTGATGGATACAAAATGATCAGGGGTGAGAAAAAGAAAAAGAATGATCTAACTTTGAATTTTGTTTTGGGAGGTCCCTTTTCCTACACTTGTCAGCGTATGAGGCAGATGAACAAAAAGCAACTAGAAAAGCATCACTTCTGTGTCATTTTGGCAAGCGATCCCAAGGTTTAGGCACTATGAGGAAGCCAGTTTGTTGTGATTACCTTGCCTTGGTTTGCAAAAACTTCATACTTGATAATAATTTCTGAATCTTAAACTACTTTAATTATATGAAAGTATAATATAGATGCTAGTTATTAGTATTGATTCAATTCAATAAACATTTAATAAGCACCTACTCAAAGGCCAGGCAATGTACTAAGTACTTTACAAAATTATCTCATTTGGTGATCCCAATAAATCTGTGAAGTAGTTTCTATTATTATTCTCATTTTACAGTTGAAGAAATTGAGGTAGAACAAGATTAAATCCCTCAATTAGTCACTTAGATTAGTTACTTAATTGAGATTAATCTCTTAATTAACTGCTGGTTACTTATTGCTGGTAAGTATCTGAGGTTGCATTTGAGCTTGAGTCTTCCTTACTCCAGGCCTGGCTTTCTGTTCACCATATTATGTAGCTACCTCACAGAGGTTGTTGCAATTTATGCTTCCTTTCGAAAAGGACCATGATATCAGGAAGATGATATCATGACATGAAAGTGCCTTGGATTTAAGTGAGGAAGGGCTGTGCAAGGTCATCAACCTCACTCTCCCCTCCAGAGCCATCTGAGAACAGTGGCCAGGTATATAGATCAGGATGAATAGAGATGGCCCTATATGCAGTGAGAAACCTTGGCCTTTTTAAGTTAGGATTTCCAACAGGTCTCAATTTGACTGAGACTGCACCCATTCAGTGATTAAGGCTAGGTAGCAATTGAGGCAAAATATATTTTTCACACACATACATATATCTCTATCTTTATATCTATCTATCTAAATGAATGAATGAATCTGGGAGGAGACCAAAGCAGAAATAATTGCTATTTACCTTTACATTTAATCTGGGTCAATCAGGACCCAATGATCAAATGGGGTTTGGCCTAGGATCTGTTGGTGGCCCATTAGAATCAGATTGGTTTTAGATTAAGGCCTGGTCTTTAAGAAATAAATCTAGCCAGCAAACCCCAAGAAATGTTGGGAGGGTTCAGAGGCACAAAAGAGGAAAAAATGCTTCTAAGAGCATCTGTAGTTAAGGATATGATATCCTAAGTAGATAGAGGGACGAAAGAGAAGGAGGGAAGGAAGGAAGAAAAGAAGGAGAAAAGGAGGGAAGGAAGGAGGAAAGGAAAGAAGAAAGGAAGGAAAAAAAGAGGGAAGGAAAGAAGGAAGGAAGAGAGAAGAAAGGAAGGAAAGAATGAAAGAAAGAAGGAAAGAAGGGAGGGAGGGAGGAAAATAGGAAAGAGGAAGGGAAGGAGGGAAGTAAGAAGGAAAGTTGGAAGAAAGGAGTTTTCCAGCTGACCAATTCCAGTTTGTGGGCCAGTTTTAATCACAGAAGTTGTTGCTTATCCTTTGTTCTTTTTTTTTAAATTAATTAATTTATTTAATAGCCTTTTATTTACAGGTTATATGCATGGGTAACTTTACAGCATTAACAATTCCAAACCTCTTGTTCCAATTTTTCACCTCTTACCCCACATCCCCTCCCCCAGATGGCAGAATGACCAGTAGATGTTAAATATATTAAAATATAAATTAGGTACACAATAAGTATACATGACCAAACCGTTATTTTGCTGTACAAAAAGAATCAGACTCTGAAATATTGTACAATTAGCTTGTGAAGGAAATCAAAAATGCAGGTGGGCATAAATATAGGGATTGGGAGTTCAATGTAATGGTTTTTAGTCATCACCCAGAGTTCTTTCTCTGGGCGTAGCTGGTTCAGTTCATTACTGCTTCATGGGAAATGATTTGGTTGATCTCGTTGCTGAGGATGGCCAGGTCCATCAGAACTGGTCATCATATAGTATTGTTGTTCTTGAAGAGGACTATGACATCAGAGAGATGATGAGATGACATGCAAGTGAATTGGATTTAAATGAGAAAGGACTGTGCAAGGTCACCTGCCTCACTTTTCCCTCCAGAGCCAAAGGGAAAAAGAAAAGCTAACTACCTATGTCCATGGAGAATAGGTGCAATATAAGAAGATGAAGCAATAGAGATGACTAAAATTCACAAGTAACAAAATTCAATGAAGAATCCAACAATGAAATTACCTATTAGAAAAATCCAAATAACTAAGCTTCCTTTTTAACTTTGCAGACAGATTGGGAGAGGTGGAGACAGAGGAGTGCTAGCTCCCTAAAGCATTGTTAAATTTTCAGTGTGATAATTTACACTTAGAAATTTGCAAATATAAATCAGATCTTAAATTATTATTTTGGTGATTGTCTAAATTTAAGAAAGTGATGGAGACAGTGTTAAGGATGAAATATGACCTGTGTATATTTTCTTCACCCTGAAGAGTTGATTGTCAAATGTTTACCAGCAAACCCCTAGGCAGAATAAGAGGAAGAAGCAAATGTTAGGTTATTACAGGATCTCAATAGCTAAAATAATTTTTTAACCTAACACCTTGCAGACTTCACCTAATAGCCTAACGAAATAGTATATAATCTCATTTGTGTGGAAAATGCAGTCCTACACTGGGCTCTATTGTGAGATGCCTGATTTTTGCTTCCACCAAAACAATCTGTGGCAGGTCTTATGTCAACAGGAATGAAGCATGTGTATGAGTTTTTGGTTCTTTAATTACTCTTAGGTTATTGCATTGGTTGGGTAATTATGGATGAAGGACCTATTGAAAAAGGATAGTGAATTTCTACTTATTACATCCTCTATATGTCAATGATTCCTTTATGGCTGGTCTCTCAGTATTCTTTGCACCCAAGAATAGTTCCCATTGGGAAATTTAAAGACTTATGAGAGAACCATGGAGTTCAGTCTCATGTGTAATGAGAGGCAAAGTCAGTATGGTTTCTTTGAGAATTTTAAGTCTACTGTAGTTGCCATTATTGTATTTTAAGATCATGCATCTCCAACTGAAAGAAGTCTGAGCTAGCTGGCATTTTCTCCAAAACTGAAATCTTGATCTGGATTAAGTTAAGTAACTTGTTCCTGGTCATACAACTTGTAACGATTGTGCCAGCACCCAGGACACTCCAGAATCAGCCAGAGTCAGGACAAGCAAAAGTCCTCAGTCTTTACTCTTGGTCCCCAGACACGGGACCGAACAGGATGGAAGCAGAATCTCCTGCAACCACCCTCTCCCTCAAACATCGTCAAGAGTGTGCCTGGCTAGCTTTATTCCACTCCCTAGTCCCTCCTACAATCTTCTATACACCAATCATTGAGCCAGCACACAATAGTGGAAAGGACCATTTTCCAAGCATATGCCCATAGAGTATCGTCCAATCAGAAATTAGCCTCAAGCGCTAGGCAGTCCTGACCTCAGTGCATTGAATTCAATAGTTTCAGCCCTTTACAACAACTGGTAATAGCAAAGCTGAAATTCAAGCCCAGATGTTAGGACATCAAGTCCAGCTTCTTTCCATCAGAAAGAATATGAATAGCAAGCTTCTTTTCATGCTGCTATGACATATACATCCCTTCTTGTTGATCCAGTCTTGCTATGACATTCCTTGATATTTCTGCTATGATTCTCCCCTGAAATTCCCTATTCTCTTGTACTGTGCTGCTTTTTCCCTGAGATAAGGGAGATAAAGGGTGATATACTACAACTAATAAAACTCATGGCACAAAGTCAGCAAGACCTGAATTCAAATCCAGCTTCAAACATTTACTGATTGCATGATCTTGAGTAAAACATTTAATCTCAGTCTGCCTCAGTTTCCTTTACTATGAAATAGAGATAATACCTATCTCCTAGGGTTATTGTAAGAATCAAATGAAATTGTAGTTGTAGAATGCTTAGCACAGTGTGAGGCACATAGTTTAAGTACTGAATAAATTCCTATGATTATTTTTCACTTAAAAGATCTTCATTTTTGTCCCTTATTCCAGAATGCTAGGAATTCTTATGGCTTTAAATCTCTGATCCTTTGATGATACCATATCTTTCTTATTTTCATACTTTGATATATATGTGATTTCCTTGACATGGGCCTTTCCTCCAGCAGAACTGTCTATGTCCCACCCAAATCTGCTCTGCCTGGGTGACTTTTTTATGCCTTACAAGAATCTGTTTCAGAGGGTTCATTGAACATGCTGTCATCCTTCCTCTAGATCTCTTTAATTGTACAGAAGCCAACTGATCCCATGAGCTGTCAGGTATTTATCCTTATTACTATTCCTTGGCATTTTTTTGCCTTTAAAAAATTCAGCCGCCTTTGACTTCTGCATTATTTTTACTCAATAATACCATGTTTATAATTGTTTACAGCTTTACCATATTGACCACTTGCCTCTTCATAGTACATCAGGAGGCCCTTAACTTGAATACTTCAGAGATTGTAATGTGCCATTACTTATAGCCACAATGTCATCAGAATGATAATTCATATTTATAAAGATCTTTAAAGTTTGTAAAATATTTTCTATACATTAATACCTCATTTGATCCTCATAGTAATCCTGAGTAAGAGGTGCTCTTATTATTCCCATTTTGCTTAAGGCTAAGAGGAATGCTTGAAGTCAACAGCTAGTAACTGAATCTGAATTTTCTAGTCTTCCTGACTTCAAGTCCAAAACTCTATTTACTGTATCACTTAACTGGCTCAAAGATGTTAAGATTTAAAAGATGGACCTATGTTTGAAGGAGAAACTTGGTGTTATTAAAATGGGTTTGAAAGCTGTGAAACCAAATCTCTCTTAGCAATTTAATTGAGTTTTACTAACTCTTATTTAGTTTGGTTGAATGGGAGACCTAATAATTGAATTTTTTAAAATTAAGGAACAAAAAAGGAAAAAAATGCAGAAGAGAAATCTAAACAGTTACAGATGAACAGGGAGATGAAGAAGAGGAACTCTATTACCCCTGATCTGCTTTGTTAAATTTCCCAGACTCTGCTGAAGCAGAGACATGCTAGCTGCCAGTTGAGGGTACTGTGCTTTGCATAGCCCTGGAGGACTGCCAGCTATTATTCACCACCTTAATATTTCATAGACATTTGAAGAGAAACACTGCATAAATATGAGAGATGTTAATTGCTCATAACATTTTAATTTTTCTTTTTTAATTTAGCAGGCTGCTAGCCCTAAGTAAAGAATCATGGTTTGGATAAGTTGAAATTTTAATGTTCAGTTATTTTAAATTTTATTTGCATGACTGTGAGAAGCATCCTAATCCTTTATATTTACATGCTGCCTAGTTTGGAAAAAGATCAAAGCTTTTTGTAAACTGGTTGAAGTTGTGGGGAGTTTCAGGGCCTTATCTCTTCAAGTATGTTGATTTACTGTGAGGAAAGCACTTTGTAAACTTTAATGCACAGTATTAATACCATCATCATCATCATCATCATCATCATCATCATCATCATCACTATCACATCAGCAGCGGTATCAACAATATAAAAAAATCACCATTCTTATAATTTGTAAATTAATTGGCAAACTTATTAGGGTAGGGAGCTTTCCACTAGAAAAAAAAAAACTCAAATTCTCCATTCCAAATTAGAAAGATCACTGTTCTGTAACACACTGTTTCTGAGAATTTTCTTGGCCCATGAGAAGTTAAACAACTTACCCAATGTCACATATGCCAGTGGCTGTCAGAAGCAGGACTTGATCCCAGCTTGAACCAGCTCCCTATCTATTCTGCCTCTATGCTGTCTCTGTGTTTTGCTATCAGTGTTAGTAGATTAAGATTAAAACCACTGATAATGCTCTTTCAAAGTTACATTAGATGTCAGGGACCATGTATGAATACCTTAGCATGAACATACTTATCAGAGATAAGAAAACTAGGTGTTTGATATTTTGAGAAAGAAGGATTCAAAGCAGGGAAAGATTAGAAATTTACAATGGCCAAGAGATACCCCCATGGGTAATTATAATGTGGGCTCATGGGTCTCTCTCTCTCTCTCTCTCTCTCTCTCTCTCTCTCTCTCTCTCTCTCTCTCTCTTTCCCTCTCTCCCTCTCTCTCTCTTTCCTTCTCCTTCTCTCTCTCTTTCTCTCCCTCTCTCTTTCTTTCTCTCTCTGTCTCTTTCTCTGTCTCTTTCACACATGCACACATTATTTCAAATAAATCAAAACAACAACACAAACACCATAATAACTGTAAGACAATAGTTTCCTCATCTTTTCTAACTCTAGACCTAGGGTCCCAGAAGCATGTTCGTTTTTATAAGTAGCTAACAATCTCCTGGATGCCTTTCCACTTAAATTAGTACGTAACAAGGAAATAGAAAGATAGCTACTAATATTTACTAGGAACAGTTATAAGTTAATGAAGGCAGAATTATAGAATCATAAACTGATTGAATGAAGATGAAATTTCCAGAATCTCAGTTAAAGGGAAATGCCTTGAATGCCTTAAGAAAGGCAAAAGTTGCTAACATTTCTTGAAACTTTCCCAGTAGTTTCACATTAAAAGTAATCTTCCTACCCCTGAAAAATGTGGTCACTTGTTGGCTCTTATGTGGTAAATTCAAAACTTAACTGCATATCTCTTAGTGCCTGCTTGAATTTCATAGCACACAATTTGGTCTTTCGTAAATGTGAAAGCAGTTGGCTATTATTTCTTATTCTACACAACCCAAGGGCAGTTTTGCCACTGAGTAGTGATGTGATTTGTTGTAGGTTACATAGTGAGTAAGTAGAAGCCTAGAATCTAACACCCAGGGCTTTTTTCCTCAGGATTCTTTTTTTCCATATTACAGTTTGAAATATTTTCCCCCTAGAAACATAGACTGCCTTAAGTTTTTATATTCATTTTGCACTATGTAAAAAAACAATGCAGAAGTTTGAAGACTCCTTACTAGTCTTATAAAGAGAGTTTGTTAGGGTCCCTTGAGAGGTAGGTGAAGATAGCATGCTGGTCTCTGAGCTAAGAATATCTGGGTCCTAATCGCATTTCTGATAAACAGTGATCTATGTGACTCAGGGCAACCTTCCATTGTCCTGGTCTAGGCAGCTCTGTAAAACTATAAATAATAGAGGAAAATGTTGATCTACATCGTTAGGGGGATTTTCCTCATTTGGGAGTTCTCAGTGGCAGTCTTTATCTATATCTCATGACCTCTAACTACAAGAATCCCATTACTTTTAAAATAGACATGCCTGAAAAATTAGGGAATACCTCAGTGAGTATTGTCTAGGATTCTGCCACCTTTATCATTTATCTTTTTTTGTGTTCCATTGTCCAATCATTTTTCAGTTATGTACTCTATTTGGTGTTTTCTTGGCAAAGGTATTAGAGTGATTTGCTATTTCCTTCTCTAGATAATTTTACAGTAGAGGAATTAAAGAAAAGTTTTCCTGATTCCAGGGTTATCATTCTATCCATTATCCACTGAGCTGTTCTTTTAAAAGGCTATATACATTCAATAAAAGGAAAAACCAATAAAGATATAGGAAGATTTACTTTGGTAACCATATTCCCCAGACCTGATCTTCTCTGTCTCAAGATCCCATTTGAATTTCTTTACTCACTTTTCTATTCTATTTCAACACATTCAGTTCTAAAAACCATTTAATAATAATGGTAATTATTATTTTGAGATATTCTTGTATCTGTACATACAGTGATAATATCTATGATAATGTTGACTAACATTTATATAGCACTTTGATGTTTGTAAAGTGGCTTACAAATATTTTCTTGTTTTAACTTCACAACAACCTTGGAAATAGATGCTATTATAAAAATAGTTAGATAAAGATTAAGTGGTTTTCCCCCCAGTTAATAAGTGTTGAGAGCCAGACCTGAACTCAGGTCTTTTTGATTCCAGGCCAACTACACTACTTGTCATATATATTCATATTTAGAGAAAGTAGATTTTAGTTATATTATTATATTATATAATGTATCATATAAAGTATATTTTAGTTATAATATATTACATATTATATCATATAAAATAAATTTTAATTTTAATCTTTAGTGCTCATTGTTTTAAAATAGTATCCATAGACAATCTCAAAGAAAGTGTTCTGTTGATGTTCTTCATTAGGGTTTTAAAAACTTACTCTCTGGAGCAAACAATATGTAGATGTATAAGTAATTATAGCAGATTTGCAAAGTAAATACCAGGATATTTTGAAAAGATGCCTGTAGTTGGAGGACCTGGGAAAGGACTCATGTAAGATGTGTATGAACTGGACTTTGAAGGAGAGCAGGGATTTTAAGTAGAGAAAAAAAAGTCAGTGTACATTCCCTGAATGAGAGGCAGGCTGGGTAAAAGCAGAAATGGGAGACAAAAATGTCATGGGTAAAGCTAAAAGGAAGACCAAAGCAGAAAGGAACTACTTTTAGTACCTTCTCTGTGGTACAAATCAAGTTTCTTGCAAGTCCCTTATGCACTTGAGAAATTTATTTTTTCTCTAACAGAGCATCAAAATACCTCTAGATAGTCTAATCTCCGGAATTTAGAACAATAGAGAACCAAAATGCTATTACAAGGTGGGTATTTAGCCATACAATTTCTAATCTGGTAAGAGTTTGAATGTAAAAATTAACTTCACACCTCACTTGCTTCAGATTAGGAGAAGCCTTATCTGCCTCCAACAAGAATAATCAGAACTCAATGGAAGATGCTCAAGCAGATGGAGACACTTCATTTTCTGATTAAAAAAAAGTATTCTTTGTTAAACCTATATTCTCCAATGATTTGTTTAAACTAACTTCTTTCCTCTGACATCTATCAGCCTGTGTTTCTATTTAGCATAACCCTGCCTTCTGTGCAAAAAGGACCTGTTTTTCCCTCTTTTTCTTTGCACCCCCCAATTCCCATCAAAGACATATTTGAAGTAGGTGGTAGCATTTTCTTTGCACAGATGGGAAAATTAATTCATGAAAGGGGAAAATAAGTTGTCCAGGGATATTTAGCATATCAAGAGAGGACTAGCACTCAAACCACAGCATTTCCAGATTGGAAGGGGCATTAACATCCACCTAGTTCTATCTAGTTCATGTAGCTTTAAGATTCAAAAGAATATTCTTTTTAATAATGATCCTGACATGGTAATACATGCTCGTGAAGACTTATAAAGACGGGGAGCTCATAAACTGAATCAGCCTATTGCACTTTGAGGTAGTTGCAATTGTTAGGAAGTTTTTTTTTTCCTATTAATTGTAAATTGTTCTTTTTCTCACTTCTATCCATTATTCTTAGTTTTGCTCTTTGGGGCTAAAGTCTCCTGAATACTTCATTGGGATGGTTATTTGTATAATTAAGCTACCCCTAAATCTCTTTTGCTCTATCTCTTCTCTTCTTTCTTTCTTTCTTCCTTCCTTCCTTCCTTCCTTCCTTCCTTCCTTCCTTCCTTCCTTCCTTCCTTCCTTCCTTCCTTTCTTTCTCTTCTCCTCCTCTTTCTTCTTCTTCTTCTTCTTCTTCTTCTTCTTCTTCTTCTTCTTCTTCTTCTTCTTCTTCTTCTTCTTCTTCTTCTCCTCCTCCTCCTCCTCCTCCTCCTCCTCCTTTTCCTCCTCCTCCTCCTCTTCCTCCTCTTCCTTCTTCTCCTTCTTCTCTTTCCCTCTTCCTTTCATTGCATTCCCTCTCTGTCTCTCTTCCTCTAACTTTTTAATATTTCTCTCTCTGACTGTCTTTGTTTTTGTTTCTCTGTCTCTTTTTCTGTGTCCATCTGTCTCTTTTTCTCCTGCCCTGAAAGATAATCTTCTTAGATGACAAAAACAAGAGTTTAGATTCAACCATTAGACTAGATTGGCAATTTAGGGGATCCAATATCATTCTTTGTGGCACTTTTGTCATTGTTAACATATAAATTTATAGGTAGAGCATGATGATTTCAGAAAGGCCTGGAGAGGCTTACATGAATTGATGCTGAGTGAAATGAGCAGGACCAGGAGATCATTATATACTTCAACAATAATACTATATGATGATCAATTCTGAAGGACGTGGCCATCTCCAGCAATGAGATGAACCAGATCAGTTCCAATAGAGCAGTAATGAATTGAACCAGCTACACCCAGCAAAAGAACTCTGGGAAATGACTATGAACCATTACATAGAATTCCCAATCCCTCTATTTTTGTCCGCCTGCATTTTTGATTTCCTTCACAGGCTAATTGTACACTATTTCAAAGTCTGATTCTTTTTGTACAACAAAATAATTGTTAGGACATATATACTTATATTGTATTTAATTTATACTTTAACATATTTAACATGTATTGGTCAATTTGCCATCTGGGGGGAAGGGTTGGGGGGAAGGAGGGGAAAAGTTGGAACAGAAGGTTTGGCAATTGTCAATGCTGAAAAATTACCCATGCATATATCTTGTAAATAAAAATATATAATAAAAAAAATTAAAATAAAAATTTATAGGTAGATTGACTAGGTATGTTACAAGATGTGTCTTGCTATAACGGATGAGTTTGAGTCATCCAACCTGATGAGTTCAGTTTATAAAGTGGAAATTTAGTATGATATAAAGCAAATAATGAAAAACCCACTTAAATACAATTACTCTTCATCTTCTTGACTATTTAGTCAAGTTAAGTTGTATGACATATATTGAACACATGTGATATATGATTTATGGTTAGATTTAGCATGGAATAAGGGACAGAAAACTGTTCTCAGAGCTAGGAAGATCTGGTTTTGAGTTCTGCTTTTGGCATTAGTGAAAAACAATAACAGCAGAGGTGCTTCATCAGGCTCTATCCAGCGAGAAAGACTTCCAGCACTGATGACTTGAGTTAAACATTGTCATTTGTATATTTTTACATGTTTACCTCACTACTATTATGGTCTAAGTTTAAGCCTACTCCACCTATGAATGCTGTATGTATTTATGGCAAGAAGTGAATCAGGTTCTTAGGATTGTGCATTAATTGTCTAGAACATGTTATCTGAGCGTAGTGTAGTAGTCCTCTGGAGACCCAACCTGCCAATTCAAACTGAAGTTGGGAAATGCTACTATTATTTTTCCTCCTTTCCTTCTTCATTATTTTTTTTTGAAAGAGCTGGGGCAATTTTCTTTTGTCTATAGTTTTCATTTTCGATTTCTTGAAATATAGATCTGAAAAACAGGTTTTTAAAAAGGACACTGCATTTAAATTGAGCTACTTGACTACCCTTTAAACCCAATTCATTCTGGTTTTCATGAAATGTCCAAAAAATAGGCCCAGTTCAAGCCTCTATGACTCATAGGCATATGTTCAGATTTTGATGGCTTAGAATAAGTGTAAATAACAACTGTTTCCTGTTCTGGCCAGAAACTCTGAGAATCTTCTCCTTATAATTTGAAATGTTTGGGATGGTAAATTGCACCCATTTTTAACTCAATTCTTACCTACCCCAGTCATTGAATATGCATTGCCTCAGAACATCTTGAGACCTGGAAAAGTTTTTAATTTAGAAAGGACAAGGTTCCCCATTGTATCTTGGACTATCACCCTCTTGACCTTTGTCTTGCCACTGTACATTCATGGCTCTGTAGGAGACAGCAAGGCTGATCCTGGTTATATAATACTTGGCAAGTCCTTCAATCTCTCAGTGACCTGGGAAACTTTTTAATACCATGAATATTACAGAAAAAATGCCAACTTGCCTTGATAGAGTAATTTTCCTCATCTAAGGGCTCCTTATCCTAATGAAATTACAGATCCAGTGTTTCTCCCTCTCTTCTACCAAACAAACTCAATGCTTTCTCACCTCTCCCACTTTGTTCCGGTAGCTCTCAGTGCCTGTAAAAACACACCTTTACATAAAAACCCTTTGTCCACTTCTTGACATCTTATCTATTCCTTAAGGATCAGTTGAAATGCTGTCTCTTCCACAAAAGTTCTTTATTTCCCCCCCTATGAAAGTTATTTTTTCCTTCATTTGACCTTCATAACACTTTCATATGTCTATTGTCTACTTATATTTAGTGTTATATTTATATCTTATACATACAATATTATATTTTATATTATATATAAGATATCTATATATCTTATACACTTTAAGTAGACTCTTTGATAGAGGAGACTACCTTATATATTTTTGTATCTCTGCTTCTCACAGTACATTTCACGGAGAAGATATTTAATAATTATTCCATGAATGTCAAATGAAGTTTCTGAGAATGAGAATTTTCAAATTACAGAGTGGCTCATAGAAAGAGGTCATAAGAGGAGGATCATAGAATCAAGAGGCCAAGTTGCCTAAAGTTACACAAGTATTAAGTAGCTGACTGGGATTTGAACCCAGGTCCTCTGACTGCATATCTAGTGGCTTATCTTTCTTGACATATTTTGTTTGAAATGAGTTGGGTAGGCTCCAGTATAGATTAAGGTAGTTGGGCCAGATAGTTTCAAAATCCTGGGATTTAATGATGTATATGAAAAGTACTTGAGTTAGCAAAATTATAATTCTGTGATAATTGTTGCTGGAATTAGCTAGGTAGTAACCTGGAGATGTCTGATAAATTACTGGCTAGTTGTGTTACCTTGGAAATCACACAGTTTATTTCTGGGGCTTGTGCATGTGGATTTTGATTCACATTAACTCTTCATGGTTTTCTCTCAGAATGTGAATGGCTCTTTCCATAGCAAATTTGTCTACTTTGAATCATTTCATTGTTGAAAAGAGTGGCTAGTCTTTCAACAGAGACAGATCATGGTCTCTTTATATATTAATAGTTTCATTCATTGATATTGTTACCTAGTCAACATTCCTTGGGTTCTAAGTTTCTCTCAGCTCAGCTAGGTTGTCCTTAAGATGACATATCTCCAAAGCACAGCTGGACCTTCTTAGCTTCATCTTGAACTTGTACTCTCTTGATTTAGATTTCAACATTTCTGGGTTACTTCCATGCCAATTCTGAGGTCTGGGAGCAACACATTAGTGAAATAATTTGATATGTAAGTAATAAAATTAATCAGTAAACTTGGGAAATATACAATATTGAAATATACTGAGACAATGAAGGGAGATGTTTTAGTAATGATTGCTAGGGCATGAAGTCTAGAAAAAATAAAGTTGGTCCATAAGAATTTAATACGAGGAGAGACACTGCTGGACATGGGAGTCACTAGAGAGATATGAATTACTACAAAAGAACAAGAATAATTTATCAGTTTCTACTATAGCTTGAATAACTTGTGCTCCCTCAAGAGCAGTCAGCTCTTTTTGCTCTGATTCCATGCACATAAAGTAGCCTTCTGATTAATAATTTTGTTTCCTAGCTTTCTTGACTTAGAGACGGTAATACCCTCGGGAGTAGATCAGCCTTAGAAAATACATGCACAGTTGTACCATCATTCTAGGCTTTGAGTCATTGAGTTTTAAGTCTGGCTAGTAAGAATTACTGTATTAACGACTAATTGATTTGAATGAACTATGAAAACAGAGTTTCTAAATGTAAAAATCTGAGAATAAGATACTTTACAATTATTTCTGTTAAGTGATATTAATGGCTATCCAATAAATATTTGTAGAATTGGATTTTTTGAACTATATTTGTAATGTGAGTGGTTTGGTATAGTGACTCCACGGGGAAGAAAGTGTGAATTAGCTTTAGACAACTTTTTTAGTCTTACCCTAAGATAATTTATAATATTCTGAGAGTTCCTTATGTGCAAGTGGTCTGATAATATAAATTCCCAAGAAATATATAACATGGCTACTTGTATCTTATTACTGAGATCTGCGCTACAGCAGACAGGTACAAAACTGTCAGCTACTTCAGGGGAAATCTAGTGAGAACAACAGAAGGCTAATTATGTGAAAAGAGACCTTGGGTGGGTTTGGCAGGGTAGAAGGATTATGAATAAATGATCATTTCAAATCCTGAATTTTTAGGACAGCTAGCGTTTGGAATTTGACATTTTGGGGTTAAGTAAGTGATCTCTCCTCAGCCCCATCCAAAAAGAAAGGAAAAAGAGACTTTAAGATGGATGGGGAGGGAGATACAGACAGAGCTAGAGAGAAAGTGAGAAGGTGTGGAGGGTGTAGGAAGACAGGGAAGGAGTGAGGGGAAAAGAGAGAGAGAGAGAGAGAGAGAGAGAGAGAGAGAGAGAGAGAGACAGAGACAGAGACATAGAGAGAGACAGTGGCAGAGAAAAAAACAGAGATAGAGGCAGAGATAAAGTGAGACAGAAAGAGAGACAGACACACAGAGAGAGTGAGAGACAGACAGAGACAGATAAGCAGAGAGAGAGAGATAGACACAGAGAGACACAAAGAGACAGAGAGAGAGCCCGAGAGGAAGAGAGATTTCAATCTCCTTTTCTGTAAATGAAACATTTTTAAAAATAGTCATGCTGTAATTTGGCTAACTGCTGGTAAAGCCACAAAAGGTAATTATAACAGACTAAGGAGGCTATTGTAGGGAGAACAGGACTAAGAAAAAGTGATGCAATATTTAAGCCAATCTCCAATCAACAGAATATTTTAATATTGGAAATGGATGCCATTGATATTGGGCAAAGCTTAAACCTTTCCCTCCCCAACAGCTGTTCACTTTGATTTAATTGAAAAACTTCTAGATTCTCCTCCTACTCTCTCTTTTGCTTTTCTATGTTTTTGTTTGCTTTTCTGTTCATTTGTTCTCTCTCTCTCCACACATACCACACACATATTTACATTAGTGAATCAAGATGTCTTTCAAAATAATGATAATTTAAATAACTCAGCTACTAGAATATAGATACTATCCAGTCTATTTTAACACCCTGTGAAAAAACAGAAATGACACATTGGCGTAAGGTCCTATTTTCTGTTTACTGCATAAAAATCACAGGCTTAGGTTTGGGTTAATAATTGCTTGTTAAACTGAATTGCTTCTAACCTTGGCTTTTCTATTTTTCATCTTGTGCTCTGACCACACATCTGTCTGTTTCTCCTACTGTGGAACAATACTTTCTGATAACCTTGTTTACTCCAATATGGCATCTTTGGTCTCATCTTCATCTCAGCCATTGATCCAGAACTTACCTTGACTTTGATTCAGTTTCTTTAATATTATTCTCTATTTCATCTAATCAGAGATATATAATATCTAGAGCTAGGCGGTACCAGTTGATAGAACACTGAGCCTGTAGTCTAGAAGTCCAGAGTTCAAATGCTGCCTCAGGCAACTAACTCTGTGACCCTAACTAGGCAAGTCATTTGAACTCTCTTAGACTCAGTTTTTTCATCTGTAAAAGAAGGATAACAACAGCACCTATCTCATAGGGCTTTTATGATATCTATTTGAAAAAATATATGTAAATTGTAAAGTACTATATAAATGCTTGTTATTTCTATTATCATCATTATGGTTGCGATGGTACCAATATATCCTGGTTCATGTATATATATATATATACACATATAATGTATATGTATATGTATGTATAGATGTATGTGTTTATATATGTATGTATATATACACACACATATATACATACATATATTACTGTTGACTGGTCACAAAGCCCCTAGCCATTAATAACATCTGTCAGGTAATCTGACAAATATAAGTGCTAAGAAAGTCTTAGGATTTTCTCAATTCAAAACAGATCAAATTTAGCCTAACTTGGGTTATCTTTGTAATAACAGTTCTTTGGTTAGCATATCTTCAGTATATGGGGATATTTCTTTGTATAGTTATCTTACTTCTCCTTATTAGATTTAAACTTCTTGGGAACTGGGATAATACTTCTCTTTTTTCATTTTCACAAACATATAGCTCAGCATATAACACATATTAAAAGAAAAAAAAAAGAAATTTCCTAAGATGCTAAGAAATTAAGTGACTTTCCCAGTCACACATGCACTAATTAACTATCATCCAATTGTTTGTTTTGTATTTATGAAGAAGGCCAGTAACAACATGGGCTGATGTTTTGACTTATTTGTAAATTGGATTTAAGTGAGTCAGAGATACACAAAGCTATTAGTCTTACTTTCTCTTCCAGAGTCACTGAAATCTAGTTGCAAAATAAAAGTCAAGACAACTGGAATGACCCAAGATGCATCTTTGATGTATAATCAAACACTAATACTCTACACCACTTGCTTCAGCTGCCTTCATGACTGTATAGAGGAATAAGAATTTTTATAGCAGCTATTATGTGCCAGGTATTTTGCCAAGCACTTTTACATTTGATCCTCAAAATAATCCGGTGAGATAGGTGATATTATTATCACCATTTTACAATTGAGGAAACACTGGTTAAGAATCTTCTTCTGGGTCACATAGCTAGTAAGTGTCTGAGTCCAGATCTGAACTCAGCTCTTCCTGACTCTAGACATAGGGCTGTATCCACTGAGTCATCAAATGAATCAAAAGCTAAACAGTTCCCAGAATATTGCAGAATATGTATTCCTGCATTCATAAGCAACAGATGAGAGGTGTCCTCGATGTAGAAGCCTTCTGATAATCTGGGTTTCAAATTTATTTTTCTAGAGAAGAGATCAGCATGTTCTCTGAATCTGGACCCAGGAAAAATGAAAATGATGAAAGATTTTTAAGAGCAAATGCAGTTGAATCTTTGGTGTGCAATGTCCTTGGTATTTTAAAGTGAGAATGACCTTAGGAGGCCACCCGATGCTGGTGAAAATTAGTCACAAAGAGCAAATTGCTCATTCATGACTCTGCCTTGCTTAATTGTATTTACTTGAGCCCATGTACTATTCATGTAAAATAAAATAGCAAACCTTTATAGTCCAGGAGGGAAAAAAAGAGAAAATTAGTCATTAAACCAGATGTCCCCCCTCGAGATTTTTTAAAAAATCTACCCTTTGAACCATTTTGTAATGCTGACTAAACTGACCTTTTTTGTCAGTATTTGCTAAATTTTATCCCTGGAAGGTGCTGGTGACTCATGTTCACCCAAGGTTGAAGTCTAATCAATATGGGTTGGATCTCTCATTTATTCCATTATTGTAGGCTCTCATGTAATAAAACTTTTGGTTCCTGGAGAATTAGTTGTTCTACAAAAAAATAAAAAAGAAAGAAACTTAGTTGTTCTAAAGGTGATGAGGATACCATA
This sequence comes from Sarcophilus harrisii, assembly GCF_902635505.1. Classification (NCBI taxonomy): domain Eukaryota; kingdom Metazoa; phylum Chordata; class Mammalia; order Dasyuromorphia; family Dasyuridae; genus Sarcophilus; species Sarcophilus harrisii. The sequence goes on along the minus strand of NC_045428.1, from coordinate 285,520,315 downwards.
AAGTTGTATGTTTTACTAAAATAGTCAGTGTGCTAGTGTATGAAAGACAGAGAATTGTTTCTGATTTTTTAAATCACTACTTTGTGCTATCAGTGAAAAATGTCTTATAACCATTAGTTTATATAAGAATAAGTTATTCAGTTTCTAGAAAGTTATAGAATTTTCCTTGAAGAATACTGATAACTATTAACTTTTAAAATTAACTTATAAACTTTGTAAAGTGCTTTATTTAGATTATCTTATTTTAATTGTGGCGTATAGTGGATGCTTTAAAAATGCTCACTGATTGATTAAGCCCTATACTAACTCTGCAATGTATGCATGACAGGTATATTTACAAGTAAAAAAATTTGCCCAGGATCACATAGCTAGTAGGTATCAGATAGGAATTTAATAATAACAAAAATTATAACAATAGCTAGGACATATATTGCACTTTAAGGTTTATAAAGTACTTATAAATATTATTTCATTTTATCCTCACAACAACTTAATGAGATAGGTATTATTATTATCTCAATTTTATGTATGAGAGAACTGAGCAAGACAGTTTTAAATATCCTGGGATCATATATCCAGGATGTTCCAGAGGCAGCATTTGAACTCAGATCTTCTTGGCTCCAATACTGCTTTTCTATCCACTACTCCACAGTGGCTCTCATATGTACGTATATGAAACTATTATTATTGTTGCTGTTGTTGCCATTTTCTTATTAGTCACTCAGCTCATTGACTCAATCTCTGGAGCAGGATATTATTCAGATGTGAAATATTATTAGCAATGGCATATTTTGGCAAAGTTCATCCACTGCAGGAATGAAACAGCATTTAATTCTCCTTTGGTAGCCACATGGAGAGATCACTTAAACTCTGAGCTTTAATTTTCTTGTTCTTAGAGATTAACAGTAGCACCTACTTCAAAGGTAGTTTGTGATTCTTGAGATCATGTTTGGATAGCACTTTATAAATATTAAAGCATTTTCCAAATATCAACTGTTAAAGATGCCCTTTAAAATATTTTATTTTTTTATTTCCTCATATTCTGTTCAAAGTCAAGGATATGAGAGGAACTTAGAGATATTGTAAACCAGAGTCATAGATATAAAAATATCATTTTTGTAATCAGAAGTTAAATAATTTGTAGCCATTATAATAACTTCTTCCCTAAATTCCTAACACATTTTTGGAATTGAGAGGGATTCTTTACCTTCATAGCCCATCAATAATTTCATGCAGGTAAGATAAAAGAATGGACAAGTATTGACAAAAAAGTGCTAGTGGGTCAATATGTTAATGAATCAGGAATCACAGATTAAGTTAAAATTGTACCAATAAATCAAAGGATATGGATGGCAACAGGAAAAAAAAAAACTCTCTTGGAACAAAGAGATTCCTTGGGAGAAAGATTTGACCACTAATTAATTTTGTCAAAAGTAAGTCAGATCCTTTATTTCCATATTAAAAATTACAAAAATTAAAAAACAAATTTGGCACCTAGGAGTAATTGAAGAAAATAGGTTTCAATGACTTCTATATTCTAATTGCTGTATCTTTAGCAAAGTATTATAATTAATGTCTCATGATTTTGTCCCTGAGTCATCATAAAAGACATCTATGCTATACTCTATTTAAAAAAGGTTCAAAAGTACATAATCTGTTATAAAGATTTCCATTTTTATTTAAATAGATTCATGAAAAGTTAGAATAACAGCATTGACTCCAAATAAAAGTAGGAAAATGCCTACTTCCAGTAATGGGTGTGAACATTGTATATAGTGTCAAATTCAATTAATTGGTTCGGTTGATATGATTGTTGAATCATCATCAATGTCATCATTGTAATCAACATCATTATTGTTGTCTCCTCCTCTTCTTCCTCCTTTTCCTCCTCCTTCTCCTTCTTCTCCTTCTCCTTGTCTTCCTCCTTAGCTTCTCTTCTCTCCTCCTCCTCTTCCTTCTCCTCCTCCCTCTCCTCCATGAAATATTAGTAGTGCAAGTGTGATTGAGGAAGAACCTCAAGCTTGGAGAAGTTAGATGACTGGCTCAGAATCCTGTAGCAAATAATTATTAAAACCAGGAGTCAAACTAAGATTTTCTTAGTTCCAAGACCAATGTTTTCATTACCTTACCAAGCTGTAAGTGAATAAACAAAGAAATTGTATTCATTATTCTTGCATGGCACGTTGCTCAATATATAAGTAATATAGACACATAACATTATACAAGGCCTTTTTTTTTTTTTTTTAAAGACAATGGTGTTCCATGATTATTGCTGTTGTTATTCAGTTGTTTCTTTGTACTGGACTTTTTGTGATCCCATGGATCTGCCCATGTGGTTATCTTGGATAATATACTAGAATGGTTTTGCCATTTCTTCCTCTACAGATTTTACAGATGAGAAATTGACTCCAGGACCAGAACTCTATCCATTTCACCACCTAACTGCCCTCTCCATGATTATGGTATAGTATTAATGGGTATTATTTGTATGGGCTTTACAATTTCCCCAAAAAGACTAGGACAGAAAAGAAAAAAAAAGAAGCGTTAATATCAAAGGGACTAATGCTCTTGAGTTAGGGTACTATTGGTATGACTTTCTGTAGAGTGGGAGAAGGAAAGTTTCTAACTTGATGACAGGATAGAATTCTACTATTTTTCTCCAATAAGAAGTACAGGTGCCAGATCCTATATATAGAGGCCATATCCAAAAGCTCTTTTTGCTCTCTATAGTCACAATTCACATAAGATACTGGTTTTCCTGTTTGTATTATATACAAAAATGTCCACAGAAGAAGCTTTTTGTTAAGTATATAACCCCTTGAAATATATTTACAGCATATGACACTATCACTGATTCAGGAAAGGCTATTTGCCTTACTTTGATATAAACTCATAAACAACCAGTCACCCAGCCTGAGCAGAATAATATGATGAAAGAATTGATTACCAGAAATTCAGTGGCAGTCCCATTAAGGAAATGAAACCAAAAGTATACTTCTATTCGCAGAACATTCATATCAATTCTTGTTCATATATTCTCTCAAAGTATATTGCTGGCAACTAGTGAACATCATCTATCATGTGAAGAATAACAAAGCAACTGGCTACTTTAATTTACAAGGGCTCAGTCAGATGAGGTACAATAGTGCTAGCTCCTTTGTTACAAACAACACTTTCGAGGATTAACTTGGCTGCAGTGATTGGCTACTAAGCAAAGTCAGTGAGTGACTTCTGGCAAAACTTTGGGGCCCTTTTAAAAGAATTACTCTTACTAAATCAAACCACTTTGGAGTATTTATTTTTTAAAAGTATTGCTTATTGAAAAGGACTGGAGAAATACAACTTCATTTTCAACACGTTTTATAAAGGTATTTAGCTTGAGGGGTTGAAAATTCATTTCCTTTTACATGTACAGGATTCATAATTCATCATGGAAATAAAGAAAATCAGCCCCTACAAGTTTTAACACACATATGTATCTACATATCTTAAGCATATTTGCTAAAGGCTAATTTTTTGGAGACTAATTGCTTTTTGAACATAATTTTACTGAACTCATAAAATAGTCTTAGGATTTATGATGATGCATGGGATACATAAAAAGGAGCCTTTACAAAAGCTCTAATAAATGGCTTGTTGAATATTATGCATATTCAAAATTGCACCAAATGCATACCCAAATACATTTGCAATGGCCTATTGAGTGTACAGCAGGGACATATAATGCTTCATAAAATAAAATAAATCTCGTTGAATGTTTTTTGAGGTACTCTGTATATGTAAAATTATTTACAAATATTTGACAGTATTAGTTGTATTTCAAGCACACTATATCATAGGTTAGTATAAGTCTTGTCTTAAAGACACAGAAAGAGAAAAGGAGAAAGGAATATACAGGGAATGATTTATTATGATTAGATACAAAAGGCAGATGTCACTCAATCCCTAGAGGTCCCCTGGTGACTCATTTGCTATTATTTTACTCACAGAAATTCATTGGAGTTCTTTCTCTCCTTCTAAACTCTTCAGGAATCTACATGACATATTTGACACTATCTGAGTTCCCTGGACCTCCATGGACACAAAAGAGAAATAATTTAATGGGACGCAAATGGTTGCACGAGATCTGAATGAATCCCAAGGAAGAGAAAAAATTGGAGAGACCAAGGAGATGGAAACTCCCTGTTGAAGTTGTTTATTTTGAATTTGGCCTTAGAGTTTTCAAAAAATGAGGGGATGAGATAGTAGAATGAAATCTGACCAAAAATAGCTGAAGGCATAATACTGTACTCCTAGAAGGTGCAACACCTGAGAACTTTATCCACAAGGATCCCTTGGCCATCAGTGGATGCAGGATATGCAGGATTCTACCTGAATATAGGACGTTTCTTCTGTGATATGTCAATAATTAGGATTCTGAAGGGAATGTAGACTGAAATGTGTGACTTGTGCCTTTAGGCAGAAACGAGTAAAGTGGTACTTAGAAAAATGACATCCTTTTATTCTAGACCAAACCATATTTTTCCAGTATCTCATTCTGTCATTGTTATTGTTGTTGAGTCATTTCAGTCATGTCTGATTCTTTGTGACTGCATTTTGGGATTTTCTTGGCAAAAATAGTGTAAGGGTTTGCCATTTCCTTTTCTACCTCATTTTCAGATGAGGAACTGAGGCAAACAGGGTTAAGTAATTCATCCAGGTTCACACAGCTAATGTCTGAGGTGATGTTTGAACTCAAGAAAATGTCTTTCTCATTCTCTAAGTCCAGTGCTATATGCTGTGCCATCTAGATGACCAATCATTTCTTGATCTTTGTGACTCCATTTGGGGCTTTCTTGGCAAAGAGTGATTTGCCATTTTCTTCTCCAGAACATTTTACAATTGAGGAAGTTGAGATAAATGGGATTAAATGACTTGTCCAGAGTTATACTACTAGTGTCTGAGGCTAGATCTGGACACAGAAAGATGAGTCTTCTTGACTTCAGGTCTAATACCCTATCCACTGTGCCATCTAGCAGTATTCATTCCATTCCATTCAACTAATTAAACAAAATTAAATATTGTAGTTCCTTGGCTATCAAAGTAATGTGCATTGTGATTTTTTTTAAAGATCTGTGGCAGAGAAGGGAATTAAGACACATAAAAGTTTTTCAAAACTCTATATTTAACATCTAAAATTATACCTCTTTGGAGCTCTGTTCATTGATGATTCACTTCTGTTTCATTTGGTAAATATCTTACACATGAATTATCTTGGATAATCAATTCAACAACTAAAGAAATATTGAATAACGTCTTACCTACTAAGCAATGCTTATTTAAGAATTATATTCTTCTGATGCTTTTGGAACATCAGAATCTCTAAAGAATTAAAGTTACATTTAAAGAGTACTCTAAAGGCATGTGGTGAGCATGATGGTGGCAGCATATTATCCATAAAGATCTGTGGTATAAAAAATGCCACAGGAGAAATATATGATGGGAAAAGTTGGCTAGGAAAGGAGTTGATAAGTGATATACAGGCAGCATACCCAATAATATCCATTTAGTATCAAGAGATGAATTATTATGATGATATGAAATATCAAAATAACACAAAATAATATCAATCCATACTCTGTGTAGCTTTCTTGTGAAGCATTTATGAGAGAGAAGAACAAGAATAAGAAAGATTGGATAGGAATGGGTATTTTTTTTTTCATTTTAGGAGGCAGAACTCGCTCTATGAGATCATAGATTTTTCAAAGTATCAAAATACATTTAGATCACTGAATTTGGTGACTAGCATATATTTTGTCTACTCCATATTATTAGTTATCAAAGGATTCTGTACATTATAGTGCATAAATATAGAATTCCATCACTACCAACACTCCTGAATGGCCACAGACACCCACAGAAATTTCTATCTCAGAATATGTATGTCCAGAGCGAAAGGAATTAATGGTAGAAATGCGTCAGGGAAGAACTCTAAATAAAGCACATATATGGTATCTTGTAGCTTTGTAGCATAACTCATTTGATGTATAAGATGAGGTTCTAATTATCTGATAGCTATACCGCGAAGGAGGATCTTCTTTAAATTTTAAACTGGTTGTTACTTTTTTGTGGTTGTAGCATACCTTGAGAGACCAAAGGTAAATAGGTTAGAGTATATTAAATATACATTTATCATCAGATGTATCCTATTCCCTCTTCCCTACCAAGCAAATTATCTCATATTAAATTTTTTTTCAAAAAGGAAAGAAAGCATTCAGCACAATAAACTAGTGTATCATCTATGTCCCCAATACTATGCCCCAAATCTTACACATGCAACCTTCACCTCTGCTAAAGAAGGTGTTTTCTTGTCTTTTCTATAAGAACAATTTGATCAATATAATTACATAGCTCTGGGTTTAAAAAATAATTTTTTATTCTTCCATTGGGTATTTTGGGCATATTGTTTTCCTGGTTCTGCTACTTATGCATTTGTTCATATAAAACTACCCAGATTTCTCTGAATTCTTTATGCTCATCATTTTTTATGATGCTATAGTATTCCATTACATTCATGCACCATAATATATTCAGCCACTTCCAAAATAATAGGCATCTATTTTATTTCTACTTACTTGCTGTTATAAAAGTGCTATAAATATTTTGATCTATGCAAACCTTAATTTCTGTACTTGATCTTGTTGGAGCATATGACTATCTTGTTGTTCAGTGGTTTCAGTCACATCTGACTGTGACCCTATTTGAGGTTTTCTTGGGAAAGACAGTGGATTGGTTTGTGAAAAGGAGTGATTATTTTTGGCAATTAAACAATTCCAATTGGCTTTCCTGATTTGTTGAATTAATTATCAGCTCTACCAATAAACAATCCATTTTTAGATATATCTTACTACAGTCTTTCCAATATTAATTTTCCCCACTTTTTCTCAACTTTGCTGATATGTTAGGAAGAAGTAAAATAAGTTTTTTCCCCATTTCTCTTGTTATTAATAATTTGGTGCAATCTTTCTTTTAGGATTATAGATTTAGAACTAGAAGAAATCTCAGAGATTATCTAGCTCAACTTTTTCATTTTATGGTTGAGGAGACTGCTTTCCAGTGACATTATGTGCCCAAAGTCAAGCAAGTACTTGTAAAGGAGAGATTCAGGCATCAAATCCAGATCCTTTCACTTCAAATCCAACATTTATCCCACTATACCACATTACCTCTAAAGGTGATTCATTGTTTTCACTTCCTCTTCTGAGAGCTCCATATGAGCTTATTACTAAAGGTAATTTGGAGACCCAGAACCTTATTTTTATCTATATCTGTTCTCTCGTTCGTATATGGAATTCTCAGTAAAGAAAGTCTTTCTCCCAGACTCTACTCTGCACCTTATAGTCTTAGAATGTCATTGGGGCTAGGGAGAGAGGTTGAATATTTTGCCCAGAATCACAAAGTTATTATAAGTCAGTGATAAGTGTAGATCCTCCTGATTCAAAAACTACATCTCTATTCACTACTCCATGCTGCCTCTTGCTTTTCATATAGAAGTACCTAGCAAAAGCTTCCTGAATTGGGGGGACATGGCTTGAATACACTTAACACTCTAGGATCTCAGAGGAGCTGCAGAAAGAGGTGGAAAGAAAAAAAGCAAGAGATAGAAAATTTTAGTTTAAATGACATACCATGACATTCAGGCTAAATGTTGTTTTATTCAATATCATTACAATCTATGCAATTAAATAATTCCTAAGCTCCAAATTCACTTATTGTGAATAATATTTTAGACTAAAAAAAAACGGCATGAGGGAATATGAACTGTCCCTTGATTTTACTGGGGTTTGCAAGACACTAAAGAACAGAAAATATGTAATATTTTCTATCCCGAAGTTTTGAATAAGGACAAAGCTTGTGTTTTGAATTGGAAAGGTTTTCAAACCTTCATTATCTCTCACTCTAAGGGACTTGATGAAAACTAGATCTTTTCCACTGGGAGAGTTTAGCAAGTCAGGTAGCGAGAGATACCCTTTCAAGGATACTTGTCAGATGAAATACTTCTTATTACCTTATTTGTTCTTTGCATATGATTATGCCTCTGTGGCAGCTTTCCCTTGTGGGTAAAGACATTTTTGTTATTTTGTATTAGTCCTTGAATAACCCTAATTTCTCTGTCAAAGGGAAAATGTATTAAGTAAAAGTTTTCCAAGGAGTAAATGAGATTCGGAAGATGAGTAGAATAAAGTAAGAAAATTGAATATATTGCATCATCTTCCCTGAATGATGGCCTTTTTGAGATTTTCTGGTCTTCTACCTAATGTGATGGCCTAATTTTTAGTCTCAGATGTTTCAGTTCCCTACCAACTCCCTTCAGGTAATTCTTCTCTGGGGATACTTTTTGCAGATTAAACATTTCATCATTGACTGTTATTAAACTTTGTTTCCTTCTTAAATTTTTTCCATCACTTCTCAATTAGAGTGTATGACATTTTTAGTATTTTAATCCCTTTTGTTATCTAATTTTGTATATTGTTTGATGCTTAGATTTTTTATTATCATAGTCATATTTTTGTTTTTCATATTTATTTATTTTATTTTTAATTTATTGAATAAAACAAGCATTTCCATAACAGTATAATAAAAAGGATGATTGCATATGAAACTACAAATCTATTATGTATAAATTGCTGTTTCTTTTAAATACATGAGGCTAGCATATAAATTTTTTTCTTTTTTTTTTTTTTTAACATTCTTTTCTTCCCTCCTCAACCCTTCTTTTATCCCTCCCTAGAGCTGGCCACCATTAGACACAAATAGATATGTATATTAAAATAATTCTATATATACTTATATTCATCAGTTCTTTTTTGGATTCAGGTGAAAGTCTTTATTCATATGTCCTTTATATTTAATTTGGATATTCATAAAAACCAGAATGACATTCACTTAAAATCTTTCTTAATGTTGCTATTACTGTATACAGTATTCTCTTGGTTCTGATGGTCTTCATTATTTCATGCAAGTCTTTCCATGATTGTCTAAAAATCTTGAGTTTATCATTTCTTATAGCATTATATCACAATCATAAAGGCAGTATGGTATAGAGGTACTAGTTATAGAGTTAGCGTTTTTGAGTTAAAATTCTGATTTCTTTATTAGATTATCTTATCTTTATACTATCTACCTTAACATAAACAATTTTTTTTTCATGTTGTCTCACTCATTCGACAGTGATCTCTTTAAGGGGGTGGGGAAGGGATGTCTTTTTTTGTATTCTCAGTGCTTAACATGAGGGTTTAGTAAGTGCTTCTTGATAGAAGGAGTGAAGTGACCTTATCAAATAATTTTTCTGAGTTTTAGTTCATCTATAAAAGAAGGAATTGGTCCAGAGTAGAAGTTTAAAACATTTTCTATGAAATTAACCTCTGACAGTCTGATGAAGCCTATGAATCTGTCCTCAGAAGAGTTTTTTTAATTCATAAAATGAAATACAAAGAAAATAAATATATTGAAATAGTTAACAAAATATTATTTTAAAAAATCTTTAGTTTATAAACCTTAGGTTAAGAACCTTGGATACTTCAGGACTAAAAAAATCCCTAAGATACTCTAAATCTACAGTTTGATACTGTGATGTGCTACAAATCATTAGGAGTTTCTCCTCCCCATCCTTTTTTCTGAAACATTTTAAAAAATGTTTTCTTTTTTATAGTGATTTCCCAGAATCATTTTCCATATGTGATTATATTGAATCTGGATATAAAGTTATTTCTACTTTAATATAAAAAGAAGTTTTGTTAACATGAAAAGATGCAGGTGCTTTGCCTAAAGTCCAAACTTTTATAACTATAAACATTACCTGGCTTTAAATTCTAAAGGCTCTGGCTTCTAAATCCTAGCTTTGCCACTCAATTCCTGTGTGACCTCAGGCAATAGCTGACACATGTGTGTGTTATCCCATTTGGTATTACATATTTTAGAAGTATTTTGATCATAACAATGAGGCATAGAGAAAAAAAAGTCATGTAAATTTTCTTGACCTCAATTTGTATCATATAAAAAATGAAAAGGGGTAGCCCTAAATGATCTCTAAAATACCTTCCAACTTTCAACACCAAGGTCTATGAAGGGAAAACAATGTTGTTGTTGGAATGTGTTGTTTGTTTGAATTACCATAACCTCCCCCCCCATTGTGTTAAATAATAAAAACTAACTAAATAAAAAATAATAAAATTAAATAATAATAAAACTCATTGATAAAATCTGACTGAACTATAACCATTCTATCACTATTCTGTTTTATACAGAATAACAAAATGTGACTCAGTTATCTACAGTCTACTAAGGCTGAATACACAAATCTTTGCTGAACTCAACATTCTTTTCTTTCTTTCTTTTTCTTTCTGCTGAGGCAATTAGAATTAAGTGACTTGCCCAGGATCACACAGCTAGGAAGTGTTAAGTATCTGAAACCAGATTTGAACTTAGATTCTACTGACTTCAAGGCTGGCACTCTATCCACAATCTAGCTGTCCCTTTGACCTCAACATTCTTTAAAGCTACACACACACACACACACACACACACACACACACACACACACACACTCAGAGCCACAAATCCACACATTGCACCCAACAGGTATCTAGCAACTTTCTAGATAACTTTTCTATAGCAACAGATTATATCCCATTGGTTTATTCAGATACCACAGAATACTGCTGATTGCCTACATATATACAAAGCTGTGATTGTAACTTTGGCATATTTATGTGAAACAAAAATGCATGTTGATACACACACATATATAAAACACTGATAATTGCTTTTAAAAATTGTTGTTCTTCCAACTTTTATATTAGTCTAAATATTGTTGAAATAACTGGTTTAAACTGATATTAGCTAGATCTTGGACTTTCATCAAAGCTAGAACTGATCATTAGTATATTAGTACACTTCTGATCATTAGTATATTTAGTATAATATTATATAATATATATCTTTATAAAATAAAACCTATCTTCCTTTGCCCTATCTCATACTCTTTCTTTTTTAGATTTCTCCCTTCACTATCTCAAAATTTCCAGCTTGATGAATAAAGAATATCTTTGCCAGTGGCAAGAGCTAGATTACTTCTTTTGTGAAGATGGAGAAACTAGTGAATGTTGCATTATTCTGATAAGATTTCTGAAGACTAAAAAAGGCACATACCTTTTGAGAAGAGTTGCAGGGGGATCTGAAAGTTTTTAGACTAATAGGTAACTTTATGCAAAATGTCTTCCACACTAGCACTGCTTCGAAGCTGGGTGGCAAAGAAATTAAAGATACTGGGTGGCAAAGAAACTAAAATACTGATAACTGCAGTATCAAAAATACGTTTTTCCTGTTATCAGCAGACTGTATAGTTTTTCTGCCTTGTTGGAGGTTTTAATGCAGTTGCAATTCTGAGAAAAAAGTCAAGCAGTTCAGAATGGGCTATTGGATCTTCCAGGAAGGAAAGAAAAGAAGAGAATAATTCTTTGAAAGAGATGGATGTAGGGGAGTTAAAGGTGAGGAATGTTGCTGCCCTGTGATAAAACAATAATCAGAGGAAAGTCATGCTATAGTTGCTTTGTAATATCTAAAAGTTATTGAAGCAGACAGCTAGGGGAAAGAAAAAGCAGGTTAAGGGGCAGAAAAAACACAGCTATATTTTCACAATTCACACATGTATTTAATGTAAAAAATATCCCTAACATAAGAAAATATATACATCGCTAATATTTGAAATTTTGAATTATAAATCTATGAATCCTGAAAGTACGCTCTCATTTTTCTGATATTCTATCTTCCTCACTTTCATCTTCATTTATGCTTACTAATGTATATTTTGTTATTTCTAACATATGTATAGATATCAATGAAACACAATTTCTCTTTATTCATATTATTCATAGGCCTTTCAGGTAAGTTTTAAATAACATATGCATGTATATATTTATACACATATATTTTTATATAAACATATTATACACATATATATGCTCTATCGATCACCATATACAATGTGCAGTGTGTAATACCTGTGGACTTCCCACCTCTATAAAGAGGTAATTTGGGGTGTCCTCTGATGTTTCTTCACTTACATAATTGTAATGTTAATATTTTCTGCCTGAGAATTACTTTAGCCACATGCCAGAAATTTTGGTATGGTGTTGTTTCATCATTATAGTTTTCTTTTAAATAGCTATTGTTTCAGTGACATGTTATTTGATTCACTCATTGTGTAAGATTTTTTTTTTTTGGTTAAGTCTCCATTTTCATCTATAGCTTTTGTTTGTGGTCTTTGAATAAATTTATCTTCTTGTTGCTTTATGGTATATAAATGATGTATTGATTACTTCAGCCTTTTTACATTTGTTAACAACACTCTATGCCCTACTGCATCATCAGCTTTTGTAAATATTCTATATGGTGTAGAGAAATATAATGCTATTTTGCTATTGCCTTTAGAAAATGCCAAAAGTCTTTTAATTCTAGTTTGTCCAGAATTATGTTGATTTCCATATTTTATCTTTCTTAACTTTCTTTTAGACTTATCCAAAACTGATAGAGGGATATTGAATTCTTCTGTAACTATTGTGTTACAGTCTATGCCTGCCTGAAGTTCAGATAATATTTACATTCTGAATTTTTGATACTAAGTTATTTGGAATGTATACATTTTAAAAAATTTATATTGTCTTATTTATGGTTCCTTTTAGCATAATATAATTTCTTTGCTTATATCTTTTTTGAATATTTATTTTTCTTTGATACTATGATAGTAATTCATGATTTTTTTTGGAATTCACTTGATACATATTAAAAACTTTTCCTCCATCCAATCAATTTTATTTTGTTTATGTGTTTTTAAAATGTGTTTTCTGTAATCAATATATTGTCAAATTTTGTATTATCTAAATATGTAACTCTTTTTCATTTTATTGAAGTGTTACTAAAAATTGAATAAAAGTGACCTTAGTAGGTAAGAATGCCTTGTACATATAAGATGCCCAATTATTGCTGTTGTGTAAATAAGCTAGAAAATTTCGTGCTATTTGTAAAGAGAGTGGTATAAGTGGATTACAAATTCACTCTCTAGAGTTGTAAGAACTCTTTTAAAACTACTGTGATGTTATCCAATACATTAAAAGGAAAGATTTACTATAGGGAAGCTCTAATAACCTAATGGATTTACTATACTTTTTAAAATTAGAGCTGCTGATTTATATTTTTCTTTGTTTTTCAGTTACGGTCTTTAACCAATAATTTATACAATGATTACTTTGATCTCGTCTTCTCCATTTGCATTAGATTTCTTACTACCTGATCTTCTAGCTTTAATCAAAATGATTGGTAGTGAAAATACTTAAATAGAGAAAAAACATACAATAATAATACTATTTAGTCTTATGTGGATCGTGTCTACTCCTTCAAAATGAAATTATGGAAATTTGGGAAAAGGAGACAGTGCTTCTTTTTCTAACCTTCTCATACTATTCTAGACTATCCAGAAAAATTACTTTGACTCTAGTATTTTTGATGTCTGATATTTATACAGGCTTCAATCAGATAACATTCACAATTAGGTTTGGAGCTTTGCAGGGAATGATGAAAAGGATGCAGAGTAATAGGTTACCTGAAATATTATTTTGTGAATTGAATCAATTATAACTATATTGCCATTTTTTTATACACAAAAAGAAGAAAATCATTATAATGAAAGGGAAGTACACATATAAAAATTTTAATAACCTTGTTCCATTTCTGCATGTGTTGGTGTTTGTGTATGCGTATCTTTGTTGCTATGGTTGTTTTAGAAGGTCATACTGAAAACAGCTATATCTTGCATCTTTCTCCTTAACTGTTTTACAGAAAAAACAAACAAACAAACAAACAAACACCTTGATTCACAAGGTCAACGAAAGTTTTCATTGCCCTTCCTTATACTCATCTTCACACTCATGTCACAAACTATCTAGTTAGCTAGCTAGATTTATTTGAGAGAATTCTGTCAAATTCTTGATAAAACTTCAGTATTTCTTCATTCCCTTCTGACGGTATTATGGTATGAAGTTCAATTATCTTTAAATTTCTTTCTTTCTTTCCCCTCACTTTTTGAGTGCCCTAAAGTAAGATGATCAAATATTCCACAATATCCTATTTCATATAGCCTTTTAGCAAACAATACAAGTAACTGTTTTCTATGTCTCTCTGAAGACACATATTTAATTAAAAATCTTAAAAGAAAATTGTTTCTCAGAAGGAGAAAAGTAAACAATTACTTAAATTATTAGACACAAGTATATCTTAATCATGCAAAATAAATGCTAAAATAATTTAAAATGAAAAGAACTTGAAACAAAGACACCAGAAGAAAAACAATGAATTTATGCCAAAATCAGTTCCCAAAATAAAATTGAAATTATTTTTAGCCTCATCAAGATAGATAACAAATACTCTTAAAGAGACAGAGAAATAAATGAAAATGGTAAAGAAATTTGAAGTAGAGTTAATACCAGTGAAACAAGACTTTTAAAAATGGTCAAACAATGTTACATGGTATGATAGAGAATAGACTAAATTTAACAGTTGTTCTGTTTACCTAGAAAATAAATAGATTAGACTTCCCTTCAAAAAGAAAAAAAAATAACTTATGTTTTAAAAAAAAAAGTCATCAAATTTTTGCTATGGAAAGAGTCTCATATAGAAGAAGCATATCAATTTAAGATGAAAGGACATACTCCAATTTAATCTTCTCTATTTTAAACTAGAACATCAGGGAATACAACCATGTTATTTGATAAAAGAAAATTCACATTTGTACTAGGAATTAAATAAAGAATAATATTAGACAAGGTATAATTGATAATGAGAAGATATCAATGTTGAAGATTTATTTATAATGAAATGATATAGTAACTGACTTTATAAAGAAAAATAATTTACTGAAGAATAGAAATCAATTAATGTGCAATTTTAAGCTGACACTCAAAAGAAAGAGACTTCAAGAATGTTGGCAAAACTTGAACACACATTTTTATATAGAAAAATGCACATATATGTACACAAATATGCACAAGTACATATTTATATAGAACATACATACATACATGTAAGTATAAGCTATTCTATTCGGTAATGGGAAATTATTTTTATTTCCTACACATCTGAATACTAAAAATAGGAAATTTATTTTTCATTCAATATTCATGGAAAGTTCAAAGAAATTAATTACATTCAAAGACAGAAGACTATAAATAAATTTATATAAAGTCAGAAGATATAAATTCCATTTACAACTTATAATGAAAAAAGAATAATCATCAGCAAGAGAACCAGGATCAAACTATGTCGACTTAGATGAAAACTCAAAATAATTAATTGAATAGTAGTTGGATTAAAGATCAAATTGTTGGAACAATAAAATTATATTGAAGATGACATAAATATATACGTAAAATTTATGGGTTATAGCAAAAGCAGCACTTGGGAGTAAATTTATATGCTTGAGTGATTATATTAACATGAGAGGAAAAGACAATATCAATTAATTGAGTTTACAGTTAAAGAAATTAGAAAATGAATAAAAGTAAGCACAGAGCAATAAAAGCACCAGAATTAAAAGAGAAATTAGCAAAATAAATAGCATAGTAATGAATAAAACAAAGAGCTGGATCTCTAACAGACCATTAAAATAAAAAAAAAACCCATTAAACAATGTAGTCTACAAGAAAAGAAAAGAAAAACAAAACTACTAGGATAAAAGCTGAGAAAACTGTGATTCCATTAAACAGAGAATATATAAATAGCATCTTAAGAGTATGTTGAAATTTTATGTCATCAAAACTGAGGCAAATAAAGAAATGAAGGATTTTTACAAATATACAAAATAAACAAAAAAGAATGTTGATATATTAAATAAACTGATATCAGAATGGAAAATTAATAGGATGTTTATGGTAATGATCTGAAGCAGAAGGTTTAGTCAAGAGATATCTATAAAACATTAAAATGACATAAAATCCCTAAATAATATGTTTTTAAGCATAGAGAAAATAGCACTCTTCCTAACTTGAGGAGGCAATATGTTTTCCCAATTTATTGAGAATGAAACAGAGAATTATAAGAAAGAATCATTAAAATGAAAACATATAAAATATTAAATTAAATATTAATAAACAAAATATAGTAATATTTTAAACATTTATTATGGGCAAGTACGATTTACTTCAGGAATGTTATGATGCTTTAATACTGGGAAACCCATTAAGCTAATGTATTATTTCAACATTTAAGACTTAGACAATCTCATCCTTTTATTAATTGAGACATTTATGTTTTTTAAAAAATGTTTTTGTTTTTTTTATGTTTTTTAAGATTTTTGTTTTTTAAAACACTGACAAATTTGAAAATTTTAAATTTGATTTGATAAAAAAATTATATTTGACATTTAACATTGCATGAAATGGAGAAATATTTGTCTTCCCAATCAAAGCAAGATGCGTTTATTTTCATCACTTCTAGAAATAAGAGTACTATACTGTCCTGTTTGACCTATTATTTAATATTGCTTTTTAAAATGTTAACTATAACAATAAGGC
Organism: Sarcophilus harrisii; assembly: GCF_902635505.1. NCBI lineage: Eukaryota > Metazoa > Chordata > Mammalia > Dasyuromorphia > Dasyuridae > Sarcophilus > Sarcophilus harrisii. The sequence continues at coordinate 285,503,711 of NC_045428.1, read as the reverse complement.
CAAAAATTTAACAGCATATTAACATTAACAAATAATAGGTTAAAATACATTTAAAATATGTAATAGTTCAATTTTGAAATCCAAGGAATGTCAAAATTGCTTGGGATAAAACCACTTCAACAAAATTGTGGAATATAAATTCGCTTCAGAAAAATCATTTTTCCCTCTATGTATTTTCTTGCTACCTGACTAGCCATTAATACTTTTAGATGATCAGACCTTTTAAACTTGACTGATACCAAAACTGCATACTAAACAGCCTGAGTCTTTTCTTCTCATTGTCCTCATACTAGTTTGTGAACACTCAATCATAATTTCATGAAACTTATGTAAAAAATTAGGTTTATTACAGGAGGAATGAACATGCATATAGAATCCTAACCAAATGCAATGAGTTCACAATCCAAACAGAAGCTTGAATATTTCTGAAATTGGAAAAGAGGAGTAGAAATAGAAATTTCCACCTATGTGGGAGTGACAGATGAAGAAAAATCATGAATAATTAAGATGCAAAAGTAGCATTTTTTTTTTGCCTTTAGAATTGCTGTACTTTTAAGATAAAATAGTTTAATCCTCTCTAAGAGTCCTTGCATCACAGACAATTTCTTAGTCTGATACAGACTGACTCCTATCTTGACTCTCAAAAACAGGGAGCACAGGTAGGGCTGCAAACAATAAATTATTTCAGCTTGAGGTGAGAGTGAGATGTGTTGGTTGCTTTAATTCTTGACACGTTTGCGGCTTTCTGGTTACTCAAGCCCAAAGATTTTGGAAAATATGGCAACCCAAGAAGACAAGTTCTAGTTCATTAAGATTTGGATTCACTGCCCTGGGACATGCTCTTGATTGGTGAGTTAGTCAGCTAAACTTCATATAACCTACTTTCTCCTGGTAGCTTCAGACCTTAGGATCCCATGCATAGTCAACTGACCATCCCAACTATCTCCCTTGTTGAATGACCTACTACTATCCACATAATTTCCCTTTGCTTTTTCAAATTTCCCTCTGGAAACAGTAAACATTCAATACTACCATTGCTTCTAGTAAGGGTATACCATTTGATTCTTCTGTGGATCCACTCATCTCCTTAAGATATTCCATCCAAACCTCCTTTCTTGTCTATTTGCTTTTTTATGTATGCTGTTGTTGCCCTTCCTTCTCCACACATCAGAATGTTAACTCTTTAAAAAAATTTACTTTCTTGCTCTTACATTTGTTTACTCAGAATAAAGCACAGTACTTGGAAAATGGTAAGTATTTTTCACTCATTTAACTACCAATCAATAGGTGAAAGAAAAATGTTAATTCCAAAAAAATGTATTAAATATATGACCATTAAAGTATCAGCTATACATATATAACCTGCCTAAATATAGGCACAAAATATGTTTTTTTTAAATAAAGGATCAATTAAATAATTTGAGAGGTATTTAATTTTCATTGTAGATCATGAGTTTATAATAAATGATAATGCTCTAAAATTAATCTAAAGCATTATAATTAAAGTATCAATGACCAAACTAATAAAATGTAATTATAAAAATAACAAAAACAATGTATATGAAAATAAAAAAGATTTATACAGAAGAATTGTTAAGAATATTAAAGAAATTATATGGAAAGGAGAACTTACAGAACTTATATAATAAAGCAGTATTTATGTACACTCTTTAGGACTGGATTTAAATAATGGAAAAATGAATTCATGGAATATATTAGGTACCACTATATGGAAACATATCTATAAAATATGTTAATATTATATAAATTTAGGATGACAATACATTGGAGGATTTTGTTATTTGATTAAAAACTCAGGAAAATTGAATGGCAATATGGCAAAAAAGGAATTATAACTATATCTCACCCTATAGTCCAAATTAAATTATGAATAAATCAATCAATGATATAAATATGTAAAATGATTAAACTTATGAAATAAGAGAATGTTATATCTTTCACATTTGCCTCAAGGTGAACAATGTATTCTTAAGTAATTAAGATGTTAAAGAAATCCTTAATCAAGACTTCATTTCGATAAGTAAATGTCTTAGTATTACAAATATCAATGTCTCCTCAATAAAAAGGGAAAAATAGTTTGAAAAAATAAGTATCATAAATATAGATAGTAAGATTTTGATAAAACATGAGTAACTGTCACAAACTTATAAAAATACACTAAAATCCCCCAAAATAAAATATTCAAAGCATATAATCTGGCAATTTTTGAAAAATAAATTATTAATAACAATATAGAAATGTTCCATATTTCTATTATCATGAGATCTAATTTAAAACAATTATGAAATACCATCTCAACCCCAACAAAAGGGCAAAATCATTAAAATGACAAAATTCCATGCTGGCACTGTAGAAAAATAGGTATTGTTGGTGATAGTAAAAATCCATATGACCTTTTTGGAAAGCAAAATTGTTTTATTACAATAAGAACTAAAAACTATTTATATCCTACAACTGGAACTATTCTTATAGAAAAAAGAATTGGTCAGGTGAGTAGTCAGGAGATACAAGAACAACAATGTTAATAAAAACAATAATATTGATTAAAACAATAATTGTTTTAAAAACAATGATTTTGATGACAGATACGAATTGAGTTGCCACAGCAACTGTACTCATTTCAGAATTAGGGTCCATCAGTACATGACATCTATACAAAAACTGACAACATATTATGACATAAAAACCTCACTATCAAATGCAGAAAGGCAGAAGTAGTAAATATTTCCTTTTGGGACTATAATGCAATAAAATTATATTCAATAAAAGGGACAGGGAAAGATAGATTAAAAATCAATTGGAAATTAAATAATCTAATTCTAAAAGTGAGTGAGTCAAACAAGAAATCACATAAACAATCCAGAATTTCATCCAAGAAAATGACAATAATGAGCCAACATACCAAAACCTATGGAATGCAGTCAAAACAGTTCTTAGGGAAAACTTTATATCTCTAAATAACTATATGAATAAAGTAGAGAAAGAGGAGATCAATGAATTGGGCATGCAACTAAAAAAACTAGAAAAAGAACAAAATAAAAAATACATCAAATACCAAATTAGAAGTTCTGAAACTCAAAGAAGAGATTAATAAAATCAAAACTAAGAAAAATATTGAAGTAATTGATAAAACTAAGAGTTGGTTTTATGAAAAAAGTAACAAAATAGTTGTTTAGGTTAATTTGATTAGAAAAAAGAAAGAAACAACCCCAAAGAACTAGCATCAAAATAAAAAGGGTGAATTGCTACCAATGAAAAAGAAATTAAAACAACAATTAGTAGCTATTTTGTCTAACTGTATGGCAGCAAATCCTACAATCTAATTGAAATGGATGAATATTTACAAAGATATAAATTACCCACTTTAACAGAAGAGAAAATCAATTATTTGAATTGTCCTATTTTATAAAAAGAAATTGGACAATCCATCAATGAACTCTTTAAGAAAAAATCTCCAGGGCCAGATATATTTACAAGTGAATTCTACCAAACATTAAAAAAAATTTCAAAAGTTTATATCCGGTTGTATCCACTTTTTACATACTTTGTATCTTTTGTAATTTTCTATTTACTAGAAAAATAGGTAAAGAAGAAGTCTTGTCAAATTCCATCTATGATATAAATATGGTAACTGATAGCTAAGCCAGGAAGAGCCAAAACAGAAATAAAATTATAGACCAATCTCTCTAATGAATACTGATGCAAAAATTTTAAATAAAACTCTAGCAAAGACATTACAGCAACTTGTCAGCAGGATAATACTCTATGGCCAAGTGTGATTTATACCCGAAATGCAGGGCTGGTTCAATATCAAGAAAACTATTACCATCATTGTCATATCAGTAACAAAATCAACAGAAATTATGTGATAATGTCAACAGATGCAGAAAAAGCTTTTGACAAAATACAGCACCCATTCCTATTAAAAACACAAGAGAGCACAGAGAAAAAAGGAGCTTTCCTTAAAATAATAAGCAGTATTAATCTAAAACCAAGAGCAAGCATTATTTGTAATACAGAAAATCTAGATGCATTTCCAATAAGATGTGGGTGAATCAAGGCTGCCTATTATCACCACTGTTATTCAACATTGTACTAGAAATGTTTTATCAATAAGAAAAGAAAAATATTAGAAGAATTAGAATAGTCAATGAGGAAATAAAACTATCGCTCTTTGCAGATGATATGATCATATAGTTAGTAAATCCTAAAAAATCATCCAAAAACCTACTGGAAACAATTAACAGCTTTAGCAAAGTTTCTGGATGTAAAATAAACCCACAAAAATCATCAGTATTTCTGTGTATTACTGACAAAACCCATCAACAAGAGATAGAAAGAGAAATTCCTTTTAAAATATCAAAAAATTTGGGTGTCTACCTGCTGAGACAAACCCAAGAAGTATAAAACACAATTACAAATTACTCACACAAGTAAAGTCAGATCTAAACAATTGGAAAAATATCAATTGCTTATGGATAAAAATGATAATTCTACCTAAATTGCTCTACTTATTCAGTGTCATACCAATCAAATTGCCAAAAATTATTTTACAAAACTAGAAAAAATAATAATAAAATTCATCTGGAAGAACAAAAGATTATCAAGGGAATTGGGACAGCTAGGTGGTGCAGTGGATAGAGCACCAGCCCTGAAGTCAGGAGGACCTGAGTTCAAATTTGGCTTCAGACACTTAACATGTCCTAGCTGTGTGTGATCCTGGGCAAGTCACTTAATCCCAATTGCGTTAGAAAAAAAAAGATATTAAGGGAATTATTTTATGGGCAAGTCACTTAATCCCAATTGTGTTAGAAATAAAAAGATATTAAGGGAATTATTTTAAAATAGTACAAAGAATAGTGGCTTAGCAGTAGCAAATCCCAAACTACATTATAAAGTAGCTAAGAAGTGAAATAGATTAGATACACATGGCATGATAATCAAGACCTATTAATAATCTAATATTTCATAAATTGCCAAATTCCATCTTCTGGAATAAAAACTCACTATTTGACAGAAATTGCTGGGAAAACCAATAGTATGTTAGAAACTTGCATAGACCTGTATCTCTCACCCTACCAAAATAAGTTCAAAATGGGTACATGATTTGGGCATAACAAGTAATACCATAAGCAAATGAGGAGAACAAGGCATAATTTACTTATCAGATTTTTGGAGAAGGGAAGAATTTATGACCAAAGAACAACTAGAGAACACTAGGAAATGCGAAATGGACAATCTTGATTACATTAAATTAAGAAGTTTTTGCACAAACAAAAACCAGTAGAAAAAGATTAAAAGGGAGGTACAAAACTGGGAAAAAATCTTTACAGCCAGTATTTCTGTAAAAGGTCTCATTTCTAAAATATATAAAGAACTGTGTCAAATTTATAAGAATACAAGTCATTCTCCAATAATAAATGACCAAAGGTTATGAACAGACAATTTTTAGATGATGCAATTAAAGTCATTTATAGTCATATGGGGAAAAATGCTCTATATTACTATGGATCAGAGAACTTCAAATTAAAACAACTCGAGTTACTACTTCACACTTCTCAGATTGGCTAAGATAATAGGAAAAGAATGATAAATGTTGGAAGGAAATTGGGACACTAATGTATTGTAGGTGGAGTTGTGAAATGATCCACTCATTATGGAGAGTAGTCTGAACTGTGCCCAAAGGGCTATAAAACTGTGCATACCCTTTGACCCAGCAGCGCCAGCACTAGGTCTGTATCCCAAGAAAATCATAAAGGAGGGGGAAGGATGAACATGTGCAAAAATGTTTATAGCAGCTCTTTTTGTGAGAACAAAGGATTGGAAATTAAGTACATGCCCAAAATTGGGAAATGTCTGAATAAGCTGTGATACATGAAGGTAATGGAATGTTATTGTTCTATGAAAATGATGAACAAGCTAATTTTAGAAAGGCTTGGAAAGATTTACATGAATTGATGCTGAGTGAAACAAAAAGAAGCAGGAATATATTGTACACAAAAACAAGAACATGCGATGATTAACTATGAAAAGTTTGGTTCTTTTCAGTGGTTCAGTGATCCAAAACAATCCCAACAGACTTTGGACAGAAAATGCCATCTGCATCCAGAAAAAAGAACCATGGAGATTGAATGGAAATCAATACATGTTATGTTCACTTATTTTTTCTGTTTTTTTTCTCTCCCTTGGTTTTTCCCTTTTGCTCTGATTTTTCTCTCCCAACATGATTCATAAAAACAATGTTTGTTAAAATAAATAAATAAATTTAAAAAATAAAAAACAAACAACTCCACAAATGGTCAGTCCCACTCTGTTGCAGAAACTAAATCCCATTCCATTTCTAAAATAAGGTTCACAGTCTATGGTAAAACAAGAATTACTTGTTTGTCTAAATTCAGATGATTGGCTAGGGACAGTGAAACTTAGAGTAAGCATCCTCATCCTTGTTCTCCTCATCCTCATCATGATTACCACTATTATTTATCCAGTGCTTTAAGGTTTGCAACACATTTTACATGTTATCTCAGTTAAGATAAAAATGAGGAAACTGTTGTATGTTATATCTCTTCCAATTTGCCCAACACTCATTGTGGTATTTACTCTGAAATATGGGAAATGGACAGAACAAAGATCCCAATTCTACCATCACTCTCAGAGGGTAAGAGTAAAGACTGAAGGCTACAGGTTACAAATACTTGTGGTTGTAGGTGATTGAGAGTGTGATGAATTTAGAAAGAAAGAAATTGCCTCATCAGCAATAAAAGGATTTGTCAATAGCTTTTTTTTTTTTTTTAATCAAATAGCTTTGGATAACAAACATGGTGCTTGAGGATAATAGAGAGGCTGAATCAGAGATGGGTGTTAAGTTATAGCAAGTGAACTGAGCAATAGTTGATAGCACAGAAGCGATCGCTCCATTAGCATGGCATCCAGGGTTGGTTGGGAACATTTGTACTTTCTTTAACTAACAGGATCTAAACTCATAAGAACTGCCTATTTCCTATTTAAATGTCTGACTGTTTTCTTCCTATTACTTCTCTGATAGGAAGTCCTAGGATAAGTGGAGGTTGGTGACATGAAAAAAGAGACTTGGACCCCCTGAAGCCTGCATTTAAAAGCCTTTTTCTTTAAGTTGCTTATGAAAGTTTTTATATCACATAAGATTGCTGATTAATTCATGGTTTTCAGTGTCTAGGTTCACAATTACCAAATTTGAGTGTGATAAAAAGAGATCTCTATATATAGAGACTATAATCCCAAAAAGGACAAGAAATGTTTTGTTGAGCTTTAATTGAGGTAAGGTCAGAGTTAAGAAGAAAGAATCAATTTCCTGTTTTAAATAATTTTTGGAATATATATGCATAAATTATGTTCATACCCCTGAATTTTTTTTATTTTAGGAAGAGATGGGAATCTGATATAGGAAGGAGTTTTCAGGAAAATGAGTTAAAGAACAATCCGAATACATGATATAGGACATCAAGTTAAGATTAATTAATTAATTAATTAATTAGTATTTTTTGACTAGTTGAAAGAGACCCTTCTTTGCTTCAATTGCTACCTAGCCTTAATCCCTGAGTGGTTGTAGCCTGAGTGAAACTGAGAACTGTTGAAGACTAAGGCTTAAAAAGACTAAAGTCTTCTGTTGGATCCAGGTTCATCTCTGTTGATCTGATCTATATCTTAACACTTGACCCAGATGGCTATGGAGGGGAAAGTGAGGCGAGTGCCTGCATAGCCCTCCTTTCTTCCCTTAAATCTAATCACTTGTATATCATGGCATCACTTCCCTGATGTCATAGTTCTTTTCAAGAACAAAAGACAAGCAACTATAGTGTTTATCTAGAAAGAAAAAATGAAAAGCATACAGGAAGGCTCTCTCAGGCAATTTTCAAAATAACCACCATCTTTACTGTTACTTACTTAACTGAGAGATACAGATGATATATAGGTTCATAAATTAAAAGCAATCTTGAAAACTTTCTTCAAACAGGAGGTCTCCTGCATAAGTCAACATCATATAAACCTCCATTGTGTTAGAGAGATAACTTTGTTTATTATCTGTTAAGTACTGATGTCAAACTGTCCAAAGAATTTGTCAGTGTCAGAGATGTTTTGCAGAACATCTTGCATAAAAAGAATGGTTCCCTATTAATGGCAAGGTTTGTCAAATGAGATATTCACTCAGAACCAGAGTACTGCTTGTGTGTGTTGTCAAAGTCTTATTAACCTTTTAAAGACTTACCACAACACTTCAGCGAAATAATTTTACTAGTATGGAAAGTTTACCTTGGTTAATGGGGATACTGTTAAAGAGGGGCTTTGATAACCTACGGTGGGCAAGGATCCAGAAATAGATTTCTCAGAGTTTAACAACTTAGTTGAGAAAAAAACACACCTTTATTTTTATTTATTTTTAATTGAAAATTAGCATTTCCTGAAATTATGTATATTATTTTGAGAAGTGATTCATTGGATTCATTAGATTGCCAAAGGGATCTTGGATAAAAACAAGTTTAAAAACCTTTGTACTTTAAAGGTTAACTAATAAGGGTCCCTGTTTTCTGATAAATTGTCATAGAATCTCATAGTTAGGAAAAAATTCTGTCAATCCAACCTGACCAGGAATACCTGGTACATTATCTCTAATGAATGGTCATCTGATCTTCTCTTGAAAACTTAGAGAGGTGAAGAAAAGTATCTTAGCAGTACTATATCGCAAACTATATTACAAAATAGTAATCATCAAAGCAATCTGATACTGGCTAAGAAATAGAATGGTAGATTATTGTATATTGGATACATAATACATCTTACTATATGACTAAACATCTAGTGTTTGATAAATGCAAAGATCCAAGATTTAGGGACAAGAAATCACTAGCTGACAAAAATTGCTGGGAAAATGGGAAAACAGTTTGTTAGAAACTAGATACTGACCAATATCTCATATATATACCAAGATAAGATTAAAATGGGTACATGATTTAGACAAAAAGGGTGATATTATAAGCAAATTATGTGATAACAGAATATTTTGCCAGTCAGATTTATGGATAAAGGAAAAATTTATGACAGAACAAGAAATGAACAGCAGTACATGATATACTGGTTAATTCTGATTATATCAAATTAAAAAGATTTGCATAAATGAAACCATTGCAGCCAAGATGAAAAGAAAAGCAGGAAATTGGGGGAAAATTTTAACAACAAATTTTTCAGATAAAAGCCTCATTTTTCAAATATATAGAGAAGTGATACAAATTTGTAAGAATACAAGTAAATCTCCAGTTGATAAATGGTCAAAGGAGTTGAACAGGAAGTTTTCAGAAGAAGAAATTAAAGTCATCTATAGTCACATAAAATTCTCTAACTGACCATAAAACCATTATGGGGTACTATATTATACCTATCAGTGTGGCTAATATGACAGAAGAGGGAAATGATAAATGTTAGACAGAATGTAGAAAAATAGGGGTGCTAACTATTGTTGGTAGAGTAGTGAGCTGATCCAACCATTCTGGAAAGCAAATTAGAACAACAACCAAAGGTCTATAAAATTATTCAGACTTTTGTATTCTGCAATACCACCACTATGTATGTATCTTAAATAATTTTAAAAAGAGAGAGATATGCACATATGAATACAAAAATATTTGTAGTAACTTTTATGTGGTGGCAAAGAATTAGAAATTGAGGGGATACCCATCATTTGGGGAATGACTGAACAAGTTGTAGTAAATGATTGTGATGGAATATAATTGTGGTATAGGAAATGATGAGCAGATGGTTTCAGAAAAACCTGGGAAAATTTACATGAAATGATACAAAGTAAAATGAACAAAACCAGGAGAATACAGCTCACAGTAACTGTAAATGACTTCCTATTCTCAAAAATACAAGACAATTTCAAAGGACTTGTAATGAAATTGTTCTCCACCTCCAGAGAAAGAACTGATGGTGTTTGAATATGATAAAGTCTACTTTTAAAACTTTTTTAGTAGTCTTTTTTGTCTGCTTTTTTTTTTTTTTTTTTTTTTTTTTTTGCAATATGGCTAATCTGGAAATATGTTTCTCTTGACTGCAAATACATAATCTAGATCTAATTGTTTGCCTGCTCACTGGGACAAGGAGGAAAAAGGAAGGGAGAGTATTTTCAGCTCAATATTTTAAAAAGTGTATGTTGAAAATTCATATTCATATATAACTGAAAAAATATTAAATGTTTAAAGAGAAAGTAAAAAAGAAAGAAAACTGCTAGTGGAGTAGATCTTTCCTGGAGACATGAGAAGCAAGCCAACTTTCAAAAATCTCCTGTGAAGAAGACCTTTATTCTTAGTTGCTCATTTGAATAACTAACATTTTTCATTGTCAAAATGTTCTTTAGTGGATGTAAATATTTAATCCTATATGATAATCTCGTTTCCTCTTTTCTATCCTCATTTAACAGAATAAAATTTATCTATAGCTCAAAATGTTTTATTAATCTTCTACATTTTTAAGTTTCCACAATGTCTTAGAAATCATATAGAATCAATCAGATTCAACCTTTCTTATCTAGGATCAGATGAGATACTGTTTATAAAGCATTTATTCCAGTGCTTGGCACATAGAAGGCATTTAATAAATACTCATTCTCTTTTCTTTCTTCTCAGAGGACCCCAAAACTCACTGAGATAAGGCAGAGAAGCACATACAGCTATTTATAGGAGCAACCTTTATGATATCATAGTTATATAAATGTTGCAATATTCACAAGTAAAGAGGGCAGCAAAGTAGTATCTTAAAGGTATCATTATGTAGGATGCATGCTTTTCAAGTGATATATGATTAGAAAGAAAACTTCCTATTTAGAGTCTTTTGTCAAATAAAACAGATTAATAGGAAGGCCTGGGGAAAATGTGCAGCTGTCCCTGATATGTTTTATTTGTGATTTCATGGTCAATGTCCAATGCCAGGAAATGTCTGCTGAAGTCTCACATTCGTCTGCATGATTGCCTTTAAGTCCTATTGATTACAAAGATCACTAATGAATATGCATTTCATTAAGAAAGGTTCAACAGTTTTCAGATTTTCTGGAGTGACAAACAACCTGTGATAAATTTGCTGCTCAACCCCCAGTTGCAGGACCAGAGCCACTGACATGGGGCCAGCATTGTTGGCAGAGGGTTGCTTCATTTGCACTCTTGCCTGCTAATCAGCTTGGATAGCTTTGCTCATACCATTTCAATTGTATCTCATGACACATTGAGAGATAATGTGAAGGGTGCACTTAGATTTCCATGTAGGCAAAGGATAGATTTACCCAGAATAGATGCAGATGAGGCTGGTTCAAAACTAATAAAAACAAATTACAAGAAGTTCTGTGGATAATTACTTCAAATTACAAAACTCCCAAAACAACAAAACTTAAGTGGCCTTCTCCCTTTTTTAGATTCTGTTGGCTATAGGTTTGGAAGCTTTCCTTATAATAAATTGGATAAATACCAACTGCACAAGCATTATGAAATCTGGCTTGTCAGTGTGACTTATTCTTACACACAGATACCTCATAAATATGAAGAATGGAGCACCTGAATGATTAGAGGAAAGGAAAAGAGCCATGTGCTCTAAAATATCTATAGTAGCTCTTTTTGTGGTGACAAAGAACTGGAAATGATGGGGATGCTCATCAGGGGAATAGCTGAACATGTTGTGGTATATGTTTGTGATGGAATGCTACTGTGGTATAAGAAATTATGAGCTCAATGATTTCAGAAAAATTTGCATGAAATAATGAAGAGTGAAATAAATAGAACCAAGAGAATATTGTGTGCAAGAACAGCAATATTAACAGAATAACTTTGAGAAAATAAATAATTTTGATTATCTTACTCAAATTAATATGAAGTACATATGAAGGAAGATATTATCAGCATCCACAGAAAGAACTGGTAAATAGAAATTTGTACAGAATGATTTTACACACACATATAGATACATACAGAGTGGTGTCTACTGATAGCCATCTCAAGGGTAAGGAAGGAAGAGGGAAGAAAAAAAGAAATTTCCATAATTTTATTACATATTTTAAAAGAACATCACATTGTACATAATAAATTTGCAGTTTCATCTTTATTTTCTTATACTATATCATGGGAATGCTTGTTTTATTCCATAAGTTAAAAATTATATAAATCAAAATTTTTTAAAAAAGTAGGCAGTTATAAGTAAGCATTTAAATGAAACAGTTTCAGTGGTTAAGTTTGGGTGAGAGGGGAATTATCAGAACTGACCTCTTAAGGCTGCCAAATGTGTGAAAGCAAATTTGAGATAATTATTTTCATCTTGAATGTCCCTGTTGTTTTAAGTAGAGTCATCAGCTTCACAAATCTGATATCCTACTGTTGAACCAGATGTTCATGTTTACTATTACGTAGGCAATCAGTATTGTAAATTTTCTAAAGCCTGAAAAAGGTGCTACAATAATCAGTTAGGAATATAGTGTAGGTTTCATCTGAAGGTAAAAGTAAAAAGGAATTAAGATTGAAAAGAGAAAAAGAGGTGATAGTTTGATGAAAACTAGAATCAGTCAATCAACAAGCATTTGTTAAATGTCTACTACATTTCAGGCACTCTTCTAAGTATTGGGAATACAAATAAAGGCAAAAAACAGTCCCTGATCTCAAGAAGCTCAGTCTAATGGAGAGATTGCATGAAAACAGCTAATGTACAGACAGGATATAGGCAAGGCTTTTTGGAGAAGATGGGATTTTAGCTGAGACTTAAAGGAAGCTGGTGAATTAAGGAGCTGGAGGCAATGAAAGAAGAATGTTCCAGGAATGAGGGATGTGTATAGAGGGTGGGAAAAGTTATGTTTTCACTAACAGTTAGTGAAAACTCTTGGAGTACAGAGATGAAGTGTTGTGTATGGGGAACATCAAAGGAGGCTGGTCCCTGGATTGCAATGTATGTGGAGGAAAGGTATAAATAGATTGGGAAGGTAGGGAAGGACCAGGTTCTGTAGAACATCAAAAGTCTAACAGGATTTTCTACTTTTTCCTATAGGTAATAGGAGGTCACATGAGTTTATTGAATATATAAGTGATAATCCTCAGACTTTTTGAAGATGACAAAATATAAAGCACTTGAAATTTTTTAAAGTAGAGTCATCAGCTATATTTTAGTTTTCCAAGTACATATATTGTGCCACAGTTCTATTTTATTGTCCTGCCTCAGTTTCCCTAATTGTCTTGCCTCAGTTTCCCTAAATTGTTCTGCCTCAATTTCCCTAATTGTTCTGCCTCAATTTCCCTAATTGTTCTGCCTCAGTTTCCCTTAATTGTTCTGCCTCAATCCCCTTAGTTGCAAACCCTCCCCAACCCTGTTCATTAAGACTGGTATAACTCAGAAGTTATAAATTGTCAATGTGTAAACTCAAAAAGGGGGAGTCCAGACTTTCTATCTCTAGCCAGACACTTTCTTACCTTTCCATTACTAAGAATTTATGGTCCCACCCCCCAACCTGTCAGAACCCAATTGATGGTTCCTGCCTGGAGATTCCCGCTTACCACAGTTTGGACTCCACTCCCCTGCCTTTGTTTAGCTACTGTTTATAAATGGTTGTGGAGAACTCACACAACCATTGGATGATTGATGCTGGATTCTTGGAGATGATAGTCTTATTCAGCCCTGGGACCAAACCATGGATCCATTGGGTCCTAGTAAATCTCTCCCTTTCAAATAAAATATTAAAATCTCTCTAATCTCTACCCTGCCTCAGTTTCTCCAGCATTACACATGCAAAGATAGTTTTGACATTCCCCTTTGCAAAACCTTATGTTCCTATATTTTTTCCTCGTTCTCCCACCTAAGACAGCAAGCAATCTGATATAGGTTAAACATGTGCAATTCTTTTTAACATATTTCCATATTTGGCATTCTGTGCAAGAAAAATCAGATCAAAAGGGAAAAAGTAAATACGAGAAAGAAAAAAAAACAAGCAAACAAAAAAGACGAAAACATTATGCTTTCATTCACATTCAGTATCCATAGTTCTCTCTCTGGATACAGATGGCACTTTCCATCACAAGTCTATTGGAATGGCTTTGAATCACCTCATTATTGAAAAGAGGCAAGTCCATCACAGTAGATTGTCACAAAATCTTGTGGTTGCTGTGTACAATGTTTTCTTGATTCTTCTCATTTCACTTAGCATCAGTTTAAATATCTTTCCAAGAAAAGCACTTAGAATTAGCAACATGGATTAATGACCAATGAATAAAGAATTAGGAGATCTAGGTGCCCATCTTAGTTCTACCTTTAAATAGCTGTATAACTAGCTATATCATCTTGGATAAGCCACTCTACTTCTGCAGAACTTGAGACTAGACTAGTATTTTAATATTCTTCAGCTTTGAGAATTATGATGAGTTGCTAAATAAGCAAAAAATGGCAGATAGTAAAAACTCCTGAGGTACAAAGACAAGAATTGAGTGTTTTCAAGTTTCTGGTTTAAAGTAAATTCTTGTATTTTCCATACTGCTTCATTCTTAATACATAACTTTTACATCAATAAGTCAGTTGTCAAATATTCATTTGAACTCCACAGGGCAACTGCTATCATACCTGAGAAAAGGGAAGAGAATGAATATGTATATAGAGCCTATTATGTGTTGAATTAGACTAAGCACTTTACAAATATCTCATTTGATAGAGTCATATAATAGTTGAGGAAAGTGAGCAAATAGAGACTAAGTGACTTGCCCAGAGTCATAGTTAAAGAGCATTTGGAGCCATATTTGGTCTTCCTGACCCAGTGCTTTATCTATCACATCAATTGTCTTCATCATAACATGCAATAAAACATAGGCTAATTGTTCTTAAGAAGGAAGTAGATAAAATTGTCTAACCATCATTCAGGTAAATACAAAAATGTTTAGTTGAATTCAATGGGGGAAGGACATGAGTAATATAAACACAGATTTTCAAGTAAATTTGACTTAAAAGATCATACAGTTCTGAGTCCAGACTTTGTTCTAGTCACCCACATCCAACTTATTTTTGATCCAGGTTCTTTTTTCCTGGCTATTCAACTTGGCATTTTTTTTTAGAACTATCTCATATCCAAATGTAGAGCTTTTCTTAAGCTCTTCTATCCATACAGGAAACAATTCCTTTAGATGCCTAATTCCTTTCCAAGTTCAAGGCAGTTTTATTCCTGATTTAGTTAACTTAAGCTCCCAAACTTCAGATTTTATCGGGTCCTAGATGATCAATTACCTTTCTTTTCTAATTGCCTTTTTCCCCTCTTGAATGTCCAGTCTCTTGGTGTTGCTTAATTCCCTTGTTATTGCTCAATGGGTTTTGAAGTTACTTGTAGAACTCAGAGCCTGAATGTGTCAACCTTTCATGACATGAATCCATTGGTATGGGTACTTCCTCCAATGATACATCATGGCTTGACCCTTAGTAGGGATTGTTTTTTTGGCAAGTCGGAAAAAAACATCATATTTATCTGAAACACTTTGTGGAACTGACTAAACTAGGTACATTACAATCCAGATCCTGCTTCTTTTAAAAAAATATTATTTTCCCCAACTACATGTAAAAATAATTTTAAATATGTTTTTGAAATTTTTTGTATTTTATATTCTCTTCTTCCATACCTGTAACAGGTGTGTCATGAATCTCTTTATCTGGTAAAGCTTCTGATCCTTTTCTTATAATCATGTTTTGTTGCTTACCTTTGCAACTGAAGGAAATATGGAGTTTCAATTTGTGGTTAATGGAATTAAAGGTTTAATTTCCACCCATTTAAGTTCAAAGTTTCTTTGAAAAGTATCCACAGATTCCACAGGAACATGTGAATCCCAAATTAAGAACCTTTGTTCTAGAATTTAATAGATCACTTCTTGATTTATTGTCATAAACATTTACAACTGTTCAGCAAATACTTTAATGCATATATGACTTCATTGAAGTAAGTAGGTCCTGCAGTACAGGTTTTAATTTCAGGCAGAGGGCCACATGCCTATTATCTAATTAGGAAATATAGATGCACTCCTTTTGCATAGACTAGTATATTATAAAATTTGTGAATTAGAGTACTATACGATAGAATATACCACCATAGTATTATATTCTAAGGTGCAGACTTTTGACAAGATGCGAAGGAAACATTATCTGGGCAACAGGGAGAGTGCAATACAGGGGGAGTGGGTTTTTTCATCAAACTTTTATTTTCCAAAACCATTGCTTTTCCTGTCTTGAATAGCTCCAGGGAAAAGCTTGGTAACAGGGAAATACTACTCTAGAGACCAAATTTCTCTAAACATTTGACTTCTGAATGATATACAATATTATCTTGATGGAAAGCTAGTAGGTAGCCTTAAGCTAAAGGTACTTTATCATCCTCTGGGTCTGAAGTCTCCAAAGCCCAAGGATTTAGATTTTCCTTGATGTGATTATTTGTTCTCAGCTATGAAAAGTCTGAAAAAAATGTTTCCTGCTGAGGGGAGGAAATTAGGGGATATTTTGAAGAGGAAGAAAGGTAAGATTATCTCAAGTGAAGAATACTATAATATTCATACATATGTTCACGTGTGCAAATATATATTAATATAACATATACATGTCATTCATAATTATGTAAGAATAATTCTAGATGCTTATTTCTAAAGCAAAATTTCATCATAAGGCATTTAGTTTACTAGTAATGAATTATCTTGACAAGCAATTATTTATTATAAATTTTGCAAATTTTTATTTAGATGCTTTCATTTCAATTAAATAAAACATTAAGATAGAATCCAAAACCTAGATGGATATTCTAGTAACAGCTTTATTGATATAAAATAATTTTCATATTTTTATGTTTATATTAGAATATTTTAAGTTCAGCCTCAGGAAAGACCAATCTGATTATGTCCGTGGTGAATGGATTTTTTTTTCACTCTGTAAAAAAAGAAAAAAAAACACACTCATGGTCAGGCTAATCTTGGGGCCATACTTGGATCCCAAATTTTAAATGATTTTATTGTTAGATAACAATATTTTTTTGTTAGATAACAAAATTTTATTTTAAAATGATATTATCTTTGAGAAAGGCTGCCCTCCCCTTCAAGGTTTCTACAACTTGTTGCAAATCATGAACATTCTTCAACTTGAATATCATAAGATTCAACAGAGAGCTTGGAGACTCTGTCCTTGAAAAAAAGTCCTAACTCTCCAGCTCTAAAGGGCTCTGAATGTTTTCTTAAGATTCTACTTCCAAATCTGCTCAATTTGTTTTCACAGACATCAAAACATCACATCTCTCAGAGCATAAACTCTGGAGTCAAGAGGACCAGAGTTTAAATTAGGCTTTACATACTTAAAACTTTCTAGCTGTGTGATCCTGGGCAAGTCCCTTACACCCAATTGCTTCATTATATCAAAAAGAAGGAAAGAAAGAAAGAAAGAAATAAGAAAGAAAGAAGAAGGAAGGAAGGAAGGAAGGAGGAAAAAAGAAAGGAAGGAAGGAAGGGAGGAGGGAAAAAAAAGGATGGAAGAAGAAAGAAAGGAAGAAAAAAGAAAGGAAGAAAGAAAAAAAGCAAGAATGGAAGAAAGAAAGGAAGAAAGAAAGAAAAAAGGAAAGAAAGAAAAAAAAGTCTCTCATTCTCTCTCTGTCTGAGGATCATTGTGTCTCCAGCTTCTTTTCCCCTAAACATTTCTGTGCATTCTAAAATCATATTTACCTAAAATGACTGCCTCTTCACTCCCCTTTATTTTGTTAATCTTGCATCAGATGTTCAAAGCATCATAGGATGATAAAATTGTAAGGGGTCATTTAATTCATTTCACAGATGAGGAAATTGAAGCACAGAGTGCATCAATGACTTGTTCAACATTGCACATTTAATGAGAACCAGAATCATAGACTTGAAGTAACATACTGACTATACTTTCCAACATTAAATATTACCCAAATTTTTGTGCCAATATTTTGTATGAATATTATAGTATTTATTAAGGGTTTACTTTATGTCAAAAGCAATGCAATAATTTGAATCCTACAAAATTAAAATTATGATAGAAGGTGTTGAAACATGGTAATTAGGAATTAAGAGAACTTGAGTTTAATATCTGTCATGACTGTGTATTTTCTCAGGATAAAAGATAAAAGGGTACATTTGAGAGAAAAAAACATAATTATAAATTCTAAAATTGTAATCATGAACAAAAGTAGATTTACTCTTTAAAAAGGAAAAAGAAGTTTTCAAAACAGGGGGAAAGCATCTTCTAACAATATTTTGCTTAAAGGATATTTCATGTACATTTTGTCTCACACCACAATTATTAGTAAAATGTAGTACTCCATTTGGCATACTCTCTGAACTTGAACTTATGATTAATTGTTGGGGTGTCTAGGAGATAGACACTACTACTTCTACCCAGGATTCCAAAGGTTTGAGAGTCTGGAGTTTCTAACACTGACACTCTTACGACTCCACTGCTATGTTCCCCATTAATACCTGGCCAGAAGATCTTTTAATAAAGCAATTCATGTTGATGATATTGCAATAATCATTAGTAAAAACAATAAAAAAAATTAAAAAAAACAATCAGAAACCCATTTCCTTCAAAATGGGTGTATATTCTCCCCTTATACCCACAGAATCCCTGGGATTAGCGGGATCAGACTTTAAGTATAATGCTTGTGAGCTCCATGTGTACTGAAAACATGGGGCCAAGGGCTTATCATGCAAATCCTGGCCTTGAAAGTCATCTTTTTCTTAAATATATTTTTTTATAAATTTGCTATAGGATGTTACATTGTTGGCAGACCAGTTTTTCTGCTCTTCTGCAGTTTTAGATTCTTCAAGGGTACAACATCTCTTCTGAATGGATCAAACCAATGCTGGGCTAAATTAATTTTCTGTTTGGCCAAATAGCTTTTCCATTCTTGAAAATAAATTTTCTTCCATTTATCTTCAGATGAAGGGGAAGGGAAAATTCTAGTTTTTTCTATTAATCATTGCTGACTATACAATATTCACAATATTGGTAACTGAATATGTCCATCTCAACATTGGTTACTACTGCTACTTTTGCTATACTTCACGACTAACTCTAATCACCATTTGGACTCTGAACCACAAGATTTCTTAAATTCATAGAATCACCTGGGCATTTCCTTCTTAGAATCTTATTCACTGAACATTTTATCCACTGAAGATCTGGAAAGAAAAAAAATACAAAGAGACAGAGGCAATAAGTGTGCACAAATATATGGTGGCCAATATGGGCAATGGGTCCACCTGCCCATCTCTGAATCAATAAATAGCTCAAAGCAGTTCTGTCTCCTTGAAGCTACCAAAGATAGGGACTAAGCGATTGATGGATGACATATTTTGTTTATAGACTCCCAAGTAATTAGCTCTTCTAGCCACACAGGAAACTAGAATACTTTTTATAATTATACTGTAACACCAACATTACAACATAAATTACTTGTAGCTGGAAAGTGGCTCCCCAGTTTTCATGTTTTATTGGAAACAAGATAAAAATATCTGTATTTACTCTAAAAACTGGTCCCCGTTGGTCAGTCCCTCTATTGAAAAAATGAAATAAAATAGAAAAAAGTAAAATAAAACCAGAGATCACACGCTAGAAAGTTCTATGCTCCCTTCCAGCATTTTTCATTCTTTTGGTTTAGGAAAAAAAGCAAAAACTTAACTGACTAGGCCATTAAAATCTAGAGGAAATATCTCACTCTATGGGTGGATTTTAAAAAATATATATCTTTTTAAAATAAAAAGTTCTACTTCTCTGGACATGCTAAATTGGTATGGACATTAAAAAATCTTAGTTGTATCATACAGTGATTAATGAGTTATTAAAATATATAAGATTAGAGTATAGTTCATAGGATCATAACAATTTATAACGATGATAAGGATCTTAGAAATCATCTAGTTGAAATATTCCTCCTAACAGAGGAAATAAGTAATACTTGGAAAAAGGAAGTGTTCCTGATTCGTAGATGAATTAGTGAGAGAAGAAGATCTAGAAGCCATGTCTAATGATCTAAAGTACTTTCCCCTATATCATGCTGCCTTTATAATATATAGAGCTTTTTAAAGCTATAAAATACTTTCACATACATTTTCTCATTTGTTTTACAGAGGCCACACAAATAGGCAATGCAATAATTATTATCATTCCTACTCTAACACTGAGAAAAATGAAACAAAAAAAGGTGGAATCATTTTTAAAGAACCTGTATCTAATAAAGTGGTAGATTGAGCTTTCAAAATTAGGTATTGTGATTATCATTCCAAATGTCTTTCTCTGGGATATTTAAGGAGAACCAACACTTCTGGTATGAGGGCTTATCAAGCCCTAATCATGGCTGCTTATCCACCATTTGTGTTTCTCTACCACTCAATTCTCACCTGTGGCTCCAAGAAACTGTAGCATGCACAATGGTCACATCCTAGTAAATCATCTCAGTAGATGTGCTAAACAAGGTTGAGGGCAAATATGCTCCCTTAAACCCATCAGTAAGTTAGGGAGATGTAAAGCATACAATCATGTGAAGACCCCCTCCCATCTCATCCCCCAGGAATTGGCAGGTAAGAACAATTTAAAGCAATGGAGCACTTAAGAGTTTCATCAGACATCAAGGATGCTAAAGTCATCCACTGCATCCTGGGCCACTGCTAGTTGTCTTGCCACTGGTCTCTGATAACTCTAGAAGAGTGAAGCTAATGACTTTGTGCAACTTTGCCTCACTTCAATTCATTCACAAGTCATCATCTGTGATGTCTTGGTTCTCTTCAAAAACACAGAAAAAACAATAAGTTTAACAGAGAATTCATCATAATAATATACTCAAACAATGTAGCTAGTGTGATTATATTTTTATACATTTTAATATTTCAAAGATTTGTGTTTTTCTTTGCATGGAATAGTTTCTTGATTAATGCAGATCTCAACGTCTTTCTCACTTAGTAGGCAGTTTCAAAAACTATTATGATTAAAAAAAATCAACAGAAACATTATGATGTCTTATGCTTAATGTGAAAATGAGCTTATTTGAATTTAGCTAGGTTAAGTATAGAAAGAAAAAAATTAGGGGAGTCTTAAAAGATTCTCATATTAAAAGGAAATAGGAAACACAAGTCATTAAGAGAGCAAAAAAGAGACATCATATACTTAAGAGGTGATCCAAGAAAGATTATCTAGATGTTAGAGTCCTAGATTAGTTTCTTTTGAATGGCCTTCAAGAGTAAGAGGGAGAAGTTAGTAATTTTGTATTGTAAAGAATATATAGTAGTAAATTATATGTATGTTTCCTAAACTGATTTTTAACTTGTTACTTGGCTTTCAGAAAAAGTTCAAGGTTTAGAAGGACTAAAAGTCAGAAACATTGAAATTACAAGAAGGCTTTCGACTACAGACTAGATATTACCCATGCTAGAAAATATTTGTATATTTAATAGCTTACATGCATATAAACTAAGATGATGAACTTGTCTTCAGAGATCAGACCCCAGTCACATCTTTGTTATACTTATAGGAATTGAAGTAATTGAAGGGGCATTAATAACCTAAGTGGAGGTGCTGGGGACAGCAAGATGGTACAGTAAATAAATAGTGCTGGGCCTGAAGTCAGTATCTTCCTGAGGTCAAATCAGGGCTCAGACACTTATCTGTATAACCCTGGGCAAATCATTTAATCCTGTTTGCCTCAATTTCTTCATGTATAAAATGCATTAGAAAAAGAATTGACAAATCACTCAATATCTTCACCAAGAAAACTAAAAATGGGGTCATAAAGACTTGGATGTGACTGCAAAATGATTCAACATAAAACAACAGCAATGCTTGCATTATTTTAAGTGAGGGACTTAATCTTTTCTTTTTTGTTGTTGACATCTTTGGCAGTATGAAAAAGGCTATGATTTTCTCAGAATAATTTTAAATGGATATAACAAAATACATAAGATTAAAAGATACAAACCAATTATATTGAAATTTTTTCTCCAAGGAATATTATAGCTAAATTTCAGAATTAATGGATCAGTGAAAAAATATTGCAAATAACCAGAAAGAAAAAATTCAAATATAGAGGAGCCACAATCAGGATTACCCAGCACCTAGTAGCTTCCATCTTAAAGGATCAAATTGCTTGGAATTTGATATTCTGAAAGCAAAGGAACTTGGGTTGCATCCAAGAATCAACTATTTAGCTAAACTGAGCATTATCTTTCAGAGAAGAAGATGGACATTCAGTGATACAGGTAAATTTTATTTATTTCTGATGAAAAGATCAAACCTGAACAAACAAAAATTGATCTCCAAATATAAAACCCAAGGGGAAAAAAGGTGAAAAGCAAAGAACTCTTGAGAACTATATCTCTGTTATGAGTATACTTAGAGAGTGCAGCTATAATTTGATTTTATTGTGATATTATAAAAATTAAACTAGAGGTAGAGAGGGCATTGTACTGGAAAAAGAGAAAAATTGAGGTAATATTAGGGAAATTACATTTCATGAAGAGGCAAAGATATTATAATTAAAAGAAAGAAGGAGGGAGATGAACACTGTGTGAATCTTACTCTCATCAGATTTGGCTCAAAGAAAGAACATCAGACATATTTGGCTTCACAGAGAAATTTGTCTCACCCTATGAGGCAGTTGGAGGGGAAAGGGAAAGGAAAGAGGGAGGCTAAAGAAGGGAAAACATAGGTAGTAGGGGAAAGGTATAAGAAAGGGGAAGGAGCTCTAAAGGGGGTAGTGCTGTTTGAGGGAGGTGGTGGAAAGAAGTAAAATACTGGTGAGGAGGAAAAGGAGGAAAGTAAAGAGAAAAGCATAACTTGGGGAAAATAAGGTGGTGGGAAATAACAGAATTAGTCATTTTAATTGTGAATGTGAATAGGATGAACTTTCCCATAAAAAGGAAGTGGATAGCAGACTGGATTAAGAGCCAGAACCCTACAACATGTTGTTTACAAGAAACACATTTAAAGCAGAATGATACATAGAGAGTAAAGGTAAAAGGCTGGAGCAGAATCTATTATGTTTAAGGTGAAGTAAAAAAAGCAGGGGTAGTGATCCTGATTTAAGAGCAAGCAAAAGCAAAAATAGTTCTAATTAAGAAAGATAAGGAAGAAAACTATACCTTGCAAAAAGTATAGCTAAAGGTAATGAAAAAATATCAATGCTAAACATACATGCACCAAGTGATATAGTATCCTAATTCCTAGAAGAGAAGTTAAGAGAATTGCAAGAAGAAGTAGATAGCAAAACTATAATAGTGAGGAATTTCAACCATGCTGTCTCAGAACTAGATAAATCAAACCACAAAATAAATAAGAAATAAGTTATGGAGATAAATAGAATTTTAGATAAGTTAGGTATAATAGATCTTTGGAGAAAATTGAATGGAGACAGAAAGGAGTATACTTTTTCTTGGAGGTTCATGGAAGCTATACAAAAATTGACAATGTTTTAGGGCACAAAAATCTTAAAATCAAATGCAGAAAGGCAGAAATAGTAAATGCATCCTTTTCAGATCATGATGCAAGAAGAATCACATGTAATAATGGGCCAAAGAAAAATAGACCAGAAATTAATTGGAAACTAAATAATCTGATCCCAAAGAATGAGTGGGTGAAAAAACAAATCATAGACACAATCAATAATTTCATCCAAGAGAATGACAATAATTACACACCATACTAAAATTTATGGCATGCAGGCAAAGCAGTGCTTAGGGGAAATTTTATATCTCTAAATGCTTAATTGAATAAAATAGAGAAAGGGAATATCAATGAATTGGGCATGCAAAAAAAAAGAACAAATAAAAAACCCAAGTAAATACCAAATTTAAAATTCTGAAAATAAATAGGGAAATTAATAAAGCTGAAAGTTAAAAAACTGTTGAACTGATAAACAAAACTAAGAGTTGGTTTTATGAAAAAGCCAACAAAACAGATAAACTGTTAGTTAATTTGATCAGAAAAAAAGAAAGAAGAAAATCAAATAGTTAGTATAAAAATGAAAAAAAAATGAACTTTCCACCAAATAAGAAGAAATCAGAGCAATAATCAGGAACTATTTTGCCCAACTGTATGCGAAAAATACAATAATCTAAATGAAATAAATAAATACTTATAAAAATATAGATTATCCAGATTAACAGACAAGGAAATAAATTACTTAAATAGTCCCATTTTAGAAAAAATGAATAAGCTATTAATCAACTTCCTAAGAAAAAAATCTCCAGGGTTAGATGGAATTCCATGTTAATTCTATCAAACATTTAAAGAACAATTAATTCCAATATAGTGAAAATTCTTTGGAAAAAATAGGGAAAGAAGGAATCCTACTAAGTTATTTTAATGACACAGACACAGTGCTGTTACCTAAATCAGGTAGGGGCAAAACAGAGAAAGAAAATTATAAACCAATTTCCCTAGTGAATATTGAAGCATATATCTTGACTAAAATATTAACAAGTTATCCCCACAATAATACAGCATGACCAAGTAGGATTTATATCAGGAATGCAAAGATGGTTCAATATTAGGAAAACCAATAGCATAATTGACTTTATCAATAACCAAGCTAACAAAGTCATATAATTATCTCAATAGATGCAGAAAAAACCTTTAATAAAATCCAACACTCATTCTTATTAAAAAAATTTAGGGAATAGAGGAATTAAGTGGAATTTTCCTTAAAATGATCAGTAGCATCTATTAAAAGCAATTAGCAATCAGCAGATGTAATGGGGATAAACTAGAACCAATCCCAAGAAGAACAGGGGTGAAACAAGGTTGCCACCACCATTACTATTCAACATTGTATTGGAAATGTTAGCTTTGGCAATAAGAGAAGAAAAAGAGATTAAAGGAATTATAATAGGAATTTTAATGAGGAAACCAAATTATCACTATTTGCAGATTATATGATTGTATACTTAGAGAACCCTAGAGAATCAACAACAACAACAAAAAAAAACTGCTAGAAACTGTTCACAATTTTAGCAAAGTTGCAGGATAAAAAATAAATCCACATAAATCATCAGCATTTTTATGTATTACCAAGGAAGTTCACCAGTGAGAGATACAAAGAGAAATTCCATTTAAAATAACTATAGATAATATAAAATATTTGGGAGTCTATCTGCCAAGGGAAAGTCAGGAACTATATGAACACTTCCCATACAAATAAAGTCAGATCTAATGAAGTGGAAAAACATCAAGTGCTCATGGGTAGGCCTAGCAAACATAATAAAAATTTCAATACTACCTAAATTAATCTACTTATTCCGTGCCATGCCAATCAAACTCCCAAGAAATTACTTCACAGAGCTAGAAAAATATAATAACAAAATTCATCTGGACAAACAAAAGGTAAAGAATTTCAAGGGAATTAATGAAACAAAATGCAAATGAAAGTGATCTAGCTGTATCAGAGCCCATATTATATTATAAAGCACTGGTCTCATCAAAACCATTTGGTACTGGCTAAGAAAAAAAGAGTAGTCAATTAGTGCACTAGGCCAAGTTCACAGGACAAAATAGTCAATAGATATAGCAATCTCATGTTTGACAAACCCGACCCCAGTTTTTGGGATAAGACTTCACTATTTGACAAAAACTGGAAAAATTTCCTGGGAAAATTGTAAACAAGTATGGCAGAAACTAGGCATTGACCCACACCTAAAACCCTATACCAAGATAAGATCCAAATGGATTCATAATTTATACATGAAGAGTGGTATTATAAAAAATCAGAAGAACAAAGGATAGTTTACTCTCAGACCTGTGGAGAAAGAAAGAATTTGTGGCTAAAGAAAAATGAATACATTATTGAATGCAAAATAGATAATTTTGATTATATTAAGTTAAAAAGTTTTTGTACAAACAAAACCAATGCAAAATTAGGGACAAAATTATGAAGGGAAGCAACAAATTGGGAAAAATTTTTGCATTCAAGGGTTCTGATAAAGGGCTCATTTCTAAAATAAATAGAGAATTGACTCAAATTTATAAGACTTACTAGATGATGACCAGTTATGATGGATCAGGCCATCCTCAGCAACGAGATCCACCAAATCATTTCTAATGGAGCAGTAATGAACTGAACTAGCTATGCCCAGAAAAAGAACTCTGGGAGATGACTAAAAACCATTACATTGAATTCCCAATCCCTATATTTATGCACACATGCATTTTTGATTTCCTTCACAAGCTAATTGTACAATAATTCAGAGTCTGATTCTTTTTGTACAGCAAAATAATGTTTTGGTCATGTATACTTATTGTGTATCTAAGTTATATTTTAATATATTTAACATCTACTGGTCATCCTGCCATTTAGGGGAGGGGGTGGGGGTAAGAGGTGAAAAATTGGAACAAGAGGTTTGGCAATTGTTAATGCTGTAAAGTTACCCATGTATATATCCTGTAAATAAAAGGCTATTAAATAAAAAAAAAAAAACAAATTTATAAGACTTAAAGCATTCTCCAATTGATAAATAGTAAAAGGATATGAACAATTTTCAGATGAAGAAATGAAAACAATTTTTACTCATATAAAAAAGGTGCTCTAAATCATTATTGATCAGAGAAATGCACATTAAGACAACTCTGAGGTACTACTACACATCTCTCAGATTGGCTAAGATGACAGGAGAAGATAATTACAAATGTTGGAAGGGATGTGGGAAAACTGGGACACTGATACATTGTTGGTGGAGTTGTGAAAGGATCCAACCATTCTGGAGAGCAATTAGGAACTATGCTCAAAAAGTTATCAAACTGTGCATACCCTGGATCAAAGGATATCCTTTGATCCAGCAGTGTTACTATATGATGATCAATTCTGATGCTCATAGCTCTTGTCTTGAATGAGGTGATTCAGGCCAGTTCCAATGATCTTGTGTTAATGGGAGCCATCTACACCCAGAGAAAAGACTGTGGGAACTGACTGTGGATCAAAATGTAACATTTTCACTTTTTTGTTGTTTTTTCCTGCATTTTGTTTTCTTTCTCATTCTTTTTCCTTTTTCATCAGATTTTTCTGGAGCAACATGCTATCTGTGGCAATATGTATGGAGGAATTGCACAGTTTTAACAAATATTGAATTACTTTCCAACTGGGGGAGGGGATGATTGATTGAAGGGAGGGTAAAAAATTAGAACACAAGGTATTGTAGGGTTGAATGTCAAAAATTATCTATGTATATATTTTGAAAATAAAAAGACTTAATTATAAAAAAATAAATGTTTTATTTTAATCAAAGTTTATTTTCTCTTGTAAAATTTATCCTAAATTACCACACATCTAAAGGGATTTAGGAGACTTTCTACTCTAATTTCTACCTTTTACTAGTAAGGAGATTAATTTACTAAGAAGGTTAAGGGGCTCCATAATATTATGTGTCAGAGTTAGGATTAGAGTTAGGATTTGAATTTAGGCCTCAAGGCTTCAGGTTCAGCACTCTAAATTGGGCACATTCACCTCTGCACGATACTGGCATCTTTTTTTTTTTTTTCATTTAATGTCTTGTTCTTCCAATTTGGTTGTAAAATTTCCCCTCTCAATTTTCTGCTTCCCTTCTAATTTCGGCTACATTACTTTTATTTATGCAAAAACATTTTAAACTTAATGCAATCAAAATTATCCAATTTGCATTTCATAATGTTCTCCAATTGGTCTTTGGCGATACATTTCTCACTTCTCCACAGATCTGCCAGACCTTGCTCTCTTAATTTGCTTAGAGTTTCATTCTTTATGTCTAAATCATGAATCCATTTTGACCTTATTTTAGTATAGGGTGTTAGATGAGTTTCAACTATTTTCTAATTTTACTAGTAGTTTTTGTCAAATAGTGAGATCTTATCCTAGAATCTGGGCTTATCAATACTATATTACTATAGTCATTGACTATTGTGTCTTGTGAATCTAAACTATTCTATTGCTCTGCTGCCTGGTATGGCTAGGCTCCTTGCCTTTGCATTTTTTCCCATTAATTTCCTTGATATTTATGACCTTTTGTTCTTCCAGATAAATTTTATTATTTTTTTCTAGCTTGATAAATTAATTTTTGGCAGTTTGATTGGAACGACACTGAATAAGTAGATTAATTTAGGTAGAACTGTCATTTTATTGTAGTAGCCCAGCCTACTCATGAACAATTGATATTCTTCTAATTGTTTAAGTCTAATTTTATTTGTGTGAAAAATATTTTGTAATAGTGTTCATACAGTTTTTAGTGTTGTCTTAGCAGGTAGACTCACAAATATTTTTTATTGTCTATAGCTATTTTAAATAGGACTTTTCTTTCCATCTCTTGCTCCTGGGTTTTTTTATATATATATATATATATATATATATATATATATATATATATATATACACACATATATATATACATACATATATATGTGTGTGTGTGTGTGTGTGTGTGTGTGTGTGTGTGTTTGATAACTTACAGAAATCTGTCCTTTCATTTTGAACAGGAATAAACTGTGGCAGGAAATAGCCAAGATAGTTCGGACTACTATATCCTTTAAGTCAGTTTTATAGCCTTCAAGGAGCCTGTTTCTGTAGTGATTTCAATTGATGTGAAAGGAAACTAGGCTGTGCTGGTAAGGACTCTTATCCACAAGGGTGTAGACAAAGACTATCTTCAAATTTCCCCATAGGCTGTGAAACCAATTTCACAAAAGAAAATAACACAGCCACTTTGATATACTCCCATGTTGTTGGTGAATTTAGGAGCCTGCATATACAGTTAATTGGTATTTCTGATATCTCTAGTTAAATAAATTATAAACTTACAGGTGGTACTATGGATTTTAGAACTAGAGTAAACATTTTTTATGTATTCCACTGATACTTAACCCTGCAGATTTTGCTCTTGTTTTATTGATGAAATGCTGGTCTTTGATGTTTGACAGACTTGTCACTAAAATGGAGTTTGGTTTTGTTTCATCTCAACACCCCTAATGTTGTATTGTATACTCTGATTACTGAACCAAAAAAAAATATCCCCAACTTCAATATTTTTGCTTCAGTTTATAAAAACTAGCTTCGCTGATGTTTGTATTCTACTCTGCCTTTAAAATTTGATTGATGGAGAAAATGCGTAACCTGTTAACTGCTCTGCCACTAGATTTAAAATCCAGAGCTGTTTTATCCCCTCTGCGGATCCCAGCTTAATTTAGGTTTGGAATAATTTGTGCCTGTGATCAGTTAGGTAAAAATGTTTTCTTGTAGGGATGCTGATTTTTTTTGAGAGTTATTATTTGATGGACTTAAAAAGTAAGAAATAAAGGTCAATAATCTTACTTTTACTGTAAGGAGTAAACAGTAGTAAATTATCCTTATGTTTCTTAAGCAAGCCTCTAACTCAAGTCTGCACAGTATTTAATTCCCTTTTTTGGGAGTTTGTGAATGATAAATCTTGATCACAATGGCCTTTGGTGATTTTCTATTTCAATGTTGGCGTATGCTTTCAGTTATGTGATTATAACATTTAGAGCACTGTGTAATTTAATTGTCAAAACTTGACCATTTCTTTAATCTGTCGTTGGGCAGTTCATCATATAAGTTTGTAAAATATTGAGTGAATTCAAAGGACCATGAAACCTTTCCACATGCCAAAAACTTTTCAGGAATTTAATGTTTTATTTTTTAATACTCCAATAAAATAGCATCTGTGAAAGGAAAGTGGTGAGTTTTTATCCTTTTCGGCCTAGTTACATATGACATTTATTTTTATGTGATACAATTTGCTTTTCAGCTCAGGGAAGGATCTTTTCAGTTTAAAATATTACATTTTCTATCTAAATATGAACCACTTTTTCAATGTCAACTTTAAAAATAACTGTTTGGTGATAAAACCATTATATCATGAAATCCAGGTTGCAACTTGTTTATAATTTACAGACAGAATTGCCTGAGGCTCAGAGATTAAGTGACTTGTCCATGGCCACATAGCCAATAATTGTCCAAAGGAGAATTTGAATCTTCTTCCTGATTGAAAGCCTGGTTCTCTCTCCTAAACATGCTGCCTCTTTTATCACCACACTGTTGTTGGATAATCAAAAGGAGATGGCTGCAAACAATAAGCAAATAGCCTTTGGGCATTTTCTTGCAATCTTCCAGGTAAATACAAAATTTATACAGGGCATAAAACTGCCTATTTGTTTATTACATAGTGTATTTAGATTTTCTAGAATTGACTTTATTTTTAGTAAGCATGTTCTTTGTCAGTAACCTAAGCTTCTCAAAAGAAGAAAGTCTTTCCTTCTTTGCACTTGTACCCCAGTGTCTAGCACATTTCCCAAAATGTTTTTTTTTGTCATTTTCAATTGTGTCAGATTAGATTTTTTCATTACTAAATTTTAATAAATTTAATTTAAATTGGTTGAGAAATGATTTTGATTTGACTAATTGATGTAGAGAGTGAGACAAACATCAAAAAACTTGTTACTTTAAAATTATTGATAGAAAGGGCAGAATGTAATACACTCCCAAGATTTTAGGGAAAAAACAGAGTTCAAAGACTTCAGAGAAAAATTAGATACCTGAGATTCAAACTGGCTCAAGAGGTCTGGGATGAATTTAAGAATTAAAAACAGTCTATATAATTTTTTTCAGTTACAATTCAATTAAAAAAAGACAAAAATTGCTTTTCTTCTCATTCTCTATAACCTCCTCCTCAAAAAAGAAAAAAAAATTGCATAATAAATAAATAGTACATGCATGTATGTGTGTGTATATATACATATATGCATATATGCAAAACACACACATATACATATGTATGTATACATTCACACATATAGTAGATATAGCTATATTAAGAAAATTCCCTCATTAGTGATTTTCAAAAATGTATCCCTCATTCTTCATTTTGAGGCTATGTGTTCTATAAGATGAGTAACATACTTCTTTATAGATTCTTTGAAGTTTGTCTTTGCATTGATTAAAGTTCTAGTTTTTCAAAGTTGCTTTTCTTTATAATGTTATTCATTGCCATTGTATACCTTGTTGTCCTAGTTCTTTTAATTTCACCTTACATTGGTTAATATAAAACTTACCAGTTTTTCTGAAATAGTATATTTTATCATTTCTTATAAAGAGTAATATTCCATTAAAGGTTTTACCATAATTACCAATCATAATTTACCATAGTTGGTTTTACCATAATTACCAAAAAATGGGTGGAAAAAGAGATGGTCCTGAAGTCAATAAGACTCATCTTTTTGAATTCAAATCTGGCCTCAGGCAGCTGTGTGACCCTAAGCAAGTCACTTAATTATATTTGCCTTTGTAAAATGTAAAAATGAGCTGAGCTGGAGAAGGAAATGAAAAAAAAAACTACTCTGATATCTTTGCCAAGAAAACTCCAAATGGGCTCATGAAGAATTGTAGTTGACTGAAATGACTGAACAACCAAAAAATTATATAGGTCTGTATTGCCTGCATTCATAGTACTTAGTTGTATCTTGGCAAATAGATTTCAAAATATTTTATGTATTCTGAAAATACTTTTAATGGAATATCCCTTTGTATCTTTTTTTGCTAGGTTTTATTGTAATATATTGAAATGCTGATGTTTTATGTGGATATATTTTATATACTGAAACTTTGCTGAAGTATAAAAGGTTTAAATTTAAAAAAAGGTTTAAATTAATTCTAGTTCACTCTTTAGAATTTTCTAATTAGATTATAACATCTGCAAAAAAGAGATAATTTCATTTTATTCCCATTTTACTTATATTTATTCCTTTAATTTAGTTGTTTTTTTGTAGAGAACTCCCAGGAAGCCAGAGACTTTCTCCAACTGGGAAGTTCCCTTCCTCCTAAGATTAATCAAGGGTGCATTTAAAGCTTCAAATCATGAGAAAATATAAGGTCCTGAAGCAATTACTGGGGCATTATGAATTTTACATAAAATTGAGTCCCTAAAAACTGGCAACATGCTTCAGATACTTAGATCTCAGAAAACAGAAACCAGAATTGATCACTGAACAATGCCTTTCACAATAACATATGGTTTTAAGATATATAATCACCATCATCTCTCTTAACAAATGGTTCTGTTGGGGTAGGTAGATGGCTCAGTGGATAAAGCACCAGCCCTGAAACCAGGAGAACCTGAGCTCAAATCTGACCTCAGACTCTTAACACTTCCTAGCTGTGTGACCCTGGGCAAATCACTTAACCCCAGTTGCCTCAGTCAAAAAAATTAATAAAAAAAATGACTCCGGGATTTTTATTATCAGCAACTCTGCCTTCTTATTTTCAACTGCCACTAATTTATTTGTGTTGTGCTGGTCACAATAGCTTTGTTGTTATACCTAACAATTCTAGAATTATATTAAATATTGCTGATGATAATGGGAATCTTGGCTTTTTACTTTATGGAAAAGATCGCTTACTTTTCTCTGTTCCATTCAATACTTGTACATGATTTTAGGTACTTACTATTAAAGAAAAGTTCATTTATTTGAATGCTGTCTGGTATTATAAATAGAAACAGTTCAAAGATTTTGTCAAAAATCTTTTTCAGCATTAGTTGGTATAACTGTGTGATTTCATTATTTATGCTATCAATATAACTGATTATGTTTATAGTCACATTTATATTAAACCAACCTAAAATCCTGAAACCCTATAACGTCAGTCTAGTCATAATATTGACTTCATGATAAGCTGTTTTTGTCTATTATTTACTTACTCATTTTCATAAGGATAATGTTCTATATAGGTTCTTCTCTCTGTTTTGCCTCTCTCTGACTTAGCTATCTGTAGCATAGAAAGAAGAAATGCATCATCTAATTTTGTGATGGTATTTTTTGGTCATCAATCTGTAAAGAATTATAGTTTGTTTTTTGAGTGTTTGATATGTCACTTATAAATCTATCTGTTCCTTGAGTAAAAACTTATTTGGGAGTTTATTTCTAGATTCTTCAATTTCTTTTTTATGTTACTTAGTTATTTAAATAATTCTTTGTTAATTTGAGTATATTTTATATTCTTATTGAATATTAATCCATTTTGCTTAAATTAATATTTTTGGGGAAAAATGGAGAAAATAACTATATTTTCTATAATTTTCTTTTAAACTGTTCTTAACTGTTTTAAACTTTTCTTTTAAACTGTGGCTGTGTACCTTGTGGCAGTCCTTTTTGTAGTGGTCAAAAACTGGAAACTGAGTAGATGTCCATCAATTGGAGAATGGCTGAATAAATTGTGGTATATGAATGTTATGGAATATTATTGTTCTGTAAGAAATGACCAGCAGGATGATTTCAGAAAGGCCTGGAGAGACTTACACAAACTGATGCTGAGTGAAATGAGCAGGACCAGGAGATCATTATACTGAACTGAAAGGAAGGCTACTTACAGAGACCCCGAGAAAATTGAACAAGAGAACATTACAATTTTCCAATTGACAAATGATCAAAGAATATGAACAGTTTTCAGATGAAGAAATGGAAACTATTTCTAGTCATATGAAAAGTTGCTCCAAATCACTATTGATCAAAGAAATGCAAATTAAGACAACTCTGAGATACTACTACACACCTGTCAGATTGGCTAAGATGACAGGAAAAGATAACGAAGAATGTTGGAGGGAATGTGGGAAAACTGGGACATTGTTGGTGGAATTGTGAACACATCCAAGCATTCTGGAGAGCAGTTTGGAACTATGCTCAAAAAGTTATCAAACAGTGTTTCTACTGGGTTTATATCCCAAAAAGATCTTAAAGGAGGGAAAGGAACCCATATGTGCAAAAATATTTGTGGCAGCCCTTTTTGTAGTGGCCAGAAACTGGAAACTGAGTGGATGCCCATCAGTTGGAGAATGGCTGAATAAGTTATGACATATGAATGTTATGGAATATTATTGTTCTATAAGAAACAATCAGCAGGATGTTTTCTGAGAGGCCAGGAGAGACTTACACGATCTGATGCTGATTGAAATGAGCAGGACCAAGAGATCATTATATACTTCAACAACAATATTATATGAGGATCAGTTCTGATGGACATGGCTCTCTTCAACAATGAGAGGATTCAAACCAGTTCCAATTGTTCAATGATGATGAAAACCATCTACATCCAAAAAGAAAACTGTGGGAACTGAGTGTGGAACACAATATAGCATTTTCATACTTCCTGTTGATGTTTGCTTGTATTTTATTTTCTTTCTCAGGTTTTTTTTTCTTTGTAGATGTGATTTTTCTTGTGCAGCAAGATAACTATAAAAGTATGTACAAATATATGGGATTTAACATATATTTTAACATATTTAACATATATTGGACCACCTGCCATCTAGGGGATGAGGTAGGGAGAAGGAGGGAAAAATTTGGAACAAAAATTTTTGCAAGGGTTCAATGTTGAAAAATTACCTATGCATATGTTTTGTAAATAAAAAACTTTAATAAAAAAATAAGTAAAATAAAATAACAATGTTGGACTGGACTTTCTAATGCATTCTGTCATCTTATTCCATTTTATTGATGAGTTCATCCTATTCATGTTCATGGGACATAACTGATTTTGATTAAGAATAAAAAGATCACTCCATATCCACAAGAACTACTGAAAAAATAAATGTTTATTTTTTACAAAAGGCATACATAAAATAAAGGAGATTGTATAAGCATGGACAAGTAACTAGGGATAAATACAGAAGACTAATATAGTCCTTATCAGGCATTGTCATGATAAGAATAAGCTGATAATAGAAATAATCTGTCATTCTATTTTTGCTTTTTTTTTTTTTGGTTGTTTGTGTCTAAACCTATGATTTTATTAAATCCTGGTTTGAAAACTCTCTTCCCTAATATAGATTGGCAACTTGTATATAATTTACTGAACTAGAGAATTTCCCAGAATATTAAAAAAAATAAGAACTTGCTTAGCTTCATGAAGCCAGTATTTTTTTCATAGTAACAAGATGTACTTTATTGTCATAAAATGTGCATAGGGTAATCAAGATAATTAAGCAGCAAACTGTGAATGAAAGAATAAGGGCAGGGTTGAGAGAATTAGGGAGGAGGAGTTAGGGTTAGGAACAAACACACACAGAAATTATTTCTACTACATCAGCAAGTACATGATATCAGGATACCAGGAATAGGGTATGGTAATACAGGATAACACATCCTGTTACTTGTATGATGAGAATGTCTAATGCACCTGCTCAGGGGAAAGAAGAGTCCTTTATCTGATTTGATGAGATGAGTAAGCCTTAGTTTTACTGACAAGACAGTCCCAGGAATTTGGTCTTCCTTTGTCAATAGAAACAGGATGGACTCAGAGTTCACACTATTCCTGACAATGGCTGTACCTCATCTATAATATAGTTTATGCATTTCTAAACTTTTCCTACATAATTAATTGGTCTTAATGTGTGTTTACAGTTTCCACAAAACCTTCCAAAAATCCTCATTTAATTTCTTGTGCTGACCCAAGATATATCAAAATCTTGATGAGGAAAGTCAGATAGATTGTGGAAAGGGTAACTTTTCCTTTACTCACTGAGAGCCCAGATCTCCTCCCTGTAGCACTCCCATGCAGAGTGAATTCCATGTATTCTGGTATATGGTAGAGGTTACTATTTGAGGGGTAGAGGAGGCTTCACAAAGGGCACATTACTTAATCTCTCTGCATAAATTTCTTAATTTATAATGACTTTCCCTGATTGCCTGGAATGCCTCCTGTCCTCATCTTCATCTCTTAGAATTCTAGCTTCTTTCATAAATCTTCAGTGTTACCTCTTACATATTGCCTTTCCTGATTCCCTCCAGTTATTAGACTGCTCCCTCAAAATTACTTTGCATTTGCTGTGTCTGTTGGGCTGCAGCCTTCTCCCCACCAGTAAAGTACAGACTCCTTTAGAGGAGGGTCAGAAGGTGGTACATGTTAGGTGCCTAATAAGTGGCAGCCAGGTGGCACAATGAATAGAGTGCAAAGGCTGAAGTCAGAGGTATTTATCTTCCCGAGTACAAATCTAGTCTCAGACATTTACTAGCTGTGTGAATCTGGGCAGGTCACTTCACTTTGCTTGCCTCAGTTTTCTCATCTATAAAATGAGTTGGAGAAGGAAATGGCAAACAACTCTGATATCTTTGCCAAAAAAATTCTAAATGGGGTCATGAAGAGTTGGAGGTGATTAAAACAATTAAATAATGAAAATTAAATAGTTTGTGGAATGAATAAGTGACTAGAATGAATAATTAAAGTGTTAATAAACCATTAACAATTGGAAAAGGGAAGAGGTTGTCACTGTCAGTCAAAGCAATTTTAAGAAAAAATCTTAAATGAATAATGTAATTTCCTTTACTGGCAGGATTGCTTGATCAAGGAAATAAAACTTGGATCCCTGATTTTCACCAAGAGGTAAGACAAACTGACAATATCTATGAAGAAAAGATGGAGAAATGTTTGTCATATGATAGTGTAGCTAAGTAGATTGGAATAAGTAGAGACATGATCCAAATTGCTGTGACTTATAAGTTAGATCAATCTGAGAAGTTCTCATAGGGTTATTTCAGAGCCTTTTCATTTATTTCTTTATTTATGTTTTTGCTAAGGCAATTGGGGTTAAGTGACTTGCTTAGGGTCATGCAGTTAGGAAAAGTGTTAAGTGTTTGAGACCATATTTGAACTCAAATCCTTCTGACTTCAGGGCTGACGGAGCCTTATTTTTGGCACTGTTATGTTCAGCATTTTTAGCAATGACTTGCATGAAGGCATAGATAATTTGCTCTTCAAATTTATGGATTGTAAGAATCTGAGAGAGCTAATATGTTTTTTTATAGCAGTCTGCAAATAAATGTCCATATGTTTTAACAATAGGTCAGGACTAAAAAAAGAATATTCTATTGGGGTAAATGAAAATTCCTACACATGGGTTTAAAAAGTTATTTTTATAAGTAGTAGGGAGATGTACTTATACAGCATTTATTATGAAAAACTTTTGGATTTTGGTGGACTAAAATTTCAATATGAATTAATGGCATGATGTATCACTTCCCTGACTTCATCCCAAGCAAATTTGTTTTTCTGTGAGAAACTTCCTTGTGTGAAAATTCCCTCCACTGATGCAGTTTGGCAGCTCCAAACTATGATCTTAGATAATTTTTCGGAATACTGAGAATTGAGTTTCTAAAGTTCACATTAGCCACATGGTGTATGTCAGAAGCAAGTCTTAAACTCAAGTCTCTCTAATTCTAAAATCAACCTTCCATGCACAACATCATCTTGCTTCCTTTTTGTTCTCAGAATACATTAATAGAAGTAAAATATCCAGATATTCAGAGGTGATAACCTTACTGAACCTTGGTTAAAACCTATCAAGAATCTATATTGAATTATGAGTACTGAATTTTAGAAAAGCCACTTTTCTAATAATTTACATAAAGTACAGACTAAACAAACAAAAGTGCATACAAGGAAAGATAATTTTCCTGGCAAGAGTATTTGACTCTTAGGTCACAAGAGGGCCTTTACAATATTTAAAGAAATCAGGAATGTTGATATTTGAATGAAAAAGAACTGAGGGACCAGAGGAGACGTAAGAGCTGTTTCATAGAAAAGAGAAAAGATTTCATCTACATAGTCTTAGAAGACATATCCAAGAGCAATATTTTTAGTTTGGAAAAGGTGTTTTAGCCTCAACATAAAAAATCTTAGCAAACAGAAATGCTTTTTACTAATGTTTAGATTTTAACCACGTTAACCTGTACTTATTCAGGAAATTGAAATGGTTCTCTATTATGTCTAGAATAAAATGTAAGCTGTCTTGCAAATGAGGTTTTTCAATAGCCTAATCCCTTCTTTTTTTGCAATATTCTTACACCTTTTAATATTTTGTGATGTAACTCTATCATTCTACTTACTATCCCTCACTTTTGTGCCTTGTTCTAGCTGACCCCCATGCTTGGAATACTTTTCTTGCTTTATATCTAAGAGTATCTGGCTTCCTTCAAGAGTCAAGGACTGGAAGACCTGAATGCTTTTTTTTTTTCATTTTAGAGTATATAGAGAGTTATGCATGTATATCCCCATTTATGAACATATTGTATCTGCCAGTAGAAGGTAAGCTTTTTGAAGGCCCTGAACATTTTTTTTTACTGTAATTAACAGAATGTTTAACAATGAAATAAACAATATTTTATTGTTGAACATTTTTTAAATGTTCTATTTTCAAAACATATGCATGGATAGTTTTGAATATCTACCCTTGCAAAATCTTGTCTTCTAATTTTTTCCCTCTTTTCCCCCTAATCCCCACCCCTAGATAGCAAGTAATGTAATATATGTTAAACGTGTAATTCTTCAATACATATTTCTACAATTATCATGCTGCACAAGAAAAATCAGATCAAAAAGGAAAAAAATAGAAAGAAAACAAAATGTAACCAAACAACAATAAAAAGAGTAAAAATACTCTCTTGTAATCCATACTCAGTTCCTCCAGTCCTCTCTCTGGGTGCAGATGGCTCTCTCTATCACAAGATCATTGAAATTGGCCTGAATCACCTCACTGTTGAAAAGAGCCATATCCATCAGAAATGATCATCATATAATTTTGTTGTTGCCATATATAGTGTTCTCTTGGTTCTATTCACTTCACTTAGCATCAGTTCATGTAAGTCTCTCCAGGTTTTCTAAAAATTATCCTGCTGTTGTTTCTTATAGAACAATAATATTCCATAACATTCACGTCATAACTTATTCAGCCATTCTCTAACTGATGGGTGTCCACTCAGTTTTCAGTTCCTTGCCACTACAAAAAGGATTGCAACAAACATTTTAAAGCAAAAATTTCAAAGAAATTTTCCTTTTATATATATATTTTTATTAAAGTTTTTTTTCAAAACATATGTATGGATAATTTTCAATATTCACCCTTGCAAAACCTTGTGTTCCAAAAGTTTTTCCTCCCTTTCTCCCACCCGTTCCCCAGGGGGCAAGTAATCTAATATATGTTTAATATGTACAATTCTTCTATACATACTCCACAGTTATCATGGTGCATGAGAAAAATGATATAAAAAATGAAAAAGAAAACAGAAGACAAGCAAACAACAACAAAAAGAGCTAAAGACTATGTTGTGATCCACACTCACTTCCCACTTCTCTCTGGATGCAGATGGCTCTCTTCATCACAAGATCATTGGAACTGGCCCGAATAATGTAACTGCTGAGAAGATCCATGTACATCAGAATTGATCACTGTATAATCTTGCTGTTGCCATGTAAAATGATTTCTTGGTTCTGCTCACTTCACTTAAACTCAATTCATGCAAGTCTTTTCAGGACTCTCTGCAGCCAATCTGCTGATCATTTCTTATAGAACAATAATATTCCATAACATTGATATGCCATAACGTATTCAGCCATTCTCCAACCAATGGGCATCCACTCAGTTTCTACTTTCTTGCCACTATAAAAAGAGCTACCACAAACATTTTTGCACATGTGGATTCCTTTCTCTTTATGATCTTTTTGGTATACAAGCCCAGTAGAAACACTGCTTGATCAAAGGGTATGCGCAGTTTGATAGACCTTTGAGCATAGTTCCAAATTGGTCTCCAGAATGGTTGAATAAGTTCACAACTCCACCAATAATGTATCAGTGTCCCAATTTTTCCACATTCCCTCCAACATTCATCATTATCTTTTCCTGTCATCTTAGCCAGTCTGAAAGGTGTGTAGTGGTATCTCAGAGTTGTCTAAATTTGCATTTCTTTGATCAATAGTGATTTAGAGCTAGTTTGCCCTTTGGTTCTAGCATATTACGGCAGTTTTCCTTGATGATTTCTTGATAGATGATGTTTAGATTCTTTTTTTTTTTTCCATCATGATTTTCAGGAAGTCCAATAATTCTTAGATTGTCTCTTGGAGATCTATTTTCCAATGAGGTATTTTACATTTTCTTCTATTTCTTCTATTTTTTTTTTTTTTGATTTGGTTTGACTGATTTTTGAAGTCTCTTTGAGTCGTTCACTTTCATTTCTTCAATTCTAATTGTTAGTGAATTATTTTCTTCAATTAGTTTTGTTTCCTTTTGCATTTAGTCAATTGACCTTTTATATGAAGTGTTTTGTTCATTGGATTTTTTTTTCATTTCACAAATTCAGTTTTTCAATGCATTGGTTTTGTTGTCAAATCTATTTTGTTAGGAGTTATTTGCTTTTTTCATTTTGTCATATCAGTTCTGCTGACTGGGTGGGTGTTGCCCAGTTCTGCATTATTCTAGGGTTCAGTGGCTTACTATTTGCCTTTTGTGTTTGTTTTGGATGTCTCACAATTATCTGCTGATTCTCTGGCTTGCAACCAGCACAGAGTAGGCATGGCTTCTCTACTTTCACTGTATGGATGCCACACTGCCCTGGGTCCTTGTGCTGTGAATGTTCTCAGCTGCTTCAGTCCACGTCTGATTGAAACAGACCTCTCTGAAGTTCTTCCAAAATATCTTCTGCGGGTATTTGTTACACTCCAAGGATTTATGGGTTCTGTCACTCCAAACCAGTTCAGAAGCTTGATCTGAGGGAAGCCAAGAAGAGCTTAGATAAAGACTTAATTTACTTTCCACCATCTTGGCTCTGCTCCCCCTCATAATTTTGAAATTCTATGATTCCTTGAGTGAGGAGACCTGGGAATTAGTTCAAGTTTTGTCACTTGCAAGCTGTCTGCTACTCTTGATAGGCACATCACCTAACTCCAGAAATGAAGTGAATTGTTATATTGAAATGGAATAATGCATTTTATTCATTGAAAAACAATAAACTTCTATCATTATTATTAAATGGGCAAGCTTAATAAAAAACCCTAAGAAAACATTTTCTGGACATAAGATTTTCTTAACTATTTTTTCTTAGCTTTTCCATTAATGGACAGATTCATACTTTAGGGCTTTTCCTTCTTACCCTTCCTGTTTGCAAAATTATATATAATAGTCAAGGTCTCTTAAGCTTCCTAAACACCTGCAAATAAAAACACAGGGAATCTCAGTTGCCATCTAGTTTATAAAGCTGAATAACTAGTGCTGGGAGGGGCTTAACTAAAAGTAATTGAACGACAGAAAAAATATTGGTTTCTTTCTATCCTCTATTTCATTTAAACCAGATGAGTTTGGATGGTATTGGGGGAGCCTTATCTGGGATTTTTTTTTGTGATAAAAATGATAACATCTCCTTTTAACACTACTTTATCTCTAGAAGAAATTCACTTGTTTTCCCCCTTGGGTTGAGGAAGCAGAGGGTTGAGTCTGTGACTGCTATGAATTGCCCTGAAGGGTGAGCAGCTCAGCTTGTCAAGCACATCTACATTGTTAATAGCTGATTCAATTTGGTTTGTTCATGTAATGCTTTCTCTAATCTAAGATTAAGTTCAATTAAAGCCTTTTGTGGATATGTTCATTCTTAGTTTTTTCTACTAATTGGTCCCTGTGCATTTCATCTGCATTTTCTCTCATTCACTTGTACCTTCTACATTCAGCATTAATCTGAAGTTTCCACGTTAGATACATAAGTACATATGCATATATGTGCACATATATATTGTACATATGTGTGTATATATACGTGAGTGTATAAAATGTATTTGTGTCAATAGTTCCTAGGATTATAGACAGAGCCAGAAGGAATTTAAGAGGCTATTTTATCCAATCTCTTCATTTTGAAAATGAAGAACTGATATGAAGATTTCAGTGACTTGCCTAAGGAAACAACAGCAGCAGAACTAGCATTTGATCTTACATCCTCTCCCTCTGAATCCAGACCTTTTCCTATTGTAAGCTGAAATACTATAATCCAGCTAAGGGGGAAAATGTATACCTGCTTATGGAAGTCTTATTTGATACTGCTTTTTTCTGAGATTAAAAATTTACTAGAAAAAAATGTTTTTAGAGTAAGTTCTCTCTCTATAATTGTTATATAATGTTAACAAATTATATAAAGTTTAATATAATTACTTATATAATGCTAATATGATATAAATTACTATTTATATAATGTTAATAGAATATGATAAATACATAACCTTAATATGGAAAATATGTTATACATCTGCCACTGACTTAAAAATGCATATCTTTTGTGTTCTGCAGAGAACTAATGTATCTCCTGAGTTAAGAAAGAAGGAAAGCTAGAAGAAAACAAAGATATTCTCTCTCTTTCTCTCTCTCTGTTTATATGTGATTTGTGAGTCTTTGAATATGATAAATACATATACATACATTCAATTTGAACTATATAGATCTGTGTATGTGTATTTGTGTGTATGTAAAACAATAGCGTGTTGTATTGGAATGAGTTGAATATGGACTTTGAAATCAGAAGACGATTTGTATAATTTTATGCAGTATCGATTTTGTTTCTTCATATACTGGACAATATACTGGACATATACAGGACAAAATGATCTGTTTTTTATCTTTTGATGGATATTGTATAATTTTAATATATGTGAAATATTGAAATTCTAGGCTTCTTTTTGACAAGTTGGACCGATGTTTTTTCTAAAAAAGAAAACCAAGCTGTGGCTATTCAGAGAACTGTATCTGGGTAAACTCCTAGAGGATATTATAGGTTTGAGTTTCTCATGAAACAGCTCATTCTTGAGAGAAGCTCAAAATCCCTGGGCTTTTGGGTTGCCATATCTCATAAAACTATTATGTGGTCCTTAAAGCTTGAGAAATACCATCTCTCTCTCTCTTTTTAAATCAGCTTATGTTTTTCCTAGTGATTTCTTCAGTATTATTTAAAGGTATGAATGCTTTTGCAACAATAATTCATAAATCATTTAACTCTTCTTTCCCTCATTACCTCCATCCCATTGAGAGTAATCTACTTCCAACTAAAAAAATTCCAAAATATTATGGGGAAGAAGCCCTTTAGAAAGATTTTGTTTTTCTTCAACTACTTCTGTTCCTTTGGTATCTAATGGAAAAGAATGAGGAAACCATGTGTTTTGACAAGAAATCCTACAGCCAGGTTATAGAGGTAGAAAATGGATCTCAAGGGCATCAAATTTTATAGATGAAATTCTTTCTGTGGAGGATAACTTTCTTTCCCCCAAATTATATAGGCAGTAAGTTTGTAAGGCAGGATTTGAATCCAGGTTCAGTAATTCTAGAATTCATGATATTTCTGCAATACAACATATGTGGAGAAACATTACAGAGGGTAATTTTAAGGTAGCATTTCACTCTAATCAAATAAAATACATATTCATAATAAATAAACAGAAATAAATACAGTGGGATTTTGTTTTCCAGTACAATACAATATTTTTGAACACCAACATTGCTTTTTATTTAAATTTATATTTATAATGCTTAGCACAGTGCTTTGCACATAAATGGTATTTACTAAATGCGG
Source organism: Sarcophilus harrisii (assembly GCF_902635505.1). Taxonomy (NCBI): domain Eukaryota; kingdom Metazoa; phylum Chordata; class Mammalia; order Dasyuromorphia; family Dasyuridae; genus Sarcophilus; species Sarcophilus harrisii. The sequence continues at coordinate 285,460,286 of NC_045428.1, read as the reverse complement.
GGCAGCTAAGATAGATAGAGTACAAACCTGGAGGTCTTATGTGGAAGACTTCACTTCCTGAGTTGAGATCTGGGCCTAGACTCTTAATTCAATTAACCCTGTTGCCTCAATTTTCTCAACTGTAAAATGACCTGGTGAAGGAAATGGTGAACCATTACAGTATATTTGTCAAGAAAAATCCCAAAAGGTGGTCATTCCCCCCATTTTCCCCAAGTGCTTATTGGATTTGACTATATTTTTCTGCTGAAGGGTCTGATGTAGACTATCATTTATGAAAAGACTGGCTACTCCCTTCTTAAACTTTGATCAAGAATACTCTTAAAATATATGTAGATTATTTTAATAAAGACTTATTAGATGGCAAAATAAACATATGGATCAATCAATAGTTAACAGATATTTTCTTGCTCAGGTTTTGTTGATAATGTGCTCAAATATTTTTTCCTCTAAAGTACTTGATGTTCTTCCCTTTTAAAATATTTCAAAACTCTATCCTTCACTCTCCTCAAAATTATGATTCCTCCAATATAGACTTGATTTATTTGTATTTGGTCTGTTTTAGGTGTTCTTCCTGTCTCTCAGTTGTATCCGGCTCTTTGGTGGTCCAAAGGGGTTTTCTTTGTAAAGATACTGGAATGGTATGTTATTTCCTTCTTTTAAACTACTTGCCCATGATCAAAGAGTTCGTAAAATGATTGAGACCCTATTTAAACTTAGGTCTTCTTGATTTCAAAATCATTATTGTATCCACTGAGCCACCTTACTGTCACATATAGTTTTAAAATGGCTCAAAATGAGTTGTGGATAAAAGAATAGTGAATATCACAGACTGTCACTGTTTCCATTAAATATACATTATGAATGTAAAATAGGTTCTATGATATTGCCCTTGGTTACCTTCTCTGTCATTTGGCAAGGACATCAATTATTTGCTGACTAAGGAAATGAATAAGGTTTTGTGCTTTCCCCATCATGACAATTAATTTAAAATGATGATGTATATTTCCTTTTGAAATGTAATAGTTTGAATTGATGTGTTTCTGTTTCAATTGCCAGTTTTTTAAAATCAGTACCTTATTCAGATAGATCAGATGGGAAGTTTTTAAGCTGTGTCACATCTCCTCATTTAATTATTTTCCCTTACGTTGGTGTTTATTTTTCTCTTTGCCCTAGTAATTGCCTGATAGGACACTAATATGGGGATGATTCCCACAATAAGAATTAATTGTTTCCTGTTAATTCAGCATACAAGTAGAATCCTGGATGTAATCTCTTTAAGAAAAAAAAGAAGGAATCCAGATTGTGATAAACTTGGGAAATGTGTTTCCTGTGCTTTTTCCTGTCCTGGTTTATTGGATTTTCTCCCCTTTCATACTATTACTATCCAGACTTCTTGCTGTTTCTTTTACCTGATGTTATAGAATCGTTTACTATTCCTCATGCTTGGAATCTTGTCTTGACTCACCTTTCTGCTTTAGAATTCTTAATTCCCTTTAAAACTCAGATAAAAAAATCACACGTGGTCCTTTCTGATTCTCTTAGCTAATGGTGCCTCCATGCCAACTTTATTTTGCATGACATATATATATATATATATATATATATATATACATACATATATATAATGTGTATTTATGTCTATATATCAACATATCTAGGAGGCATCTAAGTAGTTCAGTGAAGAGAGAACTGAGTCCAGAGTCAGGAATTGAGTTCAAATCTGGCCTTAGATACTAGCTGTGTGACTATAGATATGTCACTCAATTTCTGTTTGCCTTGATCTACTAGAAAAGGAAATGGCACACCATTCTAGTATCTTTGGCATGAAAAGCCACTGACTGTATGATCCATAGGGTCCTGAAAAGTTGAACATCACTAAACAACTGAACATTGTACATATATGCATATGTAGACATATTACATGCACAATACACACACACACACACACACACACACACACACACATATATATATATATATATATATATATATATATATATATATATATATATATATAAATATAATGAAAGGCAACATAGAAACATGAATATAGAGAGTTAGTTTTTGAGTCAGGAGAGCTGAGCTTAAGTGCTTCCTTAAACTCATACTAGCAGTGCTTCCAGGCTTATTATTTAATACTGCAATATACCAATAATTCTCTAAGATTTCAAGTTATAGAGAAACTGGTATTCATTGAGTTCCTTACTTACCAATTAAAATGATGAAGAATATTGCCTTTGGAAATGAAATAGTTTGAATTGATGTGGTTCTTTTTTCAATTGCCAGATTTTTTAAAAAATCAGTACCTTATTCAGATCCATCAGATGGCAAGTTTTTAAGCTGTATGTCATTTCTCCTCATTTTATTTTTCCCCTAATTTGATTATTGCCCTAGCAAATCAATTGCCTTATAAGACACTGATTTGGGAATAATTCCACTTACCAATGAAATCCAAGTCCTATTTAAAAGCTATGTGTGTGTGTATGTGTGTGTGTGTATGCATGTTTATATATATATATATATATATATATATACGTATATATACATATACGTATATATATATATATATATATATATATATATATATATAATATACTTATATGTGTACCCATGTTCCCCCTAATATACTACTAGAAGGCTAGCATTATATTAGGGCAGTGCAGTCTTATTTTTTGTGTTTGAATCTCCAGCACTTAACACCATGCCTATACACAGTAGGTGCTTAATAGATAATCTTGTATGTATGAAAAACAAAATTACTGGAAAAGTCCTTTTTTATTTTCATAATAATGGAATATTGCCTGGGAACAAATCCTGAACTCAGTATGCTTTCTATTTGTAAAAAAAGAGTTTACAGTGCCAAATCTTTGAGAGATTAATATAACCAATTAACTAATAATGTACTTTGACATTCAACTTTCCCATCTAACTTTAAACATGGGATAATTCTGCCAAGATTCGATATTTAAAAGTGTTTTAATTCTTAAAAAGAACAAAATTCTTGTTCTGATGCATAATTACACTGTGAAGATGATCATGGATTCTTGAAGGCTGAGCCAATAGAGCATGAACTTTGGCAAATTCTGTTATTCTGGGAAGGCTTCAACTATAATATCAGCAACAGTATGGAAAGGCTTATCAACAGTATGTTATGCATGAATGATGATTTTTTTTGTCATGGGGAAAAATACAAAAATATCTCTTGGTCTTTTTGTAGAGTTGGTTGAAATATAGAAGATAACAATAAGTGAGTGTATATAATAAAAGCCACTATTTGAAAGGTAGCCTGAATTTATTATGTTTCACATCTATGCCTATAACTATATTTTAAATGTATGTAAATTGTGTTGTTAGAAAATACAAATTCATTTAGAAGTGAAAAAATATGAGAATATAGAAGTTTTGAAGAATCACAAAGTTTCTGGATTATTTATGAAAACTAGCTCAATCATAGTATTCTAAATGTGAGATCTCTGTCCTATGAGCAATGAACTAACATACTTCTGCCTGGAAGAACTGAAATATAATAATATTGACATTCTCTCTACAATTGAAATCAGAAAATATAAGGAAAATTGCAGCTACATGGTACAATGATTGATAAGTTCTCCTTTGAGATCGATTAAAGAAGTTGGCAAAAATGATTTCAAGCATAGGAATAAATGGAGTTTTTCTTAAAATGATAAGTAGTATCTATCTAAAACCACCAGCAAGCATCATGAACAATGGGAATAAGCTAGAAGCATGCCTGATAAGAGCAGGGGTGAAACAAGGTTGCCCACTATCATTATTACTGTTTAATAATGTATTAGAAATATTAGCTTTAGCAATAAGAGAAGAAAAAGAAATTGAAGGAATTAGAGTATGTAATGAGGAAATAAAATTATCACTCTTTGCAGATGATATCATGATATACTTAGAGAATCCTAGAGAATCAACTAAAAAAAAAAACTAAAAATGATTTCAAGGGAACAAAAAACATTATTTCAAGAGGTACTTGGTCAAGTTTCCTTAGAATCCTCATAACAACTTGAAAAACTCCCACAATACAGAAAAAAGTACCCAATAAATATTTGTTATTGTGTTGACTATAATCTTTATATAGTTTGATTTTATACTGTTAGGACTCCAATCAGTTATACTAAGTGGTACTTATGCTCAAAAAGTATGTAGGTAAAAACTTGATTGTACTTTTCCATTGCTGTCTTCCTACATGGAAGGACTACAAACACATATATATATTGAAACATATAGTCTAGGCTGAAAAAACCAAAGGGGCCAGAGTCAGGTAGGTTTGTGATATTATATGTATGTATTTTGAATGACATCCTCAAGAAGATAGTTAAAAACAACAAATAATATGTTGACCATACCCTGAACACACAGGAGATGACTTCTGTAGGAGTCGTAGCAAAATTAATTGTCATTGCTAAATTAGACCATTAGCCACTTGGAGTAAAGGTAAATATTAACACCCAATTAAAAGGACAAAGATGAGAATATCCAGATTATATTTTCATATATAGACAATATACAAAGATGGCAGTATATAGTAAAACTATTATAACTTCCATCTATTTATTAGGAACCTGCTTTTTAAAGTAACATCATATTATTACCTAACACTCAGTTTTTTCTAGCTGTTTGGAATGATGAGCAGAATAATCTGTCCTCCATTCTCATTGTTTAGTCAGCTCAAGTCAGAACAAAAGGTCTCAGAAAATTAGGTCCCAATATGAGCTGATGGTCAGGCTTGATGAGGCAGATTTTTGTTGGCAAATAGGGCAAGACCCCACTGATTCAAACTTTATATCCTTAAAAAAAGAGATACTGTAGAAGTTTCTGTCAGAGTTTCAGTAGTCATTTCTTCTCAATTAAATTTTTTATTATCCCAATACTGTTCTTTGAGTTAGTTTGTTAATGTAGTTAGCAACTAAAAGACTTGCCTTAAAAATTAATTTTAGAAGATCCCAGTTTTCAGAATAAGTGGGTACAAAGGAGCCAGGATAGGTAATTTACCAATAAAATTTCCCACATATCACACCTCAGTTCATGCATGTTCTGAATTGGGGAGAAGGAGAGAAGAGGTATCTCTGGGGGAAGGATCCTTGAGGACCCATAAGCTTTATTCTTTGGAAATGAATTTGATTAACTACTTAGCTATGATAGTTATATTTAAGTTTTGTTGGTTGGGATAATTAAAAGGCTTAGGGTTTCTGGGAATATTTACTATCACTGGAGGGTTCTACAGTCTTTTTGAAAAGCACTGAACTAAAATGATCCTTGGGATTCTGAATAGTCTTAATGATTTTTTCAAGTTGGGAAGGCAGAGAGGTGGGGTGGAGGAAGAGGGCGAAGAAGAGGTGGAGAGAAAGGGAAAAAGAGAGGGAGAGAGAGAGAGGAGGAGAGAGAGAGATAAGTGAGAAGAGAGAGAGAACAGAGAGGCACACAGAGAAAGAGACACAGAGAGAAAGGAGAAAGAGAGAGGTGGACAAAGAGAGAGGGACAAAAAGAAAGTTGAAATCCCAAAGCCTGAAGCCTGGAGGTAGAATCTCTTGAGCTTTGGGAAGTGGTCTTTTATTTGGCACAAAAAGGTAAGTTTGCTTAAACAAAGAGGGCACTCTTGGGCCATATGGAAAGAAAAATTAATAAATTTATTAATTCAGGCTAGAAACTAAATTTAAACAGAATTGTACACATGGCATTGGAGCCAGGGACAAAACCTGTGTATTCACTGATACAGAGGACTTTTCCCACTAATACAGGTTAGTACTTCTGCAATTCATCTAAGAGAATTGCCTATAGAGATTAAGTTATTTACCAAAAGTCACTCAGCCATTATATGCCAGGTTTTCCTGGCTTCAGAGTCAGCTCTCTATTCACTACTTTTCAATGCCTTTCAGAAATCTTATTCTGTAAATAATTACTTTATTAATTATTTTATTTTACTCAGGATAAAATGAAAGCAGGAGAAACTCTACAGTTAAATTTCATTATATATATATATATATATATATATATATATATATATAAAACCTATATAACTAAATATATATATATATATATATATAGTTCCCCACCAGAAAACAAAATCAACTGCATATTTGTTGATGTAATAAAAAATGTAATAAGGAAAAATATATTGTTGTTGCCTACTGCTTTCAGAAGGCTAAATAAAATGTATGACTTGTTGAAATTAACAATCAATATATTAAATTGAATTTAAGAAATCAAGAGGATAAGAATGTTTCTGGAAATGAAACAAATAAAAGAAGAAAAGCAGTCCAGAACTTTTAGGGAGGAAAAAAATATTAGCAAACTCAGTATTTGAGATGTGTAAAATCCTCATTTTGTGAGGATTACTCTGAGGATAGATGGGTTCAGGTGAAAATAAATACTTCATAAAAATAGTGAACCAACAAAAACTCTGAACTCTTTGGGGATTCCCTCATAGTACAGGGACCCCTAGAGAATTTTGTTATATCTTGTGTAGAGAGGGACACTTCGTCCAAATCTTAGCTATATGGCCTTATTCAAGGAGGGAATGGTGGGAGAAGAAGGAAACACATATTTATTAAACTCCTACTATGGGGCAGGTACTGTGTTAAGTTCTTTATAAATATTACCTTGTTGATCTTCACAACAATCCTGGGAGATAATTGCTATTCTACATAGCAATTAGAAGGTTGTATCCTCATCCTACTGATGAGAAACCTGAGGAAGACAGAAGCTAACTGACTTATCCAGAGCCACACGCTAGGAAGTATCTGAAGACAAATCAGACCTTCCTAAAGTCAGACCTACTGCTTTATCTCAATCTGTTGTTCTATTTAGTTATTTCTAGGTGAATGAAAGTTGTTTCATGTCAGAGAAGTAGATGCCTAGTTGACCCTAGATCCCAAAATCCTGTAGGGAGAGATTATTATAGTTTGGGAAACTCATCATGAGCCAAATTTCTGTCTGAGATGACAAATCAGTTTTCCTTCATTTATGTTCTTTCTTTTGCTTGTTGGTTGAGAAAGAAAGACAAAAGTTTAACTAAGCAAGCAGAAATATAAAATGTTTCTTATTTTGTTGAATCTGCAAAACATTTTTTGGGAGATAATTGAGATTTTTGTCTGTACATGTGGGTTTGTATATAGTTATGCAACGTTGACTATTTTTGAGACTTTCCTATATTACTCTAATGAATCAAGTGAAAGGACATAACTTATGCCTCTTCAGAGAGCTGAGGAACTCTTTTGAATTGGGGACAAGGGCTATGTTCAAAATACACTCTGATTATTTAATGGGCATGACAAATATTTCACAGAGTTAGTGGCAAGAGAGCAGAATACATCTTTTTTCTCCCTCAAATTCTCAAAATTTCCCAAATAGAAATCAAACCAAAGATAAAACAACTTCATAAGTAGTGATGCTCTAGGATACCTAGAATCCAACAGAAAGTAAATTCACAACCTCCTATTCACACAAACTGAGCTTTCACTACTGGCACTGAGGCTACATGAGCAGATCCAAGGAGACAACGGAGGCTTTCATTAAAACCCACCCATAGACCCCATTCCCCCTTTCTCTTTCTCTTTCTAATGCTGTAAACACCCTGACTCCAGGCTGCAGAAGTGTATCTCAACAGCCTGTTTGTATAGAATTCTACCAAACCCTAAAGAAAGAACATTGCATCCAGTTGGGGCCATTTCTGAGGATCAAAAAGTTATTTGGGGATGAGACCTAGGCCAATGAACCATGAATTATCCAGTATGGCTGGAAGCTAAGACAAGAGCTCCAAGGATATTTTAATCAAAGGGGAGGGAGTCAAGAAGTGATAAGAAAAATAAAGGAAAGAGGTGATGCAGAAAGATTGAAAGTACCAAAGATTTCATGAAGAAGAATTCTCAAAAGCTTGAACATAAACCGATAAATCAACAAGAGAAATACTAACAAAAGGAAATGTGATCACCAGATATAATAATGCATTCAAGAATCAGTGAATAAATGTTTTGGATGAAGTTTATGAAAAAAACCTGACCTAACTCAGATTTATAGTTGGTAGAGAGAGGAATACTTTGTTAGGTTTTGTAGGTGATTATGGATATTCTTCATGGAATCAATATTGAAACTTGTTAAGATGTAGCTTATTATTAGTTGTAATGTGAGTTAAAATAGTATCAAAGCATGTTTCTTTTCAACAGCGCTTGTTCCAATGATCTTGTGATGGAGAGAGAGCCATCTGCACTCAGAGAGAAAACAGTGGGGACTGAGTGTGGATCACAACATAATATTTTCATTTTTTTGTTGTTTGCTTGCTTTTTGTTTCCTTTCTCATTTTTTTCCTTTTTAATATAAATTTTCTTTTGCAGTGTCATAATTGTGAAAATATGTATAGAAGAATTGCACACATTGAACATATATTTGATTGCTATCTAGGAGAAGAGGTGGGGGAAAGGGAGAAAAAAATGGAATGTAAGATTTTGCAAGGGTGAATGTTGAAGACTATGTATGTGTTTTGAAAATAAAAAGCTTTAAAAAATAAACATAAATAAACAAACAAATAGAAAAGTAAAATAGTATCAATAAACTCTCTGATATTAAATCCTTTGGTCTGTCTTGCACTTTGAATAGACCATTTTTATCCTTGTTTGATTTTGAAGCATAATGGTCGTCTGGAAAATAGTTGTGCTGATCTTCCATATATTGACAATTTTCATTATACAACATCAAAAGGTCACATTTGTTAATATCACTACCAATCTCATCAGAAAGTCTTTAAGTATTGAGAATCTGTCAAGCTTATAGACGAGCAAATAGAAGTTTTCCAAAATTCTAATTTTCACTGAACAGCTAAAATTTTATCAGCAGCAACAAATATTGTCAGATTATTTTCCTTGAAATGACAGTTTTGCTTCATTCATTTTTGAGAAAATGCCTGCCAATAACCAATCTGTCAGTCAAAACAGTTATTGGATACAGTAGATAGAATGCTGGGCCTGAACTCAGGTAAATTTATATTCCCAAGTTCAAATCTAGCTTATATACTTCCTTGCTATATGACTCTGGGCAAGTCACTTTACCATATTTTCCTCATTTCCACATGTTAAATCAGTTGGGGGAGGGAAGGCAAATTATTCCAGAATTTTTGCCAAGAAAACCCTAGTGGAGTAATGAATAGTAGGACACAACTGAAAATGACTGAACATCAGCAACAAATTTACCAGTCATTCTTTAAGGGAAAATTGAGTTCCTTTTAAAAAGTGGCTACTTCAGCTTGCAATTGTGCAAAATATATTTCCTTGAGACAGCCACAGTGTGCAGCATAAGTATATACATATACGTTCTATTTAATCATGTAGCATTAAAAGATGTTAAAAAGATGTGTATTCAAGGTTTGAGATTTAATAAAATTAATGATTTGTATTGCTTCATCAAGGACATTCTGAAGCGAGACAGGCACTTTCAAAAAATTGAAATTGCAAGTGAGCAATGGTGAAGAATATGACTACTAATATAATTTGGTTTTACTGCCTTGATTATTGCTAAGACACCATCAGTTTTACCCATCATTGCTTGTGCAAAATTAGTGCCAATATCAACATAGTTGTTCCAAGATAAACCATGAAATTAAAAAAAAAAAAACCTTCTCTAATGCTTTGAATATTTTAACGTCATTTGTCTGTGGCCCAACATTCATGTAAAGGATCTTCTTTGATGATTTGTTGATTGGTAGTAGATGAATAAAAGCAAAATAGCAACTACAATTATGTTCATATATTTATCCATTTATAAAGCAAAGGTATACTTTTTCATTAACTAAGGTATTAACTTGTGGTTCTAGTTTACAACTCAATCTATAATTCATGGGTAATATAGTCTGTGGAAAACTTCACTGTATATTTGTGAGAGAATGAGAGTGAAAAAGGCAAAATAATATCTTAATAGAAAAATAGTTTTGACTTTATGAAAGCCTGAGAGGTTTCTAGGGGCTCCTACGATTCAGGGACCATACTCTGAGAACCACTACATTACAACAACAGCTGATTTAATGTAGAGTAACCATAGTTCCATGACTCCAAGTTGAAAGGGCACAAATTAGTTTACTTCTGACACACACCAATGCCAACATTACTACAATCCCACCACCACCACCAGCTCATAGTTTCAAGGGAGTCCCTTTAGGGAGATTTCTTAGGAGGGCATGGACAAGAATTTTACATTATGCGAAGGGATTTGGTATAATATTAAAATAGAATAAAAATCCACATTTATATAGTACTCTATTATTTACAAGATATTCTTCTCCTTACTATAAGATAGTATACATTAACACTTTAATAGACATGTAAACAAAGAACCAAAGATGTTAAAAAGCTAGGAAATATTAAAATCAGGTTAGAAAGCATAGAAAATTATGGAGATTTCTGTAAATTTTGAAATGTTTTCTGAGATTGAACAAGAACAATAATTTAATCTTCAGGGAAAATCAGAGGTGAAACCTTAGATTGAAACTTAATTACACAGAACTCTGGCCTGACTTTAACTCAATTGTCTTGCTTTCCATAAGACCATGAGTGATAATTGTGTCCTTTAGGACTAGCCTGAAACACATCCAGAATTCAAGGGTGATGGTGATGGAGCAAGAGGAGGAAGGAGAGTAAAATTGTCAAACAGTACTCACAGTACCAGGATATGGTACAGGTTATAGGTATATCTACAAAGCAGTTAGGTGCTACATTGGATAGAGTCAGGAAGATTCATCTTTTTGAATTCAAATCTGACCTCAGACATTTATTAGCTATGTGACCATTGACAAGTCATTTGCTTTTCTTTCTGGATCTAGCGAAGAAAATGGCAACCATTCCAGTATTTCTACCAAGAAAACTCCAAATGGAATCACAAAGAGTGAGACACGACTGATAAATGATTGCACAACAACAAATAGGAATAGCTAAATTTCCACATGACTTGAGGCTGTCAGAAGGTGAGGTTACCCAACAACTAGATGTAGAATTTCTAATAGCAGTTACTGAGGATATTAGTGTCTGGGTGTTAAACTCAATGATTAAGGATATATTTAATGCATTTATAAGCTGGAAACCCTTGGGGCTAAAGGAGATGAAATGGTAGGCCTTCTATTATTCTCTTTGAAATTGTTCTCTTTTCTCTACATTAAGGAAGCTTCTTGGGGGAAGGCTTAGGATATAAAACTGAATTTTGGCAGGTGTGGCCTAAATCATACCTTTTCTCAATTCTTGTACTATATCTTATTTCCTTGCTGAGGAATAAAAATGACTTCTATATAGAGAACATATTTTAAAATAATTATCAGGAAATTTAAATAATTTATAATTAAAATGGTAGGATAATTTATTTCTTTTCAATGAATCTAAGTTATCAATCTTGAATCATTGAAAAACAAAAGCAAAAATAAAAACACAGTATATATATATATATGCATATGTATGTAAACTTTAAGTGATGTTTTTAAAAATATGGAGAATGGGAAAGTGTAGGACAATTGTGTAAATATACTATTTGTATTGATTTTCAAGGAGAGGTGGAAGGTGAAATTTTAAAACTATAGACATTAGCCTTACTTGGATTCTTGGCAAATTTTGTAAGACATTTACAGCGGTAGTTTCTGAGTCCTTAGAAATGGATAAAGTGCTCACTAGGTGTGAGTAGGTGGTTAGAAAGAATGAATCATATCAGATTAAATCAATTTGTTTTGTGATAAGTTTAATAGAAGTGGGTACTGGAGACTTCTCTTTGTGCATTGTCCCTTACCAACTTCCATAGATTCATTATGTCTCTGAAGATGGTTTTCTTGTCTACATGTCCAGCTTTCATCTCTTTCCTGTGCATTAATATTTCACATCACCAACTGTTTTATTTCTACCTGATTGTCTCATAGGCATCCCAAATTTAATGTGTCCTAAGTGGATTTCACTATTTTTTCAATCCATTTTTTTCCTGCCTAATTTTCCCATTTTTATTGTGATTATTTATATTCTTCCTGCAACTCAACTTTATAACCTGGAAATCATCCACACCTACTTTTTCTCATCTTCCATATCTATTTACTTGCCAAGCATTGTTGGTTTTATCTTCCCAACATCTGGTTCATCTGCCCTCTATTACTTATGTGACATTGATCAAGTCAAGTAACTTCATTGGGTTTCAGTTTTCTCATTTTGTCTGTAAAATGATGGGATTGCATCAGATATCCTCTGAGGTCTCTTCCCACTCCAAATGTATAATCCTCAAAATCTATGAACCTTCTTTTAACCCTCCACATTATCATCCTTCATTACCATTATCATAGTTCAGGTGCTTATCATCTCTTTAATAGACTATTGAAAGTCTTTTAACTGGTCAATGGAAATCTAGTTTCAGCTCTCTTCAGTCCATCCTCTATGCAGTAGTCAAATTTATATTTCTAAATATTAAACAAGTATGACCATATCACTCTGCTTCTCAAAAAGCTTTAGTGGCTCTCTATTAACTCAAAGGTCAACCAATCTGTCTTTCCAGATTTATTTCCCATTATTCTCTCTTGCTCACGCAAAATTCAATATTTAGGAAATAAGGAACTATCCTACATAAACCCATGAAATTCACATATCATGCACCTGGAAAATATCTACATCTCCTGTGAGCAGAACCAATAGAACATTGTACACAGCAACAAGAAGATTATGTGATGATCAGCTGTGATGGACTTGGCTCTTTTCAATAATGAGGTGATTCAAAGGAATTTCAATAGACTTGTGATGGAAAATTCTGCCGCATCCAAGGAGAGAATTATGCAGACTGAATGTGGATTAAAGTATAGTATTTTCACCTGTTGTTGTTTATTTGCTTGTTTTTCCTTCCCTTTTTGATCTGATTTTTCTTGCACAGTATGACGAGTATGGAAATATGTTCAGAAGAATTGTACATGTTTAATCTATATTGGATTGCTTGCTATCTAGGGAGAAAATTGAAATAAAGGTTTTGCAAAGGTAAATGTTGACAATTATGCTTTCATGTATTTGGAAAAAATTAAAAAGCTGTAAAAAGACTTTAATAGAGGAAATAGACTTTTCAAATACTTTTATTGTTTGTTCCGATAAATCACTCCTTGGGAATTTTTAAGAGGATCTAAATCCTAATATTATTGACATACAATCATAAACACATTAAAGTTTCAAGGTAAATCTTCATAAAAAAGAGGTTTATTGACTAAGTTGCCTTTAAAAGAAAATTTTCTAAATATCTAAATTCAACAAATTTTTATTAAATACCTACTATGTAAAAAAAAAAGATGAACATCTCCTCTTTTTTTCCCCTCCCCTTGATGTCTGGAATGTTCTCCATCTTTAACTCTGCCTCTTGGAATCTCTAGCACTTTCTCAGGATCAGATATCACTTCCCACAAAAGACCATTCTGGATATACCACCTTGACCTGTTGTTTATATTCTCCTCCCACATATGACTTTTAATATATTTTATATATTTTGTATTTATTTATCTGTGCAGTAGAATAAATTCTCCTTGAGAACAGGGACTTATATATTTTTATCTTTGTACATCTTTGAGATAGGTAGAGGATCAATAAGAGGTTATAAGTCAGAAAGATTTGGGTTCTCGACAAGAGATGAACTTTCTGAAGTTCCTTCCAGTTCAGAACTTTCATAATTCTGTGATGTATATTTACTATGTTGAAACCCTTGAAATAGGATTCATGATTAATCTATAAAAGAGATTCCCATATATTTTTATAGATAGCTAGGTGGCTCAGTGGATATAGAGCTGGACTAGAAGTCAGGAAGTCCAAAATTTGAAACATGCCTCTGACATTTAATATCTGTATGACTCTTTTTAAGTAATTTAATTTTTCTGGACTCAGTTTCCTCATCTTAAAATTACTTTACTTAAAAGTAAAGTCAAAGTATTTTAAATATAAAGTACATGCACTTTGCAAACTTATACATCCATATGAATCCTGGATATTATAATAAAAAATAAAGATGTTTCTTTGTTAAATTTCTGTGTCTTTATGTATATATGTAAATATTTTGTATTTTTCCAGGACTAATGGTTGGTTTATTGTGCTGATTATGAATTGTGAGTTAATCTTAGTCTTATAAAGTTAAGTAGTAGATAGTTCTGCTAAAGTGACAATTTAATAATACTAATAATAAATATCAAACAGACTGCTGATATCTGGAAGAAAAATACTTTGTGTTGTAAAAGCTGCTGCTTAATATTGCTAGTAATAGCTAATACATGTTTCTTCCCTCTTTAAATCAAAGGCAGGGTCAAACAACTGGAGTTCTATTTGTGTTTGAAATGATTCCTTATATCAAACAAAGGGGAATTGCTCAATTAACTTCTCTTTAGGGCACTAGGGGAACATACCACATTAGTTTATTTTAGCTCAAATTACATCTTTCAGTTGTTTAAATGAATCAGATAATATTTGCATTGTTCAGTTTCAGAAGCTCTATCAAGCTGCCAAGAAGTCATTAAAAACAGCTGTCTAAGGTTTTTACATTCAATTCAATTCAACAAACATTTATTAAAGTACTTACTATTAATTTCTAGATGCTGCTTCAGGCTTTGGCTATTAATAAAATGGCCCTATTATTCTAAGTAAGCAATTTGTATTTTGGGGCAGAATTAATTGGAGTAAATTTCTTCCCTCTTTTATGAAGCTCTTTTCCACAGCATCTTTACCTACACCTAGACCCTCACTCTAGAGAATATATTTTGGAGGAATTTTTCATTTGCCTTCCCTCCCTACCTCCCGCTCTTGTTCCCAGATTATAACTGCCTCTTCCAGGTTACTATTTTAGTAAAGCTCTATCTATCCATTATTTCCTTCCTTTCTTTTTGACCACTTCCTCCACAGCTTCCTTCCCAACTGTTTTGTCATGAATACCTTTTTTCTCCTCTCTTTCCCCAGGTCTAGAACCTGCACTATGATCAGATCAACCCTACCATTTTTTATGGGACGAAATGTTTAAATCTGCTAGCTTGTCTTATTCATCAAACCAAAATACTTCTCTCTGATCACCATTTTCCTACATGTCTTACACATTAGAATGTAAGGTTTTTGTTTATTTAGAATGTAAGATTTTTAAGGGTAAGGATTTTGCTTTTTTTTTATTTGTATCCAGCACTCAAGACAGTGTTTGACACATAGTAAGTACTTAACAAATGCTTTTTCATTCATTCTTTCTTCCCTTGCTTGTTCAGAGGATCCATGATTTCACTGGTGAGGGCACTCTATTCAGTAGAATAGATCACAACCTCTTCATACTTTCTTATTTTGGGAAATTCTTGTTTATGTCTTTCTTCAATCCTCTGTAGACAGCATAGGAAATATAGTATAAAGCTTTCTTATGGATCTTTTAATTTTTCTACTTTCCTTTCTTATGGTTTATTAAATTTTTATAGTTTTAAGTTTTCTTTCAGTTATACCATATCCTAGAATGTATCATTATTAATATTAAAAAATGACAATCAAGTCATGCTAAAAATCTTTTAATCAGGAAACCTGTGATATGTAATTTCTTCTGTTTGTGTTACTTTAAAAATACTCTTTTTTGTTATCTATATAACATCCTAAAGATCATAATACAACTGATTGAAATAAAAGAATTTAGTCAGTAAATTGGTTTTTGTTAAATTATGACAAATTGGTTTTATTTACTGATTTTATTTTTACCTTCCTAACATTATTTGGGTCAAGACATTATATTAGTATCACACATATTATCTGCTGATTTTCCTTTATCTTTTTCATAACTTTTCTCTTGGTCTCTTAACTTTGAGACTTATTACTTGTGTGGTATGGCATAAAAAACTGAATAAATTAAAAAAAACAAAGTCACATTTATTAATGCTAGGCCCTCTGTTAAATACTAGGCATATAAATACAAAAATATAAATATTCCTAAATTCAAGGAAGTTGCATTCTAATAGGAGTAAACACCACATAATGAATAGCAAAGGTCCAAGAATTTTGTTCTGGGAAATCATAGACCGTAGTTGATTTGTTCTTACTTACTTGCAAATTGCAGAATTGCAGTGTCAGCTTTCTAGGCTAGTTTCCTTGAGAACCCAGGAAAAATGTCTTAATTTTTATTTATTTATTTATTTATTTTGGCAAGACCCAGGCAGGGTGAGGAATGGTTAAGAAAAAAGTAGCCAGACTGAAAGGAAAATACATTTATTAGTGCACTAAGGAAGATACCACAGGATAGGAATGACTCCAGATTCTTAGGGTACAGCTTGAGTTTTTATAGCTTTTTTTTAAGATTTGCTTGCAGTATATAGGAATAGAAATAGGTGAAGCATGTATGGCGAAAGGTCATAGAAGTAGCTATAATCAGGTGTCTTCCTATGGGAAATGAATTTCTTTGTGGTTAGTTAGTTTTGTCAATATTTCCTGTATTATCCCAGAATCTTTATCTTTTTTCTCATGCTGTTATTGCCAGTAGGGAGGGAAGTACAAACCCTACAATTCTGTAACCTTGTCTCAGAGATTATTTTACTGGGGAGCAAATATTTGCCTGGAACCCACAATATTCATATTTATACTCCTCCTTCACAGAATCAGTGGTAAAATGATGTGGTTATTGTGCCTAACAAAGAAGGAGAGGAGGGGAAGGACCCATGCAATGGCAGGGTTTATGGACAGATGGCCTGAGTGGATGACTGGATGAAATGTAAAATGTGATCTGGTCTTTTGTTCTTCCAATCTAAAAACGAGAGGATTGGATCAGATGAGTTCTCAAGTTCTTTTTAGCTCTTAAATCTATGATGTAAAAAGCCTTTCCCAATGTTAGCTTCATGCTAGTGCCTTTTTCTCTGTGATTATTTCCATTTTATGTAGTTTATAGTTTGTTTTGCGTAGTTGTCTATAGGTCATATCCCCCATTAGACTGTGAGCTTCTTGAGGGCAGAATTTTTTTTTTTTTTTTTGTGCATGTGAGGTAATTGGGGTTAAGTGACTTGTCCAGGGTCACACAGCCAGTAAGTGTCTGAGGCACAAGTTGGACTCAAGTCCTCCTGTTTCAAGGACTGGTACTCTATCGTTACCAGACTTTAGGAGAATGCCTGACTAGTAGACACTTAATAAAAGCTTGTTGATTTAACTTTATTTGATGATTATATTCATAATTCAAGGGTTACTTGAAAAATTAAAGAATGTTATAAGCAAGTATATGTGATATAAATCTTTCTGTCCTCATAACAGGCTTTATGGTATTATTATTTTTGTGGTAATATCAGACATATAATTAAAACTCACAGCTGATAACAGAGATGTGTCAGTGGATAGAATGCTGAGTCTGTAGTCAGGAAGTTTCCTCAATTCAAATCTGACCTTAGATAATAACCTTGTGATTCTGGGAAAATCATTAAATTCTATTTGTGTCAGTTAATCATCAGTAAAATGAGCTGGGGAAGGAAATGGCAAACCACTCCAATAGCTTTGTCAATAAAATTCCAAATGGGGTCAGGAAAATTGAATGGATGACAAAATGATTGAAATGATTGAATGACAAAAACAATAATGCTAAGTGCCTAACTATCTTGCTGATATTTTTAAATACAACATTGAACTTGCCATCTTTCCCACTGTGATAGGAACACTGTTTATCAGATTCTTCCTGTTCCCTGACATATACTTTAGTCTGTTTTTTTTTCCCTGCAAGGTGATTAAGCTACATGAGCAACTTTACGAACCCAGGATTAACGTCCAACTGCTTTCTTATTCCTTAATGCACCTTCATGATAGCCTTTGGCAGTATTGACTGGTAGTTTGATTACCTAACGGCTAAAATAGCCCATTGTGGTGAAGTTAGAATACTTGAATCTTTGACACTTCACAAGACTGCAAATCACCACACCCTGTTCTCCTGACCAGATGGTGAGACTAATTTGTATACAAAGACTAAGCAGGCTGAGTTTATCCAAGCTAAGTTATTGTTGTTCATTTTTATTTCAGTCATAGCTGACTCTTCATGACTCCCTTTAAGGTTTTCTTCCATGCAATTTCCTTATTAGTTTTTTATGCTATGACTAAATAAAACTTCTTCAGTTAATGATGAAATGATTTACATTCTAACACTGAACCTAAATGAGCAATATATCCACTTGAGTCAGGGATACTCATTACAGTCTCCTGACACTAAACCTTTTCTTAAATTCATTATTTCTGTTGATCATTATTACATTTCCAACTAGTTGACATGAAAATTTACAAGGTATCATTGACATTTTCCCCTTTTTCTCATATCAGATTATGGTCTTAAGGATTCTAATTTGAGGAGATCATCTGTGTGATCCTCCTTTCTACTCCTGTAGTTACCCACCCTACCTCAGGCCCTCAATACTTCTCACTCAGTATATTAGAATAATTTCCTACTTGGTTTCTTTGACACCAATTTCTCCTCTTTCGCTTCAATGTCGCATACTGATATCAATATTATGTTTCTCATGGATAAGGCTGACAACTTCATTCTTTTGCTCAAAAACCTTTCATGGCTCCCTATTCCTGAATGAATAACATGTAAACTCTTTTTTCTGGTTTGCAGGATTCTAGCTCCATTACAGCCTCTTTCCAAATCAGATAAAAGTTTTTTTCAAATGATAGGTCTACCAGTAAGCCCAAAGGAAGATGCTTAATTGTACTTGATGACTTCTTGTTGGGATGGGGTAGCAATTGAAAAAGCCAGTTCTTAACCTTGATAACAATAGTAGAGAGGTATTTCTTTCCAAGTACGGATCCAAGACTTATAAAACTAGATGAATGCTGTCCATTTGTGGTGCTTCATGTGGGCACAAATGATAATTCCAGGAGCCTGGGAAGATTTCCTACAGTCAATAAAGTCTGTATGAAATTTTTAGAGGTAGAGAGAGTTGTTCACAACTGCCAATTGACAGCAAGACCTTCAGAAAAGCCTGGCAGTTTTGGGAAATGAACATATGGTTAAGGATATGGTATCTCAGGATGGGGTTTGGATTTTTGGACCATAGTTTAAAATACAGGCCAGAAATAGAGTGCAGTTAACAATGTCTATTAAAATGTATTTTCTTAATGTCTTAAAATTCTAATCAAAAGATTTTTAAACTAGAAGAAGGAAATAGAAAATGGTACTGTATGTGTGCCTTGCTGGATTCTGTGGAGGAATCTACAATGTAAGAGTTACAGATTGGGAAGAAGTCTAGCAATAGAGATGAGAGTAAATTCACAGGAGATAAAATTCAAGAGGAGCCAACAACAAAATGTACATGCCAATAAAAGTCATGGATTACAAACCTTGGGTTACAAGCAAATGCACTTCTGATGCTAAAGCAAGGAGGCAAGTTTGACATAATGGTGATTAGTGAAACTTGATGGCATTTGTCTCATGATTAGAGTGTGAATCCTAGAAGTATAGACCATAGTTAAAAGGCAACAGCAAGAGCACAAAAAACAGCCACAACAGCTATCCTTTAGTACCCAATATGTACTATATACTGTGCAATGAACCTTATAACCCTGAATCATAGGTGCCATTATTATAAACATTTTATAGTTAAGGAATATAACATTAACATAGATTGAGTAACTTGTCCAGGACCATATAATTTTTGAGGCCAGATGCTAAATGGGCAGAAGTTAAATAACTAAGGAATTTCAGTTAGAACAATCCAGGATGACACATAAAGCATAAATGAAAGTAAAATTTAGAATATAGTATCCCAAGAAGTAAAGGAAAATAGATTGCATCAAAAATAACTTATTCCTCCAAATTAAATATAATTCTACAAGGAAAATGGATTTTAAAATGTATTTTCTTTTTTTTAAAAAACATTCTTATGTCTAATAATCTAGTTTAATTTAACTTTCTGTGGTGTGTGAGGGATGTAGAAGACCCTTACCCAAAATGACTACTCAGAGATCACTCAGTAGAAGGCAGAAAAGTTGTTTATTGAAAACCTCCAAAAGATGAGCTGTCCCATCCCAAGATAAGAAAGAGAATGCTCACGGTAGGAAGGCTAAAGAAGTAGTAAAGATACATAGCTTTTATACAAGAAATCACATCACAAGTAAGAGAGCATTGAGAAGGGGAGGGGGAGGCATCTAATTGGTTTTTGCTATTTGGGGAGATTGGAATGGAAGGTTTCTATTTCCCTGAAATCTCCTGATTTCAGGGAAACAGAAAGTCAGGCCCCCAGGCTTAATCAAGCAGATAGTGGTCCAGCTAATAGACTAAATAACAATAAATGTCAAATACCAATAAATGTCATCAGCTCAGGTTAAGTAAATATGTTTCTAGCTGGCCAAGGCTCAAGTAGATATGAGCCTGCACATATTATACAGGTCATAGGGGAAACACAGAAATAATGAAAATCAAATACAGAAAAAGAATTCATACATTCTTGTAAGTTCTTCACCTTATCTATTCCCCACAGGTGTCAAATAATATTTGATTCATATTTAATCACAAGTTCACTAAAATTTCCAAGTTTATTCAGACTGTGGTATCCACATCTTCATTATCTTATGCATATGAAATTTATTTTTAATTCAAGTTTAAAACATATGGATATATCCATAAAATCTGATACCCACTTCACCTCTTTGAGCTAACATAGGTCACGTTCAGACCGAGAACATGAAGAAAGTGATATAGTTCAACTTTGAAAAGTACTATACTTTCCCAGACAGTGAACTTCCACACTAACAAGTGTGTGTGAGGAAATTACTTATCCCTAGCAAGAAGCTTCACAAACAAGACTATGAGGTTTGTTACTTATCTGATGAAGTGAATCCAGAGAGTCCCTGTGAGAGGTATTACCATCAAATTGCAAAAAGATAGAGAAAAGAGAGATATAACTGTCTCTTGAAACCAAAGGAATTTTAAAACTCGTGGACTTTGACAATTTGTCTCATGATTAGGTTGAACCTTAAAAGTACTAGAGGAACCCTTTAATTGTTATGTTTGCCTGTTTTCTTAATTAACTTGGGAATCCCTTTGCCCCCTAAAATTGAATATCATTTCTTTTGGGTCAATGTTCTATCATGTAACGGCTTTAAAATTGATTTTTACTCTATCATATATTTGAAATCTCTCTCTTAGCTTTATGTCATTTGAAATATGATAATCACAGCATCTTTTTCTTTCCCAAGTCATTAATAAAAATATAAAATAGCACAGAGCCAAACATAGATCCTGAAGTACACTAGAAACTTCCTTACCAAATGAGATTGAAAAAATAATAACTACTCTTTGGATCTGGCTATTCTATTAGTTCTATATTATACATCATTTATTCTATATCCATGTGTTTTTTAAAAGAATAAAATGAAAAACATCAAATTGTTTCCTGAACTTTAATGATTCCATCTCCTAAAAGATTCCTTTCTTGTAACAAAGAGGTATGATTAAGTCACATGGCCCATTTTGTAGTTACACAACTTCTCTGAGTAGAAGGCATACTTATTTTCTGAAGGCCAGATTGATTCTTCCATTAATGAGTCTTCTGAATATTTGTTTCCTTTAAATCACATATTGATTATTATTAAGTTGGATTATCATATATTGATTATTATTGAGTTGGAAAGCACATTGAAAGCCATGTAGTCCAACTCTCTCATCTTACAGAGGAAGAAACTGTGGAAAAGGGAGTTGAAATGACTTTCCCATGATTACACAGGTTATACATTGGTAGAGCTGGGATTTTAACACAGGTTTTTGATCCTAAATCCAGTTTTCTTTTCCCTATACCTTCATTATATTATATTTATGCAATGCAATTTATCCAGCTGTTCTTCAGTAGAAATGTAAATATTTTAATCCCATTTTTTCTAACGCAAAATACCTCTTTTTTATCTTATTTCTGGTTCAAAAGTTTTGCACATTTTAGGGATTTTTCTATCATAGTCCATTTCTCTACTGGTTAGACCATTTTATAATTTTATTAATACCTGGAATGACCTATTCATGAAACCATACAGTTTCTTGTGATATCCTGTGTTAAAATAGTTAGCTCTTTAATATGTGATTGTGAGAAATAATTTATTTGAAATCCTACTCTATTGCAATAAATATTAATCAATTTGATAGACCACATCAAAGTTCAATATACAACACCTCAGTGCTGTAAGAGGCAGATTCTAAGTTCACTTCTTTATTTATAGGAAGTTAAATAAAGGCTCTTCACCTTTGTTTTTCCTTGTCATGGTGATCATACCCAGAGTGGCAGAAATGATTCAATTAACTACATAGAAAGTCCCCCAAAATATGTTTGTACCTCTAGACCCTTCACTTGTCCAACAGGAGCAGATCATCATTTTATCACTAGTTAGGTCCCCAATTTTTTATGTGAACTTTTAAAAGATGTCAATTAAGCATTCTTTTAGGAATGTGTACTAGAATATATATATATATATATATATATATATATATATATATTTTATACTGAGAAATCTAGTTTATGGATGAAACCCCCTCTTCCCATCACTTTTTTTTTGAGCAGTAGGACTTTGACCCTTTTCAATCCTATGCTATTTCTGTAAGTCACCAAAATCTTTCAAAGATCACTGACAAAGGCTCAGTAATCATAGCTGCAAATATTTTTAGTACACTGGGGTATAGTTCACCTGGGCTTGGTGGCTAGACCTCATCAAGGAACCATAAATGTTCTATTCTCCATACAGTCATTCTCTTCTGCAGAGAAAACAGATATAAAATAAGAGTTGAACTATATTGAATAATTTCTTCCAGGAATGGGGGAAAGAGACTGGGATTAGACATTTCAAAGAAATACAAATTATTAATGTTTGGTAATAGTTACCAAACAAAAGTAATTAACAACAAGATTTAATGGAAAGTATTAACATAGAAATCATAAGTACAAACATAAAAAACATAGTTATTCATAAAATGGATTTGAAAAAATTGACTATTTAGAATTAAATATATTTATATATATTAGCTATATATAAAAACATCATAAATAACAGTTTATCTTTATTAGGAAATATATTTAGCAAATATTTTTAAAAACTTTTAAGACACTGAAAAGGAAATAGTGTTAAAATGAGGATGTTGAGAAGAATTTGTTCCTCAGTTTGGAAGTTTTATTAAAAATGGCAGTTATGATATTAGTCAAGGTAACAGTAAAAAATAAATATCATAAATGAACCTGGAAAACTACAATATGTTTGAAGGCAACAAAGTAATATTAAGTAAACATGTACCAAATTTAATTAACATTCAATAATTTAAAGAGATGTAAGAAAATTTACTTAGTAAGAACATAATTATTAGTAATTCCAATGTGCTTCCTTTTAAACTTAGATACCATATAATAGAATTAAGAAAAAAGATATAAAAACATGCAAAAATTTAGATATACTAGTTCTTTGGTGATTGTTGAATAGAAATTACAAACTACATCTAACTATCTATATTATCTATCTGTCTTTGCATTGAATAGCTCCTTTACAAAAACTGACATATAGTATGTCATAATGAATGTGAAAATAAATAGAAAAAGACAAATATTAAACATATACATTTATTCCATAATGCGATAATATTACAGTCATTACAGAAAGTATGCCAGTACTTATAAACTTAAACTGAAACTAAATGATCTTATTAAAATCAATCTCAATGAAAATATTATATAAGCAATAATAATTATATTAAAATTAAAATAATAAGGTTATATTCTAAAGCTTGTGTGATACAACAAGATGATCCTTAAAAGAAAATACATATGTTCATACATATATATTATCAAAAGGGGGAAAGAAAACCATTGATTTAAACATGTCTAAAATATCTAAAAAAATTATCAAATACTGAAACAAGTGTAAAAGCAATGATTTTGAAAATTAAAGAAAAGCAAGGAAATCAAAAGCAAAAGAGACTATTGACTTGATAAAATGCAAGCTTTTTTTGAGAAGAATAACATAGATAAATCATTAGTCAATGTGATTGAAAGAGAAAGTAGAGGCAGTAGGAAGGAAGAGAGGGAGTGACATAGAAAAATAACATCACCAGATTATAAAAGAGAAATTATAATTCACAATGAATAAAGAGGAAAAATATTACAAACTCCCCAAATTATATGCCAACAAAACTGAAAGCTTTAATTAAGTGGTTGTATATTTACAAACATGCAAAATACCCAGATTAAGGAACAAAAATGCAAATGATCTTTGATTTCATCTGTGTGAATCATCAGTTTCATCAACATAAACTCCTCAGGTGGGTACTTTTTCCATGGATGTGTATTCTGATTCATTGATAATTTCGTAGATAAGTCCTATTGAGCTGCTGGTGGAATGTAGAATTAAAGATATTTGTTTTAGAATGACTCACCTGGTTTCAGAATAAGGCTGCAAAGAACTTTTTCTGATTTCAGTCCCAATATTCTATCCATGTTGAATTACTTTTATGAAGAATAACAATATGGGAATTAGAAAAATCTGGATAAACAAAAATCAGAAAGACAAGTAAAATGAGAAATAAATGAATTTTCAAAGAAAAAATTCTAGTACAGATGGATTGACAAGAGCATTCTAGTAAATGTTAAAAGAACAACAACAATAAATTCTCCTAGCCTAATAAACTGTCTGCAAAAATAGAGAATGATGATATATCATTATCCTATTCTTTCCATAAGATAAATATGGCATTGATACCAAAAAGGGGAAGAATTGTAGCACATACACACACACAGAAGTATACACACACACACATATACACATATTCATATATACATATACATACATTTTATATATATACACACACACACTGGCATTTATACATACACACATACAAACACACACTTTTATTCATATGTATACACACATACCTGTATTAATCAGTGAATAAATATTTATTAAGTTCTTATGATTCCCCAATATTCATTCAATGTCTGTAGAGAATTTAAAAACAATAATATAATTGCCAAAAATCAATCTTCTGAGTTAGTTTCAAAGGATTGAGCCAATGACTGTGGAGAGAAGAAAGTTGGAGTCAGAATCTTATCAGAGGGTCTGTGGTGTTTCTAGTGGCCTTGAGTTGATGGTGGCTTGGTTGTCCCAGATTATTTCTTTGGACATCTTGAGGAAAGGTCTCATTGATCAAAATGATCATGGAGATCCCCAAGGAGATTTATCTTGAATTAGCTAAATGCAATCAAGGGTCTCATTTGAATGTAAGCAAGTAGTAGCAGATTTCTTTAATAGAGTGATTATCACATTAAAGGACCTTGGTTTGAAAGCAGCAGAATGAGGGAAAAAAAAAAAAAAAAAAAAACAACAACAGAGAAAACTTCCCTTTTAGATGAAATGTGAACCCAGAATTGATTGCATCCCAACATGTCCAGTCCTTCTTTACCTTCCAGCACCCATTCAGAAACTTTTTTCTCTCTGAAAACTTTCCTGATCTTAACATAATGTCATCTACCTCTGAAATGATCTAAGATCACTGTGAATGAAACTTTTGTTTCCATAGCTTATTATCTTGAATTTTTTGTCCCTATCTTATTCTACCAAACATAATATAAATAAGCTTTTTGAGGACTAAGAATGAATAATTTTCATGTTATTGATTTCTGCTGTCCAGCACAATACTGCCTTCAACATCATTCTTGAAGCACCCATCTGGTGGAATCTGTGTCTTCATCACAAGTGGTGTTATATATTCTTATATATTCTTACATTTGAAATAAATAATGATAGTACAGGGGTAGCTAGTTGGTGTAGTGGATAGAGCACCAGTCCTGAAGTCAGGAGGACCTAAGTTCAAATCTGGCCTCGGACATATAACATTTCCTGGCTGTGTGACCCTGGGCAAGTCACTTAACCCCAATTGCCTCAACAAAACAAACAAACATATAAAAAAATGAATGAATAATGATAGTACAGTGATTATAAAGTTGAAGAAACAGAACTTAAAATATTTCAGTGTGTAACTTCATGTGTCCACTTTGCATTTTTAGACTTAAATTTAAAGCAAAGAAATAGTAAACTCTAAGGTATATTTTTTTGGTAAGTGGACATTTCACATTTATATGTGAAAGATTTCACTGAATTTGAATATTTTAAAAATGGAATTAAATATTTAATACCAATTGTTTTGAAACTAAAAACTGAAAAAGTTAGAAGTGTATACCAAATGTAGTATGTGAATTTTCTGATGAAGTGGATTAGTGGAACATATTTGGCTGGAGAGACATTTGTAAGTCATTAAAATTGATTCTAATGAAGCAACTATGTGGACAGAATTAGATTTTGTAATTGATTGTGGAACAGAGTTTTTATAAATTTCTTTCCAAATTTTAGTCTTATATTTAAGACATTTCCTAACTATTTTTATATGTGATTTTATGTGAAAGGAAACTTTTAAAAATTTAAATTAGTAAGAAGTATTCTTCAATCAACTATTACAGAAGAGGTATTAAAAAGTCTGAGTTTTCTGATCAAACACAGTATAACTGTGTTATTGATTTTGATGAAGTAATTGACAAATTGGCACAAGTTAAGGCTTGAAAATGGAAAATGTAATATTATTCATTGTTATGACAGATCAATATATAGGCACAAATCCCCCTTCCCACTTAAAAAAAGGCTAATGTAATAAAAAAAGAGTTAATTCACTATTATTTGTCCCCTTTTATGTACTAAAATATTTATTTTATTTTTATATCTTTTTATGAGAATGATTATATGAAGTTCAATAAAATGTTCATTTCCTGCTTTTCTTTTATGGGTATTATTATTATATGTTTCATTTCATAATTATTTCTTAAAACAATATTATATAGGCAAAGGGATATTACAATGAACTACTTAAAAAAGTTTGAGTTTTAGGGCAAAAAATGAGTAGTTTTAGAAACTTGTGTTTGAGAGGTTTACTGTAATCAAGGTTGAAATATGTTGGTGATACAAGCCTATAACAAATATTGATACAAGTGATTATATAATACCTGAGCAAAATATGATAGCCATAAATTCTTAAAATTACTCTGAATTGTATTTTTGAGTTCAGATTAGTTTCCTAGAGAATGAAAACAATGAAAATAATAATCACATACAACAAAATTCATAAAACATATCAATATATCAATAAATTCCAAAAAACTTTAATATAATGTAAAATTTTATGCTAAATTCCCTAAAAAGTTTGGCATGGAAGACTCCTTCTTTTACTGTCATAAAAAGTAAGTAGTAAAAAAGAGCAATTATTATTTGTTAGACTCAGTATGTTGTAGTTGAGAGTGTTGCACTTGGAGCAAGAAAGACTGGATTTCAGACAGTTACTAGCCTTCTAAATTTTGGCAAATCATTTAATCTCTTTGATCCTCACTTTCTTCCTCTGTAAATATTAATAATAGCGCCACAATTTAGGATTGTTGAAAGAATAGCATAATATCAAAATAGATAATACATATTAGAGACTTTGCAAGCTTTAAAATCTGTGTCAATATATAAATGTATGCATATATACAGTACATATAATTACATACATTATATTTGTATAGATTAAATATGCACACAGATATATGATGTGTATATATAAATGCACATATACATTTCTTTGTCTCTGTCTCTGTCTTATTCTCTGCTAGTCTGTCTGTCTCTCTGTCTCTGTTTCACTCTTGTTCTTTCCCTCTAATTTTCAATGAGGAAATACTCAAAACTTTTCCTAAGTATACAAGGATAAAGCAAATGATATGTTCATTTATTTACAAAACACTAGGGAATAATCAAATTGAGGTGATTATTATTTTCAATAAAAGAGTAAGATTGAAAATAAATCCAGATGAAGTTTAAACGTTTCATTGTCACAACAAAAACAAAGCAAAACAGAAACAACAATAACAACAATAAATCCAAAAGGAGTAATTGATAGGAAGAGTATTTCTAGTAAAAATAGCAACAAAATGCAAGGTACAACTGGAAATTAACTTACCAAAGCTCAGCCATGAAACACTTTATAGTAATAAATATTTGTATTTTTACTTTTAAAAATATTTTGCAATTATATTTAAATTGTTTTAACATTCATTTTTGAGAATTTTTATTTTCATTTATTCGTTTATTTCTCTACCCACTGAGAAGGCAAGTGGTATGATATCAATTTACATTTGAAGCCATGCAAAATATTTCCATATTAGCTATGTTGCAAAAGAAAGCACACACACAAACCCTAAGAAATGTAAAATTTTAAAAACATATGTTTCAGTCTGGCTTTGGAGTTAATCAGTTCTCTCTCTGGGGGTAGAAAATATTTTCTCCTCTCTCATGGATCCTTTGGAATTGCCTCTGATCATCATCTAGAAGTAGTTAAATTTGTCATAATTCTCCTGATTCTGTTATTTCACTTTGTATCAGTTCATATATGTCTTCCCAGGTTTTTCTGAAAACCGTCTTGCTTGACATTTCTTATAATACTACACTATACTATAATACTATAATACAATAGTATTCCTTCAATCATATGCTGCATTTTTTTTAGTTGTATCTCAATTAATAATCATTTCCTCAATTTTTAATTTTCTGCCACTACGAAAAGAGCTATTATAATTGTCTTTGTACAAATAAAGTCTTTTCCTTTTTCTCTGATTTCTGTGGGATATAGACATATATATCTGACAGGTACATTTTTCTATGATCTCCTAATTTATTATGCTATCACCCATTTTATCTAAATCATTTATACATTTTGATCTTATCTTTGTATACAGTACAAGATGGGGTCCAACCTGCTTCCTGTTTTTCCAAACAATTTTTGTCAAATAGTGACAAAATCCTAGATTTCTGAGTTTATCAAATACTAGATTATTATAATTATTTATTGTTATGCTTTGTGCATGAAATTTATTCCACTGATCCACCACTCTGGTACCTAATTGTTTTCATGAACATTTCTAAGGAATATAATTTTGAAGTCTGGTGCTAATGGGCTGTCCCGCTTTACAAAATAATAAATCCAATCCAAGTATCTTATTTTTAATCTTTTGTTGTTTTCCCTATTTTAAGTATACTTTTTTTTTTTTTGTAAACAACATATTCTTAGAGACTGGTTTCTAATCTATTCTGCTATCTTCTGCTATCCAATGTTATTCCATGTGTGAGTTCATCCCATTCACATTCAGCTATGATTAGTACATATTCACCTCCATCCTGTTCTCTCTCTCTCTCTCTCTCTCTCTCTCTCTCTCTCTCTCTCTCTCTCTCTTTCTCTCTCTCCTCTTTCTCTTGTTCCTGCTCTAAAGTCTGTGTTACTTCTGACTGCTATCTTCTTTAATCTGCCCTCCCTTTTATTATCCCCCCCCCCTTTTTCTTATTCCCTTCTCCTTCTACTTCTCTGTTGGGTAAGCAACTTAGATACCCAATTGAGTGTGTATATTGCCCCTTTTTTGAATCAATTTAGATAAGAGGTTTAATTGTTGCCTATCCCACCCAATTATCCCTGACAACAGTGTAAAATTTCTTCAATGCATGCCTTTTTGTGAGATAATTTCCTCCCTTCTTTGTCTGCCTTCTCCTTCCTGGTGGATTTCTCTTTCTGTACATTTTTTCCTCATCCTATCAAAAATAGCTCATTCCTTCCTTCTCTATTTATACTCCTAACTGTTCTAATAATGATAATGTTCTTAGGAGTTACAAGTATTTTTCTGAAAATAAGCAATTTAAACTTATTGAGTTCCTTATGATTTCTTTCATCTTTTTTATGCTTCTCTTGAATCTTATGTTTGAATATAAGATTTTCTACTCATCTTTGATCTTTTCATCTCTGTCATGAAATATTGTTTTTTCCCTTGAAGGATTATCCTGAGTTTTTCTAGATAGCTTATTTGTGCTTTTGCCTTCCAGTATATTACATTTTAAGCCCCCTACTGCTTTAGGATGGCAAGTAGTAAATTTTGTGTGGTTCTAAATCTGGTTCTACAACATTTGAATAGTTTCTTCTTGACAGCTTGAAATAGCTTTCTTTTTGAATTAGGATTTTTGGAATTTGATTATGACAATCTTGGACATTTTAATTTGGGGATCTCTTTCAGATGGTGACTGGTGGGTTCTTTATTTATTTACAGGAGCCCTAGGGCTCCTGCTCTATTGGGAACAGGAGTTATATGGTCTTTGGGTCAGTTCTGTGTCACAGATCTCTCCTTCTGATCTAGGTTTTTGTGGGTTGGAAGAGTGTCTCAACTTATTATTATTATTTTTTTGCTCTGGCACTCTAGAATTTGATTTGAGGTATTATTTTGAAGAAGTTTGGAGAAGAATGTTGGGAGAGCTGGGCTCAGTGCTTCTTTTATTCCATTATCCAGAAATGAATACTTCAATATTCCAAATAGATTTGTCATGTCATGAAAGTTGTATTCTCTACATTAATACTGATTTCAACCCATCCATTCTTGTTGATTAAAAAATTAAAAGGAGAAGAACTTTAAAAAAAAAGTTGAAAAGTATATTGGCAGAAATGTTTGAGGGAGCAAGACTTAAAAGCAAATATATACAAAAGTCACATTTTCAATAAACTCAAGGACAGAAATGATTAGGGAAAAGATTCATATTTGAGGACTGCTGAAACACTGGAAAGTAGTTTGTTGGAAAATAAGTATAGATTTCCATCTTATGTCATATACATATGGCTCAACTCTAAATGGAAATGTATCCTAAATACAAAGTCATGTGCAAAATTAGAGGCGAAAGGAAGGAGATAATTTTCTCAATTAAAAGGGAATAATCAATACTAAAAAAGAGATGGAGAGGAGAATAATCACAAATGAAAATAATTGATTTAATTATATGCAAATAAAGAGCTTTTTCATAGGAAAAAAACACTCCCAGATAGAATGAAAAAGAAGAAGTAGGAAAAACATTTTTCAGTAAATATCTTTGAAAAAGTCTAATATCAAGATCAATATATTTATATAAATATATGAAACCAATTTCATAATACTTAAATACTCTGGACATATGAAGCTTTCTGTTTTTAAACTATTTATTAGTATCTTTAGTTTTTATATGTCTTCATTTTTTAAATACATCCATTTCCCTCTATTCCCTGTCATCTTATGTAACAAAGGAGAAAAAGAAAAAAAAAAGTCAGTTCAAACAAACTATCAATCAACAATATTACACATCCACAATCTTTTATTTCTATAAATATAGGAATGAGATTCACTTTTTGTTCCTTTCCAAGGCCAAACCTATTGATGATAGTTCCAAAGCGCTCTATTTTTGTAATTTTTTTAATATAAAGAAATAAAAACAATCAACACTTTTATAAAAAAAATTTATAATCACAAGTATTCAGAAATGCAAATTAAAACAACCTTGAGCTTTTACACTATGCATGTTAAATTGACAGAGATATTGGAGAGACCATGGGAAAACATCTTCCCCAATAATACTTTTAGCTGTTCGAAGTTATTAAATTGTTTATATCTTTTAATGCTGGGCATGTACCTCAAGGAGGTCAAAGACAAAAATAAAAGTCCTATAAAGATCAAAATATTCATAACATATTCATGATAGAAAAAGACAAACAAATACAAACCATTTTTAAAAACCAAACCTGAACAACAAATGGATGTTTGATGGAGAAATAGCTGAACAAACTGTGGCATATGAATGTAAGGGGATTTTAATGTGCCATAAGAAATGAAGAAAAAAGTATGGGGAAACATAAATTAATGGGGAGCAGGAGGAAAGGAAATAAGTTGTTATATCGTGCTTATGATGTTTCAGGCACTATTCTAAGCACTTTACAAATGTTTCATTTGATCCTCACAACAACATTGTAAAAGAGGAATTATTATTACTCCCATTTTACCATTGAGGAAATGAAAGCAAGCAGAGATCATCTTTCTCAGGATCATATAACTCAGATTTTCTTGACTACACACCCAGGGCTTTATTCACTCTTCTATTTAGCTGACTTTGATAGCTATATAAAGAAAGGAGGACCAGAAACATAAGCACTATTATTATAATAATGTAAATGGGAATATCATTAAATTATTACTGACTTCACATTAAATGTTAGAAAGCAAATCCAGGAAAATAATGTATGGTATACAAGAATCATGTAAATTCAAGCAATTATATTGGCATTAACCTCAGATTAAGGGTTTTAATGATGTTTAATGAATTTGGAGAGTTGAACTTCAAATCATGGGAACCAAGATCATTTCCCAGATCTGTCAGTTACTAAATGTAGTGTCTGGAACAAATCACTGTCCTTCTCTGCACCTCAGTTTCCTTATCCATCTGCAAAATAAGAGGGTTGAACTAGATGACTTTCAAGAACTCTTGCAATTTTATAATAATTGTTATTTATGAAATACTATAAACTGGAAACTGGAGGCTAAAAGACAAATCATACCTCCCAACTCTGAGCTGGATATAGATTGTCACATATACTGATATGAAAGATGTTATATTTCATCACATGTAGGTGGGATGGTTGTGGCTGTTGTTTGTCCTTTGTTCTTGAAGAGTACTCTGACATCAGAAGAGGTGATGCAGTGATATGCAAGTGAATTAAATTTAAGTGATGGAGCGGTGTGCAAGGACACCTGCCTCACTTTCCCTTCCAGAGCCATCTGGGTCCAGTGACAAGATGTAGATCAAGACTATAGGAGATGGCCTTTATGTGGTAAAGATTTTCCAAAAACATATACAAGTGTCCTTTAACTTTGACTTAGTTTTCCTTTAAAAATTGAGTATGCATTTGATGATCACAGTATAAAAGAATTCAGACTAAGGTAAGGGTTAAATGTTTTGTTTTTGTTGTTGTTGTTGTTGTTTTTAATGTGTTCATTAATTTGTTTATTGAGCACATCCTAGATACAGAATATAGGGTAGGCTTAATAAAAGAGTCTCATAAGTGAATAATAATAATAACAATTATATAACACATTAAGGTTTGGAAAGTACTTTAAAATATCATCTCTTTACATTATCATCTAATTTTCTCCTCACAAAGAATATAGGCAGGTTATCTCTATTTTGCAAATGAGCAAAACTAAGGCAGACAGAGTTAAAGTGACAAGCTCATCATTAGTTTCTGAGGAAGATTTAAACTCACACTTCTGTATCCCGATTCTTTTTTAAAGTCAAATCAATCATTTATCTATTTTATGAATTTTTAAAATAAAACCAGCCTCTACATATATTTACTAGTTTGATTTTTCTTTTCTTTTTTTAATTTTTGATTTTGTTATCTATCATTTGATTTTTAAATTTACATTTTGATGTTTACTTCAGGATTTTGAATTTGTTCTTTTTCTAGTTTTTTTCCCGCCAGTTGCATACCCAGTTTGTTGATTTGCTCTTTATTCCTTTTACTGATATATGCATTTAGAAATATAAAATTTCCCATAAGAACTACTTTGATTGCATTCCACAAATTATGGTATGCTACCTTACTGTTGTCATTCTTTTCCTGACTTTCTTTTTTTATTAAAGCTTTTAAATTACAAAATATAATCATGGATAATTTTTCAATATTGAGCCTTGCAAAGCCTTCTGTTCCAAATTATCCCCTCCTTCCCCTCACTCCCTCCCCTAGATGGCAGGTAGTCCAATATGTGTTAAACTTCGTACAGAGGTGGTGTTTGTACTGAGTCTGAAAAGAAGTCAGAGAAGAGAAGAAATGAAGATGTGGGCTAGAGCATTTTAAGCATGGGCAAAATCAGTGCAAAAGTGTTCAATTCAAAGAACTTCAAGTAAGCTAATGTGAATGGATTATAGAGTTCCTGGAGGGGATTAAGATGTAAGAAAGCTGGAAATGTAGGTCTGTGTCAAATTATAAAGAGTTTTAAGTGCCAAACAGAAGAGATAATATTTGACCCAGAAGATGATAGAGAATCATTTGAGCTCATGAGGGTTGATAAAGTCAGATCTATGTTTTAGAAAAATCACCTTAAAAGCGATATGGGCAATAGTTTGGAATGGGAAGAGATGATGAATGGAGAGCAGTTAGAACGAAATTGCAATAGTCCAGGCAGGAGCTAAGATTGTGGTTATATGAATGGAGAGAAGTAGATGCACATTGTAAGATCTTGTGAAAGTAAAATTGACAAGATTACATGATAGACTGGCTATGTGAGCCAAATAAAAGTAAGATGGGAAACACTGAATTTGTGAGTATGGCTGACTAGGAGTGATTGGTACTGATCTTAATAAAAATAAAGAAATTCAGATGGGAAAGGTTTTTTGGGGGCAGTGGGGAAATATCATGAGTATTGTTTTGGACATGGCAGATTTAAGATATCTATGAGATATTCAATTTGAAATGACTAAGAGTAATTGAATATTTGTGACTGTAGAACAGCAGAAAGGTAAGGGTTAGAGATTATACTCATAGATAGATAGATATCTATATATATATCTAAATCAATCTCTATCCATACCTATATATATATATATATATCAATATGAATGAATCTTTTTTTCTATCTCTGTATCTCTGTAATTCAAATGCATTTCAAACTTGGAATATCCAAAACTAATATTTATCTATATCTTTATTTCTAACCTTAATATATGAACACATATGCATGTGTATGTGTGCATATATATGTATATGTCTGGGATTCATCTGTACAGAGAAAAGAATATTAAGTGATATTACATTGAATAATAAGAAAGGATCCCAGATAGGGTTTTAGGGAGCACTCATTAGAAGGCATAGACAAAAAATCCATAAAAGGATTTGAGAAATATCAGTGAAACAGGAGAAGATTAAAAAAAAGAGCAATGTCTTGAAAATCTAGAGAGTAAAGAGTTTCTAGAATAAGACTGTTATTGCCAAGGTCAGATATTGCAGAGAAGACAAAAAAATTCAAAATTGAGAAAAGGCCATCAGATTTAGCAATTAGAAGATTGTTGGTAGCTTTGGAGAAGACTGTTTAAGTTAAACAATCAGTTTTTTGAGAGTTTGAAAGTATGAGACAGAAGTTGAGGATTTAATTATAGATGGCTTTCTCATGGGGTTTAGCAATGAAGGGATGGAGCAATACAGGATAATAGGGTGTACAGAAGATGGAACAAATCAGTTTTGATAGGGAGAGTTTGAAGATAATAGAGATAAGTCGAAATAATAGTGTGGGTAATGTGCTGGAGGAGTTTGGAGTGGATGGGATCAAAGGCACATGTGAAGTGTAGCTTGGTCATGGAAAAGAACCACCTTTGCATCTGAGACAAGAGTGAACGAGGAGATGGTGGAGGAAGACATCTGAGTGATGTGTGATGAGAGGGAGGGATAAGGGCTCTGAGGCATTGGTGAATGGCCTCAATTTTGAGTGAAGCATGAAGTCAGATCCTCAGCTGAAAAAATAGGCGTAGTAGAAGCAATGTGGAGGGAAACAAGTTCCTGTTGCTGATACTTTTTGTGTAACTCTGGACAAGTAATTTGACATCTATAAGACTCCTTTCCTCTTCTATAAAATGACAATAACAATGGCACCTACTTCAAAAGGTTGTTACAAGGGTCAAATAAGATAACATGTGTAAAGTGTATTGTGAATTTAAAATAATATAGAAATACTAATCATTATAAAGCCACAAAAAGGAAGCAGTGTCGAGACATTTTACAACTTGCAGATGGACTAGGAACAGGGCATGTTCAAAAGAAAAATCATCAAAGAAAATGTACTTGCCTTTATCTCCTGGAACTATTTCATAGTCTTGTTATCAGAAGGTCTTATAGAGTTAGGACAAAGAGTCTGTTAAGCTTAAAATATTATGTATTCCTTAGGTTACCTGCTACCTTTTCAAGGTCAAAATTACTGCCCAACTAAGAAATATAACTTTTTTATATCTTATAAAATATTATTATGAAGGAAGATAGATTTCTGAAGGAGAATTTATTTTCTCTTTCAGAAACTATAATGGCTGCCTGACAGCTAAAAGATCTAAAAGAAATATATAAAAAGAATAAACGAAATAAAGCATGCCCGAAAGACCTGGAAATGAGACTGAAATAAATTTTATAATGTTTCTCATGTCTTCCTTTTTCATTTTATGATGTTTATCATGAGCCAAGTGCTACCACATTTGGCACATGTGGTGGCAGAATTGGTGTTTGGGCATCCCTAAGCAGAGATTTAAGAAACCTAGAAATAAATAGTAGGGTGATCCATGAAAGTAAGTCATCTTTGGGAAGAAAATGATCTCTATGGTTATAGTTCAGGAAGCAAGGAACTGGGAAATTACCTTAGGCATAATACCCTGGAGATAATTTATTTTTTTTTCCAAATCTAGTGTGCGGGCAATCTTTTATGATGGGTACCATGCATGTAGTTTGTAAATAGTAATTGAAAAATTTTGAACAAAGTGTTGTCATGACTGTACCAATGAAATCATTCTATCCATTGAACAGCAAATAAAATTTATTTGTTCAATAAATAGGTATTAGGTCCTTACTATGTGCAGTTCAGATCCTGGAGATATTGAAGTGAAAAATCAGCACAATCCTTCTATTTTAGGAGTTTATAATTTAATAGGGGGATTATCTATTTATTTATCTTCCCTATATTATAGGTGGTAGAATGTGATAAAGGCATAGTAGGCATGAACATAAAGTATCACAAGAAATATGAGAAATTAATGATCATTTTTATGCTGGGGGGAAGGGAGGAAAAGGGGTAGTTGTTGCAGTGCAAAGACTTTATAGAGGAGCTAGTACCTGATAAAGGCCATGAAAGAAGAAGATTCAAAAGGGTAGCATGAATAGACAAATGCAAGAAATGTTGTAAAGGGTTAATTAAAATTTGCAAACTTTTTGATCCTAATTTCTGAGTGGTACTTCTATTAGACTGATGCCCATAGAAACTGAAGAAAGAAGAAAATCTAGCTGATCTTGGCCAAGTAGCTCAACCTCTGTTTGCTTCAATCTCCTTACTTATAAAATGTCTCCATTTTATAGCACCTATCTCCAAGGGTGGTTGTGATGATCAAATGTGATAACATTGACATTGTTTATTACAGTATTAAATTACTCCTATTATTAGGAGTCATTTTATAAATGTTAATTATTATAGTACAATAAGTTCTGAAGATTCTCTGACTGGGACCAGGTCTCTTAACTCCCATGAGAGTGCCTTTTCCACATTTCCACATTTCCACATCAGCTCTGCTTTGAGTCATCATAGGATTCTAAGGACTTTAGACTTTGATTTAGACAAGATCTCCAAGATCATTTATTTCCACCCCCTCATTTTGCGTCTGGGGAAGTGAAGTACATGTAAATAAAAGAATTTCACGCTGGGCAAATGACAAAGGACATAGACAATGAAATAAAAAAATTACATTAAGCTGAGAATTGTTGGAGACATCTAAAATTCTAATGCCTTCCTCATTTCCACTAGTTCTAGAATTATTGTCCAAATGGAAGCCTATCTTTAAGCTGTGAGAGACTTTAGACACTGTGAAATGTCTCATATAGTGTGCTCAACTTATAGTAAATATACAGAAATTACTTGCTGACTTGAAGTTGTAGTTTTTTGGACTGAGTTAAAAAAATGATAGCTTCAAGTGACCTACAGACTTTTAAAACACTTTGTCATGTCTATTTTGTTATTATCATCAGCGAAACCATAGAATTTTGACCTGTTTGTGGAGAAAATGTGTATTCAAAAATTTAGCCTACTGTTTTTTCCTAAATCTTTCTCTTTCCCTTTGCCCTTTTATGAATAATATTACATTTACTCTACCAACACATAGTTAAAATGATATTGCTGGGTGAGGCAGAAAATTAAATTCCTTTCCTCCAAAGGATAAACACATACTTTGTTTGAAATGAAAATGTATGGTACTCTGTATAAATTACAATGCAGTAACCAGAACAGGGCAAACTAATATACCAACAAGCAAGGGCTCCAGGGAAAGTGATATACATTTATCTTCACTTGGAAAAAAAGGAAAAGAAAGGGAAAGGAAGGGAAGGGAAGACTGTGAAACTGCACAAAATTTACTTGGGGCAAGGAAGTAAAAATAGGAAAATTTGCTTTGGGAGCAAACATTAAGTTTGGATAAATGGAAATCTGCCAGTCATATGAATTTTAAAAGAATACATGATCAAGGCCATTTCAGGCCAGTACAAAGTTGGCTCCTCTTATTTCAGATGTCTAAGGGATAATGGTTCTCTCCTATTCTTCACAGGAAAGACTTCCTTAAGGTATTCTGATGCTTCAATGGTATGGCACAAACATAGGCTTTTGAAGAACTGATTCTTTTTTACACATGGCGATTTCTGGCAGATTTTACCAGCCTAAAACATCTTTCATATGGCTTGATGATGGAGTATAGGATTAGCTTAGCTAAATTACAAGTGATTCTTCACCAAGAAAGGTGCAGGTTGTTGAAATTTTTGTTATAACACTCTCAGTGACCATCTAAGGAACTGAGAGCAAGAGAAATATGCATTAAACAGTTTTGACATAGCAAAATAATGATTTAAATAATCTTCATGGTTAATTTTCCTAAATAATCTCTTAATTAAATTGATGTTTTCTTTGCTAAATCTTATGGCCTTTTTGCAATTCTTATCCTTCTTGATTTTTTTTTACAAAGTCAATAATTCACTTCCCCTTGTTACTCTTTTCTCTCTAGGTTTTCATGACCCTGCTCTCTCCTGTTGAACCACTCTATTACTCTTTATTTTCCTCTTCCTGCTCATTCATATCCTACCCTTTATTCATGAATGTACCCCAGTTCTCTGCATTGGACTCCTTTCTCTTGTTCTCTTTATCTTGTTCTCTCTTCAGCTCCCATGGATAAAATTATTCTTTTGATTGCTGTTTGTCTTTCATTCTTGAAGAGGACCATGACATCAGGGAGGTGATACCATGACATGTAAGTGAACACACACACACACACACACACACACCTACACATACATGCATGTATGCACACACACATTTGTGATTCCTTATCTCTTTCCTAAGCTACAAAACTATATACTATGTGCTCTTAGACATCCCCCCAGATATTCCATAGGCTTTTTAATGTAACATAGCCAAAACAGAACTCATCTTTCTTCGCATTGAAACCTATTCTTTTGGTTCTGACAAGGATACCACCATTCTCCCAGTAACACTGGTTTATAGTTGTCAGTGATCTTCAATGTTTAATGCCATGTTGTTGTTGTTCAGTCATGTCTAACTCTTTGTGACCCTGTTTTGTGGTTTTCTTAGCATTTTGTAGATGAAAGAGAAACTGAGGCAAATAGAATTAAGTAATTTGCTCAGGGTCATAAAACTAATCAACGTCTAAGGCTGGATTTGAATTTAGGAAGGTAAGTCTTCTGATTCAAAGATCAAACTCTATCCACTGTGCCACCTAGTTCCCCCTGTTTTTTTATTCTTTACCCAACATATCCAATTGGTTATCAAATTTTATTGGTCCATAATATCTTTTTTCATTTGTCTTCTCTCTACCCACATGGCCACAACTTTTATTTAGATGTTGCTATATTCTACTAATTAATCTCCCTGCTATTTATTTTCCATTTTTAATTGGTCAAGCACACTCCTAGCAGATTTATAATTCTAAAACATAAGTCTGATTCTCTCACTTTTCTGATCAAGAAGCTGCAGTGATTCCTTGTTGTTTCTCAAGTGTGACATAAAATCCTGATTGACATTTAACAACCCATTACAACACAACTAACCTTTCTTTCCAGATTGATTCCACATTACTTCACATGACAGAGTTCATATTCCAATGAAACTCACTGTTTCCTGTACTGTATCCTGTATAATAAAGCTTCTTAAATGTTGCATTGCAATCCTATATGGGGTTATGTAATTGAATGTGTGGATCACAGAAAATTTGGTAACAGTAAACAATTTCAAATATTCAGCCAAGATTTAATTTTCTTTAATTTTTTATTGTTAAGGTTTTTTTTTATTTTCAAAACATATGCATAGATGATTTTCAACATTCACCTTGCAAAAATTCCTGTTCCAATTTTTTTTCCTCTTTTCCTTCCTCAGTTGGCACAATATATATTTAACATGTGCAATTTTTCCATATTTATTTCCACAATTATCATGCTGCACAAGAAAATCAGATCAAAAAGGAAAAAAGGAGAAAGAGAACAAAATGCAATCAAACAGCAACAAAAAGAGTGAAAATACTGTGTTGTGATCCATACTCAATTCCCACAGTTCTCTTTCTGGGTATAGATGGTTCTTCCATCACAAGATCATTGGAATTGGCTTGAATCATCTCATTGTTGGAAAGAGTCACATTCAGCAGAATTGATCATTGTATAATCTTTCTATTGCTGTATATGATGTTCTCTTGGTTCTACTCATTTCACTTAGCATCAGTTTATGTGAGTCTCTCCAGGCCTCTCTGAAATCATCCTGCCATTCATTTCTTATAGAATAGTAGTCTTCTATAACATTCATGTACTATATCTTATTCAGCCATTCCCCAATTGATGGGCATCCACTCAATTTCCTATTTCTTGCCACTACAAAAAGAGCTGCCACAAACTGCCTCCTTTATGATCTCTTTGGGATACAAGGCCAGTAAAGACACTGCTGGATTAAATGGTACGCACAGTTTGATATAGCCCTTTGGGCATAGTTCCATATTGTTCTTGAATCAGTTCCCAACTCCACCAAAAATGTGTTAGTATCCAAGTTTTCTCACATTCCTTCCACATTAGTCATTACAAGATTTAATTCTTCATGTAAAAATAAACAAGCATATTCATCTCAGTATGTAAATTTGTTTTGACTTTAATAAATAGTAAAATTATATGGATATAATTGTTTCAGAATAAATTTCTTTATGATTTATTATCAGTAAATGCTTAATTTGTAGATCTATTTTATATACTTATAAACTTGGGGTCACGTAAAAGTTTCTTGGGCAAAAAGAGGTAATAGCTTTGCTGTTCAAGGCACTTCATTTCCTGGCTTCTTATTAGCTTGCCTAGAATTCTCTGTCTTTTCACCTTTCCCTTTTAAAATTACTAGCTTCCTTGAATTCTCACTTTAAATGTCACTTCTTCCATGAATCTTTCCTGATATTCATAGCTGTTAACACAATTAGTGTATTTCTGTCTCTCCTTCCCCAATTTCTTTATGTAACACAACTTCCCAGGGCTCCACTGCCTGAAGTCAGATATATACATTTTGCCCTTCTTCAGGGTTCTCTGGTGTTCTTAAGTTGTAGTGTGCTACCCCAGTTGTAGAGGGGAGTCCCTTGCACCTCATTTCCACTTGACCACTAACAGATTTTTTTTACAAAGGCATATGTATTTCAAAAGGTATAATAAATATATAACTATATTCCAAACACTTGATACTTGATTTCCCTCACCTCTAATATCGCTCCATACTTTGGGTAGTAGAAGGAGTGTGTGCTCATGTCTCAATCCCAATTCTAACATACATAGCCTTCTTTGATTTTGATTCTCAGACACCTTGTATTCACAGACTTGCTATAGTCTGGTTGTCTAAAATAGCCCATGTGGAATCCCTTTATCTACCTCACCAAGGCTTTAAATTCTAGTCAGAGGGATATTAATGCTTGTACCTGATAAATTAAAGACGAACAAAACATAAATAGAAGTAAACCAAGAAACAAAGCCAAAAGAAGAGGTGGAAAGGAAGAGGTATGTATCCCTCTTTCCTGGTGTAGTTCATGGTGCCTGCAATATGGATGAGCTATATGCAGTCTCTGGATACAGCAAGGAAAAAGAGCAAGAGCCTATTAATCTGACAGTTTTAAAGAACAGTCTATTCCAGTCAGACAGCCAATGAAAGGAGACTGTTATTCCCATCCATGTGGCAGAAAATCACTGGATGTATTCTCTAAGAATCAGGGTCCTGGAATTTCCCAAGTGGTTCCTTTCATTTTAGATGATCTTTTTTTTTTTTTTGTTGCATGAGTTATTTTATAATCATTTCCAACTCATTATGACTAGTTTTCTTGGCAAAAATACTCTTTTAGCTTATCTAGCTCATTTTATAAATGAGGAAGCTGAGGCAAATAGGGTTAAGTAAGTTGTTCAGGGTCACATATTTAGTAAGCACCTGAGAGCATATTTGAAGTTAGAAAAGTGAGTCTTCCTGACTTTAGACTTGGTACTCAAAATACTGTGCCACTTAGTTGCTCTGAGATGAGATGAGCAGGTAGAAAGCAAATCATCATATACACTGAAAAACTCTTTTTACTTACTTCTCTACATATTTTTTCCCAAACAAAATGAAAGATCTCTAAAGACAGAGACTGTTTTGTTTTCATCTTTGTATCCCCAGTGTTCTATAGAGTGTATATAGTGTATGACACATAATAGGCATGTTATAAATATTGGTGGAATTGAATTATCATGGACCATTAAATTATCACCCCTTTTCATCTTCCTCATCTTCTGCAATAAGTAACATGTAACTTCGTAATTATCCACTATTTCTCATTTGCCCCCATTAAATTAAGAGTAAGTTTTTATTTTTAAGAAACAAAATGGTTTTAATGAGTGTTCCTCTTTCATCAATTGAACAACTAGAAAGGAAAAAAACAATCAAGATTAAATCTATTTTGTTTTTTATTTTATTTTAAAGTGTGGTGTTATAAATGAAATCCCTTCCGTATAGTCTTTTGCTGGATTTTGCTTTTCCCCTTCATTCACCTTGATTTCTTTACTGTTAGGTTTGACTCATACTATTTAGATCAGAATCTAGAAATTGATTGATGCCGACTGATTTGTCTTATCTTAGTTTTCACAGTAGCTTTTGATGCAGAGGATGTTCTCAAGACAAAAAAATAAAGATACTTTGTCTAAGATATTTTCCTTCTGGAAATAACATTGTGTCATTACACACTACAAATTACCTTTGGCATCTCTTGTGGGTTCCTGTATTATGTATTTGCACTTTATAAATTTTACCATTAGATGGCAGTCTTGATAGCTTATAGAATCAGACATGACCCAGAGTGCTGGAATATCCTAGAGTTCAAATAATCTAAATAGTTCATTTTTAGAGATGAAGAAATTAAGTACTAGTTGAAATAGTAGCTTATAATGCAGAAGATGTTCATGTCATGAAGACAAACGAAAATATATTCCAAAGTTGTTGGAAAGAAGACAAATCTAATTAGCAGTAGAATCTGAATTAGTACTCCTTTCTGCTATGCTTTTCTTTTTGGAAGGGGCTGTAAAGAAATTTAGAAATACAACTAGCTATCATAGACCAAAAGCTTCTTTATCTTTCTAATTTTTTGTGTGTTTATTAGTTTTATTATTTTGACATACAAGCATTTAATGAAACAGCATAAAGAAAGTAACAATATAATTTCCCCTCATAACATGGTATAATTAAAAAAATTACACATGAAACTATTATGCATAATTTG
Source organism: Sarcophilus harrisii (assembly GCF_902635505.1). NCBI lineage: Eukaryota > Metazoa > Chordata > Mammalia > Dasyuromorphia > Dasyuridae > Sarcophilus > Sarcophilus harrisii. The sequence continues at coordinate 285,416,892 of NC_045428.1, read as the reverse complement.
CTATTCCTTTCAAATATATAATAAATTTATCATGTAAATTTCTTTTTCCTTCTCCCCTCCTTCCTAGAGATGGCTACCCTTAGACATAAATAGGTCTATGGACATATATATGTGTAAAATTATTCTATATATATTTGTATCTTTCTTCATATGTCCTTTATTTTTACATAAATACTAGAATGATTTTGTCCTTGGTAAATAAACTCCTTCCTTCAACCTAGATCTCCAATAGTCTAATACTTAGAAACAAAGTCCTATAAACGGAGATTCAGGATTACATACTTAGCTAGTAAATGTGAGAGGTATGATTCAAACTCAGGTTTCTGACTTGAGGTCTAGCCTTCTATCAATTTCCTAGGCTGCTTCTAAATATACCTTTGCAATTCATATAATAGACAACCATTTGAATCAAGTTAAAATAATCATCCAAGCCTCTGCTCAAACAACAGCAATTAAATTTGCAACAAGTACCAAATATTTCCCTAGATTTTCTTAAAGATAAGGCTTTAATTTAAAACAGATACTTCTTTTCTTGGTGATTTCTCCTGTGCCACTCTTTCTGCCCTTTCTCTGAGAGGCTAGTGTCAAGGCTTATTTTACAGCTAGCTTCTAAGAAACTCTGTCTCTCCTCTTACTAATTTAGCATTTAGGTTCGCTAAAATGACCCCTTCTCACTCATTACTGGTGTGAAGCTGTAGACTTTTCTGTTTCTGTTTTTCAGCACTCTATCTAAATTCATCTCTCTTCACCAAGCCCTCTAAATCTACTGTCTCTTGTTTGGTCTTTCCCCTTGTCCCTGACCTTTCTGATCATTTGAAAGTTGTGTGGGTAGTTTAGGATTTTTCAAGCAATTCTTTCTTCTCTTCTCTGAACTGGGCTTCTCATAACATTCACACACACACACACACACACACACACACACACACACACATTCATACAATTTAAATTCAATTAGGCAAACTAGTTAATAGGAAACTACCATCCTTTTTGAAACTTTCTAGAAGATTTGGTGCTAAAATCCACACTGACTTTTTACTCAAACATTCATTTCTCTTGATCAAACATCATTGAAACACATAACTTTATTTTACAAAGATACACCAAACTATTTTCCTTTCCTGGCAACCCATTATAATTTGCTTACAAAAAAGTAAAACATTTCCCTTGCTCTTGATTTCTTATTATTATCCCATTTTCTCTCTCTTTATTTTTGAAAAATATAATGAAGTGTCTTCCAGGTGCCTGTCCCTGTCATTAATTTAACACATTTAATTCAACAGACATTTATTAGATGTCTATGATGAACATGGTATATGTACCCTCTATCTCTGCTTTGTATGTGAATCAGTTCTATTTTACATTCTGGAAAAGAGTAGTATCAAAGTCAGAGCCTCCTTCATACTGGTGCATGCAACTTCTTTGCTTATTCCATTTCATTTGATAGGCTAGTACTTGCTTTTGGCTGTGGGGATTTTATATGGCTATTTGCAGAACACATTTATGGAATAGGAAAATTCTATTTTCCTTCTTTCTGTTAGAAAGTAAAAAGTTAAGTATCAAACTACCAGTCTGATCTTTTCTTTTTAAAGTTAAAAAAAGTTAGAATTCTGGAATATGTTTCTTTTAAATTCCTACTTTTTTAGCTCTAATTAAGTATCTGTATTTGGATAAAATTGTATCCTAATATAGCACATAGGTTCTAGACCTCATTCAGACTAGCAGGTTAGGGCCCCAAAACAAGAGTACTTATTTGCTCAGCATTCTAATAATTAAGTATTTGAAGAGTGTCTTTGTACTAATTCTACTACTCTCGAGTTGCTATTAAATATTGTCCCTACCAGTCAACATCTCTCTAATATTGTTTCAATAATTACCATCTCCCCAATATCTATTATCCAAGTAACATCCATTAGATTTCACAAAATAAAATTTACAGAGAAAGTATAGTAAGAACCAAAACACAACCACCTTGGAAACTAGGGACTACTTTACCCTACCTTTTTGATTTCTGAGGAAAGTATATTTTGGATGTAATCATAGTGACCACAAATCACTGCCCCAACCAGTTCACTTCTGAGATGAATGATTTCTTTGTATTTGCAAGACTTAGTGGCTACTGCATTGATTCACTGCTGGATTGGTCAAACTGGATTGCAGTTTCTCTGCAGCTGGACAGGCTAAGCAAGTTTGCTTAGCCACCAAGTTCTTCCTAGGGCATGATGTTTCCATTGGATAGGTTCATCCACTGGATTTCCTGGATTCACTCCTCTTTTGGCAGTTGACATCCTTGTTTGCCTTCAACTATTGAGTTATCTGGGTGATACTGTACTAACTTCAGCTGGACTGCAACAATATTCATTTCAGCAACATTTCAACAGTGATCTTTTTGTTAGCACAACAATAGTTAGCTTAGGATGGGTAGAAGCTTTTTCTCTTTGAGACATTCCGAACGTTAGCTCAGTTGCTGTTTGTCATCTTCAGGTAGAAAATAAATGATTATGCTATCTGATTGGATAAGCCTTCCTGACTTAAAAGGTTCCTTCCTACAGTAAGGTATTTTCTGTTTCCTGAGGACCATGGTTCTAATTTTTTTAAAAAAATTCCTTAGATTTCTAAGACCTTTTAGGGGATTCTGAAGGCCAAAGTTGTTTTCATTATAATTTTAAGTTGTTTTAATTTGTAATATGATAAATATTAATATACATAATCCATAGAACAAAAGTTCTTGGGGCAGGGTTAGGCTTAATGGTTGTTGAGTATAAAGAAGTCCTGAGGTCCAAATGTTTGAGAATCCCTGCTTTAGGGAACTCAACACTTCTGATTCAGTCAAATCCTTGTCTCACACTTCATATAGATACAAAGGTATGAACACCCACTGGTTTCCTCATATACAATTAAGCAAAGGGTCCCTTATAACTCTAAATCTAAGCTCCTGGAGATGTTCTTTTTGTCCTATAACTAACAAATTTTCATAATTCCTGTGGTTTGAAGTAAGAGCGTCTGGGTGCAAACTCCCTCACTCCCCCATTCACTTTAGCTTTACTCTTGTTATTTATCTGTCCTATTCTGTCTTCTTTCATTATGCTTGCTGCAACTGCCATTCTAAAGTTAAAAAATAACCCCAAAACTATTGTTCCCATTGTATCACTCCCTTTTATGCTTTGTTATATCCTTGCAATTACATAAACTTGACTTTCCCGAGAATGTATTGCAATCCTTTTCACTCTTTCCATTACTGGATGTTCCTCATACCTGGGCCTGGAGAAGTAAATCTCTTTTTTTCTTTTCACTTCCATTTGCAGACTTTCTGTGACATGTTATGCTCATCCTTTCTTACTTCCAGGTTTGCTATATCCAGATTTATCATCCTATTAATTTATTTGTTTATACACACACACACACACACACACACACACACACACCTTTTTCAAAAATTCCACATAGCACTGGTTTATAACTCTCTCTCTTTGTATCTTCATCATATAGTAGTGCCTTTGTTGTTCAGCTGTTTTTCAGTCATCTCCTACTCTTTAAGTTTGGTGCTTTCTTGGAAAAGATAATGGAGTGATTTGCCATTTCTTTCTTCACTTCATTTTATAGATGAGGAAATTAAGGCAAATAGGCTCAAGTGACTCTTGGCAAGTCACTCTGTCAATGATACCTAGATTCCTTAGAAGGACTTGAATAAATATTTGTTAAATTTAATGAGGTATTAAAGCTTAATGAATGGTATTCACTGCCCTCAACTACTCTTGCTTCCATACCCCATATACTCTAGGAATGTAAATTCTTTGTGGGTAGAGGAAGTATCTCTTCCAAACTTCGGATTTTCCCTAGTGTCTAATCCAGGGTTCCCTACAAAGTGGATGATTAATAAAGATACATTATTTTCCTAAAAATAAGTAAATCATATATTTGCAAATTAGATCTGAATGAATTATAGATGATAGTAGAAAGTACATTTTTTTGGAGCCAAAGAATTTAGATTGTAATCCTGCAGGGACATTTAACTAAATTCTGTAATCTTGAGGATTTCTGCTCTCTATATCTCATATTTTTCATTGATAAAATGAGTTGCTTGGATTAGCTGATGTTTTAGGTTTCTTCTCACTCGGGTATTTATGAATCTACTTTCCAGACCTCTAAATCTGGCTGCAGGTATGGCTTATCTTCAATTCTGATTAAGCTGTCAGTTACTTGTAACTCTTTCAAATTTTCTGTACCCCCTGCCCCAACAGTTAATGATCTGTAAATAAATACTTCTTGCCATAGGAGGTTTTCTATTTAAAGGAACCCTGGTGATAATCCTTTTCTAAATTTGAAGAAATCTTTTATAATGTGAATTAGTTACCTGCTAATCTATCTGAAATTTCTGAAAGTAATGAAGCAGCTCCATAGCAAAGTGATAACCACTGCACTATCTTATCTTTCTCCTGAATGATCTTTTCTTAAAGAAAATAAAATTTTGGGGTAACTTGGGAATTTCTCATTTAGGAGCAGAATGTTTGATGAAAATATTTCTGTGCTGCTTTATAGGAAAGGGAGTGGACATGTGACTTTATTTGCATAAACAGGAAATTCCCTTTATCAGTGCAGGTGAGTACCTTCTCTGCCATTTATACTTATGTTTGAGCTGCCTGGAGCACTGGGAAGTTAAATAATTTGACTAGTGTCACATAGCCAGTATTTATCAGAGGTGGGATTCTGGTCTTGTAAGTTCCAAGTTGGGCATGCACAATCATGACTTTAAGACTCCTCATAATGCTTCTCATTTCAAGGACTTTTAAGTGAAGTGTATTAGGTATTCAGGAGGACAAGCGTTTCTGATGTGAGACCTTGCTGAGTTCTTTTCAGAGCTACTCATCTACCTTTGCTATCCATCCATCTCTCACTCATCTCTCTCTTGTAGCTCCAGTTTTTCAGAGCATGTGCAGTAGCCTCACCAGGTAAAATCATCCCTGCAGATGGGCTAAGCCACTTTGAGGATAATCAAATGATTTCAAACTCATTAGTGAATAAGCAGGAAGTCTAAGACTTTCTCTGGTAGAACAATTGTTCCAACAGCCATAAAGGCAGCTGAAGCAGGCAGTGTGGAGAGCCTAGAGCTTAGTCAGACATCAAAAACACCAAGGTCATCCACTGGATCCTGGGCTACAGCCAGTCATCTGACTTTCGTCTAACCACTGGATTGATGACTCAGGAAAAGAGTATGAGACTGATGACTTTGCATCACTTTGCATGTGCAATTCTGCATCACTTACACCCAATTTATGTTGGAGTCAAGACATCACTTTGTAATGTCATTGTTTCTATTTAAAAATGAAGGCTGAATAACAAGTGAAGCTAGAACAGTCAGTCTTTTTTTCAGTTACTTATGAGCAGAATATTTCCTCCTGTTTCCATAATCACAAATCTTTAAAATTCCTCATCCATTGTTATCCTTAAAAAAAAAGGTGATGCAAAGGTAAAGTTTCCAGGCCATTTTTTTTTCTCATTGAATTAAAGTAGGTTATTATGCTGAAAGTTCTGCTATCATTGATACTTAGGAATATAAACCATTAATCTTATTGAATATACTTCAATCAAAACAGCATGTCTTTGCACAGGTTTAATACTGGATTGTGTGAATTTTATAAAAATGCAATTGTGTCAGGTTTTACTTGAGATTAATTGAAAATTTGAGTGCTAATATTAATAATTATAAGCTAAAAGAATATAGATGAGGACATAACATACTACAAATAGGAAATAGAAAGGTTTTTGGTATCAAAGGACCTGGGTTCAAATCTCACCTCTAAAATTTACTAAGTTGGCCAAATTACTCACAGGTTTCAGTTTCCTCAATTGCCAAATGTGGTGGTTGGACTAGATAATATCCAGAGTCCTTTATAGTTTTAGGTCCATATGTCTATGAAAGAGCATGAAATTTGGAGTCAGAGGATTTGGCCTGGATTTCTGATCCTGCTGGGTTTTTTTCAAATAGGTTTGGACAAAACATTTCACCTCTCATGGGTTCAGTTTTCTTGTCTGTAACATGAAAAATTTATATCAAATCATTTCAAAATTAGTTTTTACTCAATAGTCTTACTTAAGAATCCTGTGTTTGAGAAAACTTAATTTGTTATTTATGAAGCAGTTAATTATGGCTTATTTCTCTCCACATTGTAGCTGTCAGTATATGAACTAACTCAAGGATCATAAGAAAAATGAGAGACACTCCGAATCAGAGAAGTAAATAAAAATTGTCTCAAGGATGTGCCTGTGAAAAAAGGTAAGCTCTTAGCCTAAGCCAGCCAACAGTGTTTTAAGGGGTAAAAACTTAGAATGGTAATAGCTTTTTGTCACAAATTTCATTAGATGAAATGGAAGCTCGTCCCCACCTAATACCCTCCAGATGAGTTGTGTGACACTGCTCATTTCTTTACTATAGGAAGAACTGTAGGATTTTCCTCCCTATAACTGTATGAAACTGAAAGAATCTAATGCATTTTATGCCAAGCAATTCTAGGAACAGGATGACTTCCACTGTCATCTCATTTCATGGAGGGATATTTTTTAAGCCATTGTTGCAGGGAAGTCTATAGAATACACAAGATTTGATTAAGTCAGGCTGGCAAAGTCTCTATCTCTCAGAACAGCACAAGCTTTAGGCTCTATTCCTGTAGTTCCTTGACCAACATTAGAAATTAGAAATGAGAGGCATTTATTATATAAGCTAATACTAATGCAGGATTATTTTCAGGGAAAGAGGTAGCATGTTGCCTTGCTGTGAATAAGAGTGACATTTACTTCTAGAGAAAGAGGTTCAATATGTTAACAATTGAAAATTCTCCTATAGGACATGGAGCCAAATTTAATTTAGCCTCCCCCCTTCCTGAATTTTTTTATTTGACAGAGAGAATGAGATCTAAGCACAAGATTGTAGATTTAGATCTTGGATGGGACTTTAGAGGACATTGCATCTCATCTCATTTTTTACAATTGAGGAGACTGAGACAAAAAGAGGTTAGATAGCTTTCTCCTGGTCACATAATTGGTATTTGAGGCAGGATTTCAACTGAGGGCTCCATTTACAGTGCCACCTGGCTACCAAAACAGTCTTGTATTCAAGAAAATATGAAATCTAAAATTTTATTCCTTTCAAGCCAAGATGGTAGGATTAGAGTTCCATCAGTAGAAAGGAGAATGTCATATCTCATTTGATCCAACCCACTCATTTTACAGGTGATGAACCTGAGGTTTAAAGAGGTACTGATTGGGTCTAAACAGAATCATTGACTCAAAATTTTAAATTAGGACAAAAGGGAGATACTCATATATATGCAACAATCAAAAATGTCTAGAGAGAAATATTTTTCAGTTTTTTGATTCAACTCCCTGTGCATTGAGTAGAATATGGTACCTAGGAGGTGCTTCAAGTTAAGGAGAGTATTTGCAAAGTTATCTCTGGCTTTTAGATTTTGTTAACTCTTTCCTTTTTTCAATTAAAAAATTAACCCACATTTTAATACCATATACTGTATATTCAACATGGTACTGGTTACTGAGGAGTGAAAAGAATAAGAAATCAAACTCTTGTTCTTAAGTTTATAATCTAATTAAGAAGATAAGAAGACAATACATAATGACATAATTATTTCCAGGTACTCTTTAGGTAATCAACAGGTCCATAAGCTGTGTCCCTGAATCTAGGTTCTATTCAAGTGAATGGCTAAATTGTTTAAAATATAAATTCTTTATGTTCTGGGACAGATTTTATCTTTATTTCTTTAGCATCCAGACCAGTGCCTAGTGCTTTATAAATGCTCATTCAATAATCCTGGATACTATAGTGTTTTTGTTGTTCTTATTGCTGTGTGTGTGTTTTTTTTTTTTTGTATAGAAGTATGAAAGCAGATCTAAAACTACCCTGCAATTTATATAGTCTTAGAGAGTTAGCTAAGTCACTGAGAGATTAAATGATTTGCTCAGTCATATGGTTAGTAAATATTAGAGTTAGCATGTGAACCCAGATTTTCATGATTCAAGGTCAGCTATATATCCATTACTTTTGCTCCCTTTCCTTTAAATGTTTTCTGAGGTTCCTTAACCACCAAATAACTAATTCCAGTACTTATTTTTTAAATGATGATGATAATAATGAATAACATTTACTTAGCATTTTAAGGTTTACAAATTCCTCTTCCAAAAACAACCCTATAGAAAAGGGAATATAAATACTCTTATTAAGTCCATTTTAAAGGTGAGAAAAATGAGGCTCAGAAGGCTTAATTAACTTGTAGAGGAATTTAAACAGAATGACTTTGTAAGTTAATGATTAGGAGAGATGGAATTTTAATGCAGTTACAACCTATGCCATTTAAAGAAATAGCTCCCTGCCACAGCAATCTCTAATCCTATCTCCACTGTAGAAAAGTCAATGTTATTATTATGGAAAGGATTCTTTACAATAAATGATTGGAAAGTTGTTAACCAAATGGCAGTTATGGTTCTTGTAATAGATAGAGTCTTGAAATAACCTGCATTGATTTTTATAGTTCTGATTCTGCACCTTTGCTTATTTAATGTATCTGTCAACATAGTTATCAGAACAGATTGGTATTGCATTTTTGCATTCTTTTCGTTGAATTTTTTTTATGAAGAACTATGAGGTCATATAATTTTAATGGTATATCCAATATTAGTTAAATTTTATAAAAGCTGGGAAATTACTTGGAAACCTTGCTTCTAGAAATAAGCACAAACTTTTTTTATGTATTTATTTTTTACCTACTTAAGCCTAGTAAAGAGAATTATTTATATTACCATATTTATGATCATCTTACCACTTTTGTAAAATGCCCCAAAAGTAGAAAACTAAGGGGAAAAGAGGTGTAGATGAATTGATTTGGTTTTTAAGTGACTCAGCTTCATTTTTTTATTTTTCAAATTCAACTTAATTTATTTCCATTTTGCGTGGAATTTTTCCCCCTTGCTTTCTTCTTTTGCTCATTAAAATATAATTTCATAGACTGGAATAGATAGGTCATCGTCTTCTTAAACTGGCAGAAATTCTCTGTTATCTTTTCTTATCAGAGCTAACATAGCGCCATGTAGAACAAAATGCATTTGATAGTAGGTAGATGTACAATCTTTGCAATGACAATTCAAGTAAGTCAAACCACATATGTAATACTACAGGTTGCATATATATAGTACTGGGTACAAAGCAGGTGCATAATTAATTCTTAGTGAAATAGAAACATCGTATATTGTCCTTATGAATTTTGCTTAAATCCTTAGCACTCAATAAAAATAACATCCAGCAATATTATTCATATCATCATCATTATGACCAACATTTATGCAAAACTTTAAGATTTGTAAAGTGCTTTACTATACTATCTCATTTGATCTTTAGAAGAAATTTGTGAGAAAGATGCTATATTATCTCCCTTTTGCAATTAAGAAAACAGAGGTAGATTAAATGACTTATCCAGGATGACATATTTCTAGTAAATATTTGAGGTCCAATTCAACTTGAGTCTTTCTTGAGGTCATTGTAAAACAATATCGACTAAGAGTAGTTTCTGTACATATACACACATAAATACATACATATGTGCTATATACTATGTAGTACATATGTATATGTATATACTATGTAGTTAGAAATACTGCAGTTATATATGTGTATATAGATATTGTTGTTATATATCTATATACACATATACATATATGTGTTATATATTATATAGAATATGTGTATATTGCACACACATACATACACACACACACACACACACACACACACATATATATATATATATATATATATATATATATATATATATACATACATACATACATACACATATATGGTAGAGAACTCAGGATCTTAACCTGGCATTTGTGGAGTTAATTTTTTTTGATAACTATATTTCCACATAAATGGTTTTCTTTACAGTTTATATATTTTATTTTGTGCATTTAAAACACGATTCTGAGAAGGGTTCCATTGAGTTCCACATCATAATGCCAAAGGGGGTTCATAACTCACGCATAAAAGTTAAGAAATTCTGTTATAAGGATCTGGTTTTGTCTAGGTGTTAGATCCTCTTTTTGGAATCAGTCCAGGGGACTATATCTTTAGCCCCAGAATGTTTCTCTTTTGCTATTCTCTATATCTTTACTAATTGCTGAAATACAATTTACAACAGTTGTTTCCTTAACCCTCCTGGTATTTAAATGAATTTCCTTTAGTTAGAGTGTTAGTCATAAGGGCAACACCCAAATCCCCCAAAAGAAAGACATTTATTAGGTTGTTTGGTGGGGAGAGAATCAGAAAGAAGATTACATAGAATTTAGACAATGACATAAGGACATTTGCCTCATGGGTCTCATGTAGTCAGTAGGGAAGGGTAGTTTGAGATATATATCAGCAGGTTTGTAGTTTCAGTTCTTTCAGTCATTTCCAAGCCTTTATGGCCCTATCAATAGCTAAATTGATCTACCCCAAACTAGATCTAAGTGACTCCCCCAAAGATGCTGTGGGAGGGATCTGAGCATTATTTGGATACCTTTTTGCAGTTTGAAATGCAAAAGAAGAAAAATATACAGATACAACCAGCAATAGAAGGCTAAAGTAATTAGAAATATTTATAAAAGTAATTCGTACTGCCCTGTCCCAAACTAAATGTTACTCCTTAATGTTATTTTTTTTTTCCTGAGACAATCAGGATTAATCCTAGGGTCACACAGCTAGGAAGTATTAAGTGTCTGAGGCTAAATTTGAATTCAAGTCCTCCTGAATTCAGGGCTCGTGCTCTATCCACTACATCACCTAGCTGTTCTTTAATCTCAATTCTTAAAATTTCCAGGCCTAGAATATATCTCTTATTTTTAACAGGAAGTTGCATTCTCTTTTTCCTCAAATCTTTTCAGACTTTTTTTTTCTTGATTTCTTCTTTAGCTATACCAGGCACTTGTTTCTATTATGCCCCTTATTTATATCATATATCTCCCTTCTACCACCCACTGCCATGAGGGATCCATTTATTTCCTCTTCTGCTGTGTGCATTTTTAATTCTATGTTAAGATCCCTATTTCTGAGCTAAATTTATTCCTATTATTTTGGGAACCATTTTGAAATTTCTTGCTACTATCCCCATGATATCTGGAGAGTCCCAGGATTCATTCTTTCCCTGGGTACTATAAGTTAATTTTCCTTCATTAGCTAATATTTATTCAATGAATTTTAATTTTCTTTTTGAGATCTTATTTATTTTTCCTTCTGTCTTTATAATTCTCTATTGGTTTATCTCTGCCTGAGCTGGGATTTATCTCTAGATCTTTAAGACTTGCAGTTTTTTTTCCTTCTTTTTTGCTTCCTCCCTCATTTAACTTTGGGCATATCCCTCAATCTCTTGATTTCTACTCTGTATAATCTACAGAGACTAGTTGTCTAGGGAAGGAAACAAACTTTTACTAAGCATCTCCTTTACTGAACACTTCAATAAATATGGTCTCATGTGATCCTCACAACCCTGGGAGGAGTTGTTAAGTTGTTTTAATCGCTTCTGACTTTTTGTGATCCTATTTGGGATTTTATTAGCAAAAATACTAGAGTACTTTTTACTCACTTGACAGATGAAGAAACTGAGGCAAGCAGGGTTAAATGACTTGCCAAGGGTCACACAGTAAATGTCTGAAGCCAGATTTGAACTCTGAAAGATGAGTCTTTCTGTCTCCAGGCCACACACTCTGTCTTTTGCACTATAGAGCTGCTCCTAAATGTTGTTATTATCCTCATTTTACTACTGATGAAACTGAAGTAAATTGAAGTTGTTTTTGCCAAGTTCCCATTGCTGGTAAGAATCTGAGGGTAGATTTGAATTCAGATTGTTCCAGTCCAGCTCCTTTAGTGTGATGAAGGATGTGACATACCGGGACCAGGTGGAGAAGTCCTGTTTATGGATTTTTGAAGTTTATTGATCAGAGACACAAATATATATACATATATATGTATATATATATATATCTCAAATGCTCATAGGCTTGATACAAATACACTCTTTTAAAATTCCTATAGCCTAACAAAATTCTACTATGATGTAAATGATTAAACCCCTTAAGCCCCAGATCTTGGTTACTTAGACAGAGATGTAAATAGTTGAGATACACATCAGAGTAAAGTTTATTATACCATTATCTCATGTATCTTTCTCCCAAATACATTTAGTTTCCTGGACATACTTTCCTGTCCTAAATTCAAAGGTTTAGCTTTTAATCCAAAGAGTAGTGTTTGCATTTTGTTTCAGTCACTGGATTATTAATTTATTATATTGACAATCAGTCTCTGCTTTTTCAATAAAGGTTTTGGTGAGCCAAGTTGCTGCAAGACTCAAAACCTGGAATGGAGTCTTACCTCCTGGCCCTCTACACAGGTTTTCTTAACTCCAGGCCCAGCCCTTTACCCACTGTGCCACCTAATTCTCTCTAACTTTAGAATACATGAAAGTATGTCAAATGGGAGTCTTATGAGAGTTGATCCTTATTCTGTCTTTTCTTGTTTCCAGGTGAGCCTCCAATCCCCTGCTCTTGAGCCTTGCAGTTCTATTTTTCTTTAGGCTTTATCTTTCCTAAGCCCTTACCTTTCCTCTTTTTCTTTGCAGGATTGGGGGAAATTAGTGGCTTATGCTTATTGTGAAAAAATCATTGCCATGGGGGGATTCTCATAAGTGAACCTGGAGTGACCAGTTCAAACATTTGCTTATGCTTACTACTCTGCATAAAAGAGTCATTTGGGCATAGAGTTGCTATATGAGAACTTTTTAAGTATTACATTTCTCTAATGTTTATTCATGCATGGTGTTTTTGCTGTATATGAAGGGTATCTTTTTATCTTGTAGATTCAGCTGTAATTATTCTATAGCTGGAACACAATTCCTTTTTCTGTTTTTTTGAGTTTTGGGATTGGAAAAGTTTCTAGAAAGCAACTTTTTGGACATATTGAGGGTTGACACCATTTCTTGCACAGAATCAGTCAATTAAAAGCACTCTACCTGCAGGAAAACTGTCAGACAAAGAACTTCCCCAATGACTAGATTTTATACCACTGTAACTAATAGTATATCTCTTTTTGCTCGAAATCTTCTATCTTTAGCCTAGGGTTACAATAAGCAAACAGAAAGAGAAACGAATGCATTTCACATGAGACCTTCTCTGACAATTCCAAACCACTGTGATATTTCCCTTCTCTCTTACACTAATTATCTGTTTAATAACAAAATGGGAAAGGGATTAAACTATTTTCCATTATGCCTGTGAAAAGTGTGAATATTCATGATGAAAATAAGGACTGCACTATGTGTGCCTGCAGCTCAGGGAATTACTATGAAGAAACAAATCTGAAGAAAGAAGTTTGATAATGGCATATACTGAGATTCATGACTACTATGAGGAAGAGAGAAATCAGGATAGCAACATGGACATGATTACAACTAGAGGAAAAAGAAGTGTATGAGACTTGCTAAAACAGGAATTACAGTAAAGTTGGGGAATAATTACATGAGTTATGAGTTGTAGACATCAGATACCAGCAGGGGCAGTGTCATCCAGCTTATCTTCCTCCATTTGCACAGAGAAAATTTCCTGGCTTTATCAGAATCATTTTTATTAGCTGGAGCCTATTTTCATGACTGTTTGTGGGGAAAAACAAATGAAATTGCATTGTCTTTGAATGGGGCTTGGGCTGTTATCTTTTGCTCTATTATTCATTTGTTTGCCAGTAAAATGTCTTATTTTTTCAAGTTTTTTTCTTGCCTTAGTTTACAAGCACATGAACTAATGAATCCATAGGCTTGATTTTACTTTTTCAATGTGACCAAGTTTAAAAACAATCTCTTTTTTGAACTCTCTAAAAAGAAAAGGGTTTCTATTCTTTTACACTGGATTGATAAGACAAAAAATAGGAAAGAAGTAGAAGTGTTAGAAGACAAATGTGAAGTAAATATACATGAGTGATGTACAGAGTAAGATGAAGATGGAACATTCTTGGAGCAAGTAACATGTGAACAGAATATGGTTTCAGAAATTTGTGTAGGAGGAATTTTCCCACAAGAAACAAGTTTTACATTCTGACAGAGTAGCAATACCTATTCTATGCAAGGCCATGACATTTTTGGATGTGTTTAATTTGGGTTTCATTGGGGAGATGAGGTATGTATTTTTGTTTTGTCTGCTACATTTTTTGGATTATAGTTTTCAGGGCTTCTAGTGATTATTAAATTATTAATCTTTGTCTTTTTTCCAGATTAATTTTTTGGGAGGAGTTGGTAATAGATACTTCATGTTTTCATTTTGTTTTCATTCTAATATTTCTAGTTGTATCATTGAACTTTAGAATTCTATTTGTTCCATTCGTTTTGGGGATTATCTACTGAATGAGATTTTTTTAAAATTATATTTTCAAGCTTTATAGATTCCTTGTGAATGTCCTAATGAACTCATTTCTCTAGTTTCAGGTCTTTTTAAATTGTTTCCCCATATAATCTTGGAATCCCTATAGTCTAATCCATGCTTTGGGGATGGGGTGAGGGGGATGTTTACCTTGTTTTTTATGCAAGTCTCTTCTTATTCTGGGATTTTAGATTTTACATTATTATTCTGAGATTTCCTTAATATTTATTATAATTTAATAATATTCAGACTTTTCTTCTCTTTATGTATGCCTTTGGCTTCATCTTGGGACTTTGTGTCAGGGTTTAGTTATCTCCTCTACAACATTCTTGGATGGAGTATTTGGCCCAGGTCCTGACACAGTATATTATACTTTGAAAGCCTATGCCTACTGCAATTTTAGATGATGTAAAAAAGTCTTCCTGGTCTTGCCTCCTTTATCAGACACTAGAAAATAATCTGGATCCTGGTCTTGCCTCCTTTCTTAATTTCTCCTTGGACCCATATCTTGACCTGATCTGACAAAAATGCAAGCAAACAACAACAGAAAGAGTGGAAATGCTATGTTGTGGTTTACACTTAGTTCCCACAGCGCTCTCTGGGTGTAGATGGCTCTCTTCATTACTGAACAATTGTAATCGCATCAATTCATTATTGAAGAGAGCCATGTCCATCAGAATTGATCATTATGTAGTCTTGTTATTGCCATGTACAATAATCTCCTGGTTCAGCTCATGTCACTTAGCTTTAGTTTATATAAGTCTCTCCAGGCTTCTCTGAAATCATCCTGTTGGTCATTTCTTACAGAACAATAATATTCCATAACATTCATATACCATAACTGATTAAACCATTCTCCAATTAATGGGCATCCATTCAGTTTCCAGTTTCTTGCCACTACAAAAATGGCTGCCACAATATTTTTTCACATGTGGGTCCCTTTCACTCCTTTAAGATCTCTTTGGGAGATAAGCCCAGTAGTAACCTAACACTGATGAATTAAAGGGTATGTACAGTTTGATAACTTTTTGAGCATAGTTCCAAATTGCTCTCCAGGATTGTTTGATTCATTCACAGTACAACTTAATTCTCATGATTCTTTCCCAGAATTCCTTTAATTATACTAGTGTATCAGGAGCAGTTAGGGGAATATCTGACTGATCTCCTGGAGTGGAGCTGAATATGTGCCTTACCCTTTTCTCATGTGAACAAATCCAGGACTTAGATGGGGGAAAGCATTTTGGAAAGCAGTCTATTGAAGGTTAATGGGAAAAAAAGATATGATATTGTCAACATAGTAAAATGGAATCTATAAGAATAGAAAAATGGAAATAGATGAGGCATTTGGTAAAGAGATCAAAATCCTAGTATAGAGACATGATACAGTCGAGATGAGAGACTTCAATTATGTGATCATTTGTTGGAATAACACAAAACAGAGTGTTTAGGGATTACTTGCCATGACAGATATAATTATATTTGTACCTCAGTCTGTCCCCATTACATGAAAGGTAAAATGTTTCATAACTTTGACAGAAATGATTGCTTCTCTGTACTCTACCCTCATCACCTAGAATATTGTGATCAATTCTGGGCACTTCCTTGATGACATGATATCAATAATATAGTGAGAGGTCAAGGGGGCATAGGGAATAGGGAATATATCCTGGGAATAGGGAAATATCCTGAAGATTCTTCCATGAGGAATACTTGAAATACCTTGGAATTATTAACTTGGAGATGAATGTGGATGGAGGAAGGAATGTTAGCTATTTTTAAAAACAGCTGAAGGACTGTGACATGGAAGAGAAAAATGACTGGTTCTGCTTGGTCCAAGAAGATGAAATTAGCTACAAAAGATAGAGGTATTAAAAAGACTAACCTTGATGTAAAAAGGGGAATTGATAAAAAAAATGAACTATTTAAAAGCAGAGTAGACTACCTTGGGAAATAGTGTGTTCTCTAACACCAGAGGCTTTCAAACAAAAGAGATAATTGTAGGATATGTTTTAGAGGGTTGGATGAGGGATTTCAAAGGTACTTTCCACTTTTAAGATCCTATGATTTAGGATTTAAGATCCTATGATCATCATTTAATTCTGAACTTTCATACCTAAACTCTACAAAATGTTTGAATTAACTTTGAGGAGTTTTAAATTTGCATAGGATTTGCAGTAAAGTTTAGGACATTTACAGCAAGCAATGTTTTATAGTGTTTTATTTCTCTCTTTTTATTACCTACTCTATAATTTCACTTGCCTTAACCAGTATTTCTAATCCTAATGGAACTTATGTTGAATGAAATTGTGAATCAAACATGAGGTTTTTTGGCACTCAGTAATAAAAATAAAAATTCTACATTCTGCAGTCAAAATTTTCAAAGAATGCTCCCTATTTACCCAATCCAAATTGTTCTCACCAGACACAGTATCATGAACTACTAAAGTTTTCAAGAACTGTTTGGAATCAACTGTAGTTGAATTTGTAAATCTCAAAGACAAGATGGAATATTGACTGCTGCTCTTAGAACCAAAAAGACCCAAGTTCACATCCCCTTCTGACATACACTGTATTGCTCTCTGAAGGTCACTTAATTACTCAATACTCAGGAAACTCTTTAAGATTACACAATGCAGAGAAAATGCAACCTGTATTGAATTTCCCCAGCTAGGAGTTCCTTATGTTAATGAAAGCACAGGTTCATTTTATATTCTTATCATTGAATTATCCCAAAACGTTTTTTAATCTTAGTGGCTATAGCTATATGCTTTTTTTTTAGGTAAGCAGATAGGAAGCTATGAGGAGAGTATTTTCAATGTTGGTAGAGGGGCTTCCACATAACCTGAAGGAGCAGATATTTTCAAAGGGAATGATAAAATACGTATGAAAGATTAAAGTTATTTTGATTTAGCAAGTCACAAAATTGATGAGTTGAGAAGTGTGGTTGGTTATGGTGCTGAGGCTGACTAGATATAATGGTTTCTCACTTTTTAGGATAGTATCAGCTAAAGATAGGATTTCCAAACTTAGTAGTTTAGCTCAATGTCATAGTCTCTGATAATTTATCTAAGAGGTTATGAAAGGAACAATATTAGTGTAATAGCAGGAATATAGATGGGTCAATAATGGTTAGGAGTCTGGGGTGAGTTAGTTTGTAATAGGTTCTAATTCATCAGGATAATTTGGGTTCAGACTGGGAGATCCATTGCTACTCAAAAGACATAACCCTAGCCAGTCACAGTGGAAAAACAAAACCAAAAATAAACAAATAAAACAACAACAACAAAAGAATACCAGAATTGTTGAAAAACCTTTCCTCATTTTGACATGATTTGGACAGGGCAGCCATTTGAATTAGTTCATGGAATATGCATCTTGCACAGCATTAACAATGACTAAAACTGTCATTTTGTTAGAGCATTTGAGTTCTAAAGTCAAATTGGAATTCTGACATCAATATGGTGAACCCATAGATGAGTGAATCGGGAGAACAGATCTCGAAAACAGAGTAGGTCAAAGCTTTGGTACTTCATTGTGAAATTGCACAATACTTTCAAACTTCTCAGTTGCCAAAGTATATGTTTTTAACACCAATATTTTTCTGTTCTTGCTATGATTTTTTTTCACTCTACTTTCTAGAAGATGGAAAGGAGAGATCTGATGAGAGATTTAGGTGATATGAAAATAAAACATATCAATAAAAATCATAAGACATGAATGTCCAAAAAGGTGGTGAGCCAGTTCTAAAACGAGAATAAGGAGTAACAGTTGAATAGTTTCATTGTTATTCCCAAAGTATTGGAAGAAAACCTCCACTGTTCTAGGTAGATCTAGCATGCATAATTTTTGGAAATTCATAAACAAGAATATGACCAGATGAAAAAATGAATTTGATTTTACAAGAAGAAAGACTATCCATGAGAGATGGTATTAGACAAACAGGGCATCCCAGAAGTTTTAGTGTTGTTTTAAACTACAAAAGCCAGCTACTAAAGTTTTAAATGTTGCTGAGACTTCTGGGACATCCTGCATATTAAGTCTGAGTTTTATAGGATTTGACAGGATTTAGAAGTGGAAAGGGTTTTAGATATTAATTTATATAGTCTGCTTAAGTGAAAATTTGAGATCAAGAGAAGTGATGTGGCTTTTCCAGTCACACAATTGGAGAGGAACAGAGCAGAGATATAAAAACAGGGTCTTTGATTACACATGTAAATATCTTTTTAGTTTACAACTTTATCTCTGAATATGCTTATATTCTTATTTCTTTTAAGACTTCCTTAAGAACAGGGATTGTTGGTTCTTATTGTTGTCTGTTGTTCAGTCTTGAAGAGGACCATGGCATCAGGAAGGTAAATCCATGGCATGCAAGTGAATTAGATTTACCTGAGGGAGGCTGTGTAAGGTCACCTGCCTCACTTTCTCCTCCAAAGCCATCTGGGTCCAGTGACCAAATATAGATCAAGATGACTAGAGATGGCCCTGGATGCAATGAGAGACCTCAGCCTTTTTAAGCTAAGGTCTTCAACAGGTCTCAGTTTGACTTGGTTCCCACCCATTCAATGATGAAGACTAGGTATCAATAGAGCAAAGAATCTCCTCTTTCATTTAGTCAAAAAAAAAATAAATCTGGAAGGGGAGGACTCTCAGGGTTTCTGGTCAAAGTAGAAATTATTGCTATTTATATTGATCTGAGTCAAGCAGTACCCAAATAATGACCAAATCAGGCTCGATCTGGAATCTACTGGTGGACAATCAATAAGAACCAGAATGGTTTTGGTTTAAGACCTGGGCCTTAAGAAAGAAATTTAGCCAGTAAATCATTCTATATGTCCAGTTTCTAGTGTAGGAGTCTATTTTTTACTGACTCATTCATTCATTAATCTATTTATTCATTCACTAAATTTATTTATCTTTCTTTCTTCCTATGTATATATGTATGTATGTGCATATCTATCTATCTAATGTATCTAGTGAACTTGAGTCTACTTATTTTGCCAAGGCTAGATGTACAGGAGTCACTCTTAGGTGTCATTTTCTTGCTGATCAGTCCCAAAGCTTTGACCTACCCTATTTTGGCAGCAGTTTGGTGCCTGCTCCTCTCACATCCACTTGGGAATTTACCATATTTATGTCAGACAATACAGGCACCCAACTGACATTAGTCCTACTATACTTCAGAGCTCCAGAGCTCCAAGGATCCTTTGGCCACCATAGTAAAGGGTACTGCAAGGGTGCTCCACCAAGTCTGGCTTGAATGCCTTTTAAAGACTATATATATATATATATATATATATGTGTGTGTGTGTGTGTGTGTATATTTGAAAAATATCATTTGCTGATATAAAATGAATTTATGACTTTGGTATCTTTTTAAAAAGAAAAACATTTAACTAAATTCAGTTTAAGTCAAAAGCTACAAAATTCTCCTGAACTTTAAGTTCCTAAACTTATGAGATTGAAAAATCATTATTCTCAGGTTATTATTAGAAATAATTTACCTGTAACAGATATTAATATGTAAAAGTAATAATTGTCATTCATCTTATCAGCATATTAATATTCTCTAAAATGAAATATTTTAGGTTTATATCTATATCAAATATATTCTATAGTAGTTACAATAACTGAAATGTGAGTTATCAGTTATCAGTTTTGAATCATATTTGGTAATATGCTTTTTTTTGCACCTGTTTCAGTCCTTAAATAATCTTGAGATGTGATAATTGTGGGTAAGAAAGGAAGTGAATGACTTGGAGTATTTCCAAATATTTTGTTCAGTTTTTACCGTGTCCTTTGTAACTGATGGAACTTCCTAGGAATGAGATTAAGCCTGTCTTTTTCACTAATTAAATCCTGTAATGCAGGTGTCATTGAAGTTGCATTGTGGCAGATACATGCTTGTGGGTCTGTGAGACCAAGAGCTTCTTGTATCTGACATGTAGTTTTAAAAATCAGAGGTCTACAATGAATCCCTACTAGGCTCAACCGGGAATTACTGTAAATCAAAAGTACTTCCAAGACCCACCTAATCACTATTTATTTCAAGAAATACCTGCCAGAACTATAGTTTCCATTTGAAATGTAGATTGTCAAGTTAGTGTGGGGCAGCAGAGACAGTGATGGATTTGCATCAGGAAGATGTAGCTTTAAATTTTGTTTCTGACACTTACTACAGGGTGACCATGGGCACATAACTTATGACTTACTACTGATCCACAGGCAGTTCTATAAAAGTGTAATTTTGAGATGGGCTATGCTCTTCATGCATGGACAGAGTTTCACACAATTTTTCTACACATATGAAGGCTTGAGTTCTTGATATATTGCAATATACTTTTGTTCAGTCCTTTTATAAGCGTAGTGATGCTATTGTACCAGGTTTTCTATGATTAAATATTGGCTATAATAAGTTAATTAACAGATGGAACTAAAGGGATTATGAGTGCATGGTACATGAAACTACATGGTGAATAGAACAAGAGATAGTTATGGTAGTTGCTGGAGAGGTCACTCTCCCTTCTCATCAGGGAATCTCTTGAGAGCACTGGAATAGGCTAGAACATTTACCTCAGAGATGTATAGGGTAATGTTCTGAAATTTGCCAGTAAATTGTGCTTCTTACTTGAGAAAATTTTTTCCCTCACTCTTTACTAGTTTGGAATATAGTTTACTTTAACATCACCAAAATTGTCTCAATAGGCTAAAAACCAGATTGAATAAGCTAAAATTTAATAGATGTTAAACCTTCTTTTTACTTAAAAAGCAGCTCCAAAAGTACAATAGAGAAAGTAGGGTGCTAGAAAATACTTCATGTAACAAAACTTTTTATATACGGCAAGTTCAAGATAACAATCTGATATGGAAGTCAGAAAAATGAATGTGCTTTTAGCCACATGATGAGAAACACTAGTAGGAATAGTAGTGTGTGTGTGTGTGTGTGTGTGTGTGTGTGTGTGTGTGTGTGTGTAGCACTACAAGAATCAGGCATTCTGCAATAACAACAACAACAACAATAATAACTATCATTTCCAAAAGGCTTTATGTTTTGTAAAGAACTTTACAAATACATTTTCATTTTTTCTCAAAACAACCCTTGGAGGTGGATGCCATTATTACCCTTATATTATATTTGAGAAAACTGAGGCAGATAAAAGTCATGTAACTTGCCTAACTTTAACAGCTATCATGTATTTAAGGTAGAATTTGATAATAAATAATCATATGCTCATTTTCCTATCTTTGCAAATTTATTTCAACAAATATAGATATTATAATTTTACTTTGAAATAAAAATGTTCATATTCTTCCTATTTTCTTTTTCTTATGGATAAAAAATGC
The DNA here is from genome assembly GCF_902635505.1 of Sarcophilus harrisii. Classification (NCBI taxonomy): domain Eukaryota; kingdom Metazoa; phylum Chordata; class Mammalia; order Dasyuromorphia; family Dasyuridae; genus Sarcophilus; species Sarcophilus harrisii. The sequence goes on along the minus strand of NC_045428.1, from coordinate 285,395,112 downwards.
AGTGTATAAATTGATTTAGCTTGATCTTTTGAAGTGTTCTTAAACTTTTGTCTTTTTAGGGTGGGCTGATAATTTTACGAAAGTGGTGGTTTTGCTTTCTTACCTCTTAAGATATAAAAGGCCCATCCTCTAGGGAATTAGTGTCCAAAGTTTAGTGGAATAATCATTTCCCTATGGAGTGCCTTTCTGACCTAATTTTGCTACTGAGCAGCTGTGGTGAATGTAGAGGTAGAGAGGGGTAATGTTTTATTTTAACTTAATGAGGGAGTATCCAGAATGAGGACTGTTACAGGATCATTGTCTGTATTCAATTTTATTCAGATAACAGAGCATTATGTTCAGCTTTGGGAACCACATTTTAGGAAAGGCAAGGACAAGTTGGACATTGACATTCATAGGAAAGCAACCCTAGCTTGTGAAGGCCCTATGAAGACTGGTTGAAGAAACTGAGCATTGTTAAACTTGGAGGAGAAATGACATATGGGAACGTAAGAATTCTTTTCAAGCATTTTAAAGTCTGTCAACTAGAGCAGTTCTCAAACTTTAGTTCTCAGTATCTTTATGCTAGTAAAAATTATTGAATTTATCCAAAAGGTTTTTTTTCTATATTGGTTATGTTTATAGATAGATATTTCCTGAATCAGAAGTAATAACTAATTTTGAAATTGTAGACTCTCTGATAGGATTTCAGAGACTCCCAGGATTCTCTGGACCACACTTTCAGTACCACTGATTTAGAGGAAGAACTAGATTTTTTTTTCAGCAAGGATTCAGAGGGGAAAATTAGGGGAAGTTAACTCTTCCTTAAAATTACAGCATTCCAATAGTAGAATGGTCTCATTTGGGTAGAACTGGGTTCCCTAGATCATAGTTTTTCAAGCAGAATCTGTGCATTACATATTGTAGAGAGGATTCCTATTTAGGTATGGGGTTGACTAGATAAACTCTGCAGTCCTTTTCAACTCTGAGATGTGATTTTGGTTGCCATTTATGATAAAATTTAGATGTACTTTTTTTCCCTTTGGGTAGAATATTAATGCTACCATTAAATATTTTGGATTTTATGTCTGGACCAAAGGACAAATACATACACCTTTTGTTTCTATAAATTCTTAGACATCCTAATAAAAATATAGTTTTCAAGTTACAAGTATCACCTTCCCATGTAAAGATGCAAATAGTTTAATCTTATTGAATAACATGTTTTTTTTCTTTACTGTTTACATTTTTATGCTTTTCTTGAGTCATGTCTATTGAATATTAATTTTTCTATTCATCTCTGATCTTGCATCAGGAAAGTTTGAAGGTTCCATGTTTCATTGAATGTCTATCTTTCCTCCTAAATTATTATGCTAAATTTTGCTGGGTAGTTGATTTTTGGTTGTAGTCCAAGCTCTTTTGCTTCTAGGAATATCATATTACAAGCACTCTTACCCTTTAAAGTAGCAACTGCTGTATTCTGTGTAATCCTGACTGTGGCTTCCTGATATGTAAATTATTTTGCCTGATTGCTTGTAGTATTTTCTCCTTAATTTGATAGTTCTGAAATTTGGTTACAATATTATTTGTAGTTTTCATTTTAGGATCACTTTCGGGAGGTGATCAATGGATTTTTTTCAATGACATTTCATCTTGTGGTTTTTGGATATAAGGGCAGTTTTTCTTGGTAATTTCTTTAATGATGTGAACCAGACTTTTTTTTCTCTTTCTTTCTTTCTTTCTTTTTTATTTTTTTGTTTTTGATGATGGCTTTCACGCACTCAAATAATTCTAAATTTATCTCTCCTGGATCTATTTTCCAAGTCAGTTACTTTGCCAATGAGAAATTTTACATTTTCTCTTATTTTTTCATTATTTTTATTTTGTTTGATTGATTCTTGATGTGTCATAGAGTCATAAACTTCTACTTACCCAATTGTAATTTTTAAGAAATTAATTTTCTTCTGTTAGTTTTTGTCCATTTTTCCATTTGGTCACTTCTACTTTTGAAGAAGCTGTTTTCTGTAGAGCATTTTTCTCCCATTTGGTCAATTCTTTCTTTTTTTAAAAAGAAAGATTGTTTCCTTTATTCAATTTTTGTCTTTTTTTCTAAGCTTTTGACTCTCTGTTGTAGAACTCATTTCTTTCCCAATTTTTATTTTATTGCTCTCATCTGATTTTTAAAATCCTTTTTGAGCTCTTTGAAGAAGGCCTTTTCAACTTGAGAACAATTTATATTCCTCTTTGAGGTTTCACATGTGAGTATTTTGACACTGTTTTCCTCTTCTGCATTTCTGTTTTGATCTTCCCTGTCACCATAATATCATTCTATGGTCAGGGCTCTTTTTTCTGTTTTTTTTTTTAACTTCACTTTGAGACTATTTTGTGATCTATCTTAGTTGCATATATTATGTCAGAGGATCCTATGCCAGCATTTTGCTTTCTATGTCGGGGTTGGACCCCCCTACTAATCTACTGTGTCACTAACATGCTGAGCCAAGACTTTGGTGGCTGATAAGAACTATGACTCAGAACCTCTCATTGGCTTGCCTGGTCTCTGTCTGCACTGAGCCACATGTGGTCCTCTTTTATCTAAGTGAGACAGAACTTTTCAGAACTACTTCTAAGTTATCTTAAGCTAGAAAATTGTTTCACTCTTTCTGTAGGTTCTGTCATTCCTGAATCTGTGTAGGGGCTTGATTTAATGTTATTTCTGAAGGAAACTAGAGGGAATTCAGGCAAATTTTTTGTCTTTTCTCCACCATTTTGCTGCTCTAGCTATTTTGAATGGTGAATGAACTCTTGTCTGAATAAATATTGATTGGATTGAATTGATTAAATGGTAAAAGGGAAAATGTATTAGGTTTGGCTGTCTTGAGTTTGTGACTTGGTTCTCTGACCTGACATTCATTACCTGTTGTCCTCTAGCTAGTCGCTTAACCTCTGTTCCTCAGTTTCCTTATTTGTAAAATAAAAGAAGTAAAGTAAGTGGCCTCTAATTGGTCAGGAAATAAATATTTATAAAGCCTTTACTATATGCCACATACTGTACTAAACACTGGAGATACAAAGAAAGATAAAAAGACAAATGTCTTTTCTTAAGGATTTCATGATCTAGTGAAGGAGACAACATGCAAACAATTATGTATAAATAAGATTATATAGGATAAATTGAATATAATTTATAGATGAGGGAATTAACATTCAGTGTCATTAAGAAAGTCTTCTTAAAATTCCCTTTTAGCATTAAATCTATCTTTAATCCTATGAATAACTCCACTTTCCTAAGCTAATAATAGAGGGAAAAGAGATTAACTTGAAACAAAAGAAAAATATAATAAAATAATCTTAAACAGAAATATGAAGCATCTGCTAAGACTTTAAGAACATATAGTTTTAAGAATTGTGGAAATGGCACCCAGCTTTTAGATGAAACAAAGTGCTGATGTTCCCATGACTCTTCTTAATAATGTAATTATTAAAGTATTTTTGCTACTGGAAATTATAACTTGTTTCTTTTAAAAAAAAAGAACAAAGCAATGTTACTATGTGGCAGCCATGCAAACTAATCTGCTCTCACATTACTCTTCAATCTCAGTCTAAACACAGCCCTTGTGAGTCTTGGGTCCTGTAGCAACATGCGCTTGACAAATTAATGCACCTAGTCAGCTCAGGGCAGTGCTAATTTCCCATCTGACTTCATTGTAGTTGGTGTAGATGTGTCATGTCCCTGAAACATCACATTTTTCCCAGTGGTTTATCTAGCTTGACATTTTACAGAGTAAATTTTGTTTGAGTGACAGTAACTGTCAAACTACTTTTAGAGAAGGTGAACAAGGAATGTTTTGGTTTGAAATGCTGCTAACTTTTAGGTGCAGTATGATTACAGATTAGAAGTGCACAGAGTACGTAAAGAGATAATTTAAATATGAAGAAGCATCAGATAAACTTACCACATACATCTTTATGTATTATTTATGTAATGTTTGAGTTTTAGTCAGAGATTCATTTTATCTTATACATTCATTTTCCACACGTTTGAATGTAAAATTACAAACTATATTTTAAAAAAGAAAGTATATTTTTCAGCTTTAGAAATTAATTAGGTGATGATTCTTGATGGCAGTTTCAGTTGCTTATTTTATTAGTCTTTTCATCTATAAATGAGAAGACTGGACTTCTTGTTTAGTCATTCCGGTATATCACACTCTGCATGACCCTGCCAGCTACTTCTATCTCTTGAAGTCTGTCCAAGCTCATATTCATTATTCCTATGACATTATCTATACATCTATACATACATTTTATCCTCTTCCATATTCTTTTCTTTTTGCCTACAATCTTTCCAAACATTTGGGTCTTTCCTAAAGAATCCTGTCTCATTATGTGACCAAAGATTAGATCAATCAGACCAATTCTAAATCAATGACTTCTGTATTCTCTCCAGTTCCATAGACAAATTGACATGTGGGAAGGACCTGAGCTTGAAAAGATCTTTCACTGTATCCAGAGTCATGTTTAGTAATACTGTGTCTTGTCACTGGTCCCAGGTGGCTTTTGTGGGAGACTGAGGCTGGTGACTTTGCACAGTACTACATTACTTAAATTCAATTCGCTTTCAAGTCAAGTGATTAATCACTTTTCTGATGTCATTGGACCTCTTTGAGAACAAAGGATAATCAAAATGAAAAACAATAAAGAATGCTGCTTGAATGAAAAAAAAACATAAAAATATATTGAAAACTTTGGACAAGATTTTCTTATTTATAGTTCTCACATCTCTCCACATCCTAGCTTTTCTGTATATATTTCTTATGTTAATGGATGTTTGCAAGTTATTCTTTCTTCCTTAGAATCTGAAATCATTGAGGACAGGGACTATTTTTTACTTTTCTGTGCACTGAATTCTTTTAGACTTATTGATTTGTTAATATAATCTGGGAAGATTCATGGGCAGGCTGTCTTACTTGTTCATTGATGTTCTTCCTGTTCCTACTTCTGTTCAAAGTCAGTTCTCACTCATTTTATCCCAGCTTTGGATTTCCTTTATTTCAGTGATTTGGGGCATCTAAAATATAAAGAATTCATTATGTCTTGATATTAGCTTAGAAAAGCAGAAGGGGAACTTTCACTAGCTCTAAAGTCTATTTAAGCATTTACACGTGACACAAATCAAATCTATATAGAAAATGAAATTTTATTAAAAAGTCAAAAATGATTGCATACAACATTAGAATCTTCCCATTGTATTGTCATGTAAAGTGGTGCTAGAAGTGTTAGCAGAGTTGCATTGTTACAAAAAAGAGTAACTAGGGTTTGTCAGGTAGGTTTTAAGGTTATGTGGCTTTTCTTTTTCTTTTTTTTTAAATAGCTTTTTATTTACAAGTTATATGTATGGGTAATTTTACAGCACTGACAATTGCCAAACCTTTTGTTCCAATTTTTCGTGGCTTTTCTTGAAATAAATTTGGGCTTGAACTTGATCAGAGCTCTGAAGAGTTCCTTCATTGTTGTAATATATTTCTGACTGAATACTTGTTAGTTTTTGTTTTAATGAAAAACATAAAAAGAAAATAAACTTATATTATCAGTAACTGCTAGCCATGATGCAGAATGAAATAATACAGAAAGTAATTACCTAAGGACATTGCTTAGAACAGTCCTGGGCAAAAAGGACTTGTATACTTAGAAGTCACTCATGCTGGGCTTCAGCTATAAAAGAGGAAAATCAACTCTAAGGCTCATGTTCATCCCTTAAGCTTCTTTTTGTATCAAACCTCACTTTGAGTCCATAAAAAGAGGAAAAAGATTTATTATAGGATTCCAAAGTAAATGGATCCAAAATATATACTGATTTTTAAAAATTAATTTTTATTGGCAAAAGTCCTCATTTTCTCCTTCCCATCATTATCTCTCAATTAAGATGAAAAAAAAAACATTGTTACCAACATCTATAATCAAACAACAAAAAGTTTCTGTGTTGACTATGTCCAACAACAACAACAAAAACAAAAAAGTCTCATTCAGCTGTCTGAATCTTGTTCATTAGGAGGTTATTAGCTTATTTCATTACTATTTCTCTTGACACATGATTGGTGATTAAGTTAATCAGAGTTCTTAAATCTTTTAGAGTTGTTAGTCATAACGTTATTGTTACCATTATATTAATTGCTCTCTTGGTTCTACTTACTTTATTATGCATCAATTTATAAAAGTCTTGCCAGGTTTCTCTGAAACCCCTTCATTATGTTTTATGACATGATAGTATTACATCATATATACATTTCAAAATTTGACCACCTCTAAATTTCTAATTCTTTACTACTTCAAAAGAAATGCTATAAATATTATTTTGGTGCCCTTTCTGTTGGAATTTATTTTCCTTAGAACCAATTTTTCCCTTAATCTAAAATCTTCCTCTAATTTCTCTTCTTCCATTTTCCTCCTATTTCCCTGACTGAATTAAAGAATTTCTGTACCAAGATTCTTCCCATCTTACAAGGCTCAGCAGACATAAAATAAAATTCTTAACTGCCCTAATTGGGACTTTACAATTAAAAGAACAACAAGAATGACAATGTAAAATGGGCATTATGCTCCAACTTGATTGCTATACTTAGTGATAGTCAAATAACATGCCATTATTAATATTGGTGAGCAGTTAGGATTTTGTTTCAGATTTTTATCTCTAGGATAATTTAAAAACTTAATAACATTTAAGACATCTATAAGGTTTTATCTAAACACATCTGTCCTAAATTATCAGAAGAATTAACTGCAGATTGAAAATACTGAAATTCAATTCACATACTAAATATCCATGCATTCTTATTTTTCCCCCTTTGGACTTAGAGTGTGGAAAGAAAAATAATAAGCTTTCAGTTTCCAACTAAGAATTGGAAAACATAGGGATAAGAATGGGTGTTTCAGCATCAAAATTCATCAAAAGCTGTAATTTGGTTTGGAAATATCAATTCCTGGAACAAAAACCATTTTGAAGTCTACTTCTCTTGGCTTTTCTAATTACACATTTTTTCTATGCTGTTACACCGTTATATTATTTCTCTGAGTCACAGATTCAAGGCAAGAGAGAAATGTACCTTCATTGTATAAAAAAAAGAATTGGTTTCCTTAGGAACAAAACTCTTCAAAAATACTCAGCTTCTTTCTTCACTAAGGCAGTCTTTAAAAGTTCAAATAATAAAAAAAAAGAATCAGTTTGTCTAGTGAAGTGAGTTTTCAGCCTCCATACCTAAACTACCAGCAGTTGTCAATCCAGTGCTTTAGCTCAGTGATTCTTAAAGGATCCTTTAAAGTTTTTGATAACAGGGCCTTAAAAATCTTTCTCAGCTAATGAGAGCTCTTAATGGCAATTAATTGTCTAATAATAGCTAGTCTAAATATTTATGTTTTTTAAATTATTAAATTAAGCAACTATTCATGGTCATGGAAGACTCAGATATCACTCAGTTAATGTAACAAATAATGAAGAACCAGAACAACAGAATATAGGGAGATCAGAATAAAACATCTTTGGAAGTAATGTCTGCCATGTGACAGGGTGATGAAAACTAGAAATACAGGAATAAATATAAATATAATAATAAAAATAAATACAGGTATAAATAAAATAATTTATAAATAAATAAAATAATAAATAAAATTATTGAGGACCCCCAATCAAGTTTTTTAAACATAGCTTATATCTATCAATATTTAATATATTACAAAATAACAGTTTAAAAATATTTATCATTAATTTAAAACAATAATAAACTCATTACATATTAATTTAAATTGCATATGTTTATGAAAGATAAGTATATTTTCCAAAAGGAAAAATAGTGAGAAGGGTGACATTGTTTTTACATATTTTTGTGAATCTCTGCAACATCTGGCTTAATAGAAAACAGTTGGATTATCATATCTGCTTCTGCTTTCAATTTATTGAAATGTTATTTGAAGAAAATCCAAGCTCACACAAATTTTATACAGACATATAATGGACATATCTGGAATATTTAAAAGGAGAATTAAGCTCATATCATTTTTATGAAAATAATTTTGACCTTTTGAATCCCCACAAGTGGTCTCTGGGATTTCCAGGGGCCCAAAGATCACATTTTGAGAGCCAATGCCTTAAACAATGAGCAGATGATGATGAACATTGTCCTTTTTGTTCCCTGGGTTTTACTTTCCATTTCTCATTATAATCCAAAACAAAAATTCCCAGGAAAGAAAGTAATAGGTTAGGGAATGAATATAGTAAAAAGTTGATATGCATTCTATGGGTAAATACATCATAATTTGAGTTGGAATTGAAATTAGAAATATGATGCAATCTTTTCATTTTTACATGCTGAAAAAACACTTTTTTTGATGTCAGGAGAGAAATCAGAAAAACCTAGGTTCAAATTTCTTATTAACTTCATGCCTACCAAGAAATCATTTTCCTTTTTTGACTCTCAATCTCCTGATATGTAAAATGGAGATGGTATTTTCCCAGACTACTTTACAGGGTTATGTAAGATCAAAAGACATAATGTGCTTAAATGTACTTTGTAAACTAATAGTGAAGCACATTTTGAAGCCTTGTGAAAATTCAACCAATTATACCTTATTGTACATACTCATGTGAAATTTCACAGTGTTTCACATACATTAAAATAGTAATATTTGATAATATTGACATAGCACTTTAAAGTTTGCAGAGAGTTTAACTATCTTAGAAGGTAGGTGCTATTATTGTCTGTATTTTAAAAATAAGAAAACTGAAGTAAGCAGAGGTTAGGTTACTTGCCCAGGGTCACATAGCCAGTAAGTATCTGACACTAGATCTGAACTTAGGTCTTTCTAACTGCAGATCCAGTGCTCTGTTCACTGTGACACTTGGAAACAACCAAGCCAAGATGGGCTTTATAAGTATTACTATACTCTTATTCCCATTTTTAGGCTTAGAGTATTGCTTGAGAGTTGTAAAAGGGTACATCACTCAGAGAAATAGTTTATGTTAAAAGCAGGACAAATGCATGTCTTTCCCCACCTGAGGTTGGTCCTCTATTCATTCTCCCATGATCCTTTTTCATCCTTATTTTATAATTGAAGAAATTAAGATTCAGATATGAAGCTACCAGCCAATCATCCCACATCTAGTTCCATAGTGAATACTCAAATGCTGCTTTCTCAGCCCAAAATTCCAGTGTTCTTTCTATTACAACATAATATTTTTTTTAAAAGAATGCTCTTTGAACATTGGGAGTCAAATGACATGATTCTGAATTCTGGCTGAGCTATTTGAAAATGTGTGACCTTGAACAAGTCTTCTAACCTTTTTCTGTCCTCCATTTTCTTATCTAGAACTCTGGGAGTTGAACTATATGCTAAGTCATGTGTTAAAATATTATCCCAAGAGAAGTTGTTTATTACTATTATTGATAGGAAAGAAAAAAAAAAGATGCTCAGAAAGCCCTCAGAGGCTAAACAATCATAAAAAATTTTAATTTAAAAAGTAATTTGAAAGCAAGCACCATTTCACAATATTTAAATTAAATACCAGAGCCTTTTCATATATTGAAAGGGACAGGATAAATCTCTTTAAAATGTCATGGATGACAGCTTTGTAAAAATATGTGAACCCATCTTCCTAACAAAATGTTAAATGTTGGTGTCTTTAAAGAAAGTAAATAAAATTCATTTGAAGTTAATAGGAAATTTTAGGTGATGTCCTTTAAAAAAAAATGGGTTACTACTCTGAGGTCAAAAGCCTTAAAGGGAAATTGTGCTAAAATATCTCCAAAAAGATGAATTAATGAAAACCCAAAGAAGAACAGATATGAGTCTGGGGAAAGGCAGAATTGGTGATTTATCTCTAATAGCAAGAATGTTTTTGGTTTATCAACTATTTGCCAGGCCTTAAGGATTGAGAGAATGAGCTGAAAGAGATCTTAAAGGCTATCTATAGCCAACCCTATCATTTTAACAGGTAATAAAACTGATGAAGACAGGACTTGTACAAGGACAGAGGGATGGCAAGTGTCAGAGCCAATCTTGGCTCCCTTGACACTTATCCTGGACTCTTTATACTGTCCAATTTCTACCTCTTTGTTTTCCTGTTTTTCAGGAGGACCTCTTTAGAAGCAGAAATGATTGTTTGATGTCATAGCTGAGAATAATGAGTATAATCATTTTTGTAACCTGAAGTCAAGGTTGAAACATGAAAGACTTTTAAATATAATTTTGAAATAGATCAGCTATAGTTTGATTTTTGATTTCTTTAATTTCTATTTTCTGCTTGCATTGAGCACTTTTGATAAAGAACTGTGGAATTGGTTCAAAACATTTGTATATTTTCTTGTCTTTTACTTTAAGAACCTTGTTTATGCTTTGTAAACAAATAAATCAAAACTTAATAAGTTTTGTAATAAGATCTATTTTATACCTTCTATTTGATTCAACTTTATATCCCTGGTTGCTTTTATATATTATAGAAAGAGATGGAGTTTTGAATGGGTTTCCACTGTTGTTTCTTGTGACTTTAAGAATATAGAATTGATTTTTCCTTTTTCATTTTGCCTCAAATTTCTTTCCTCTTATTTCCTTTCATTTCTCAATCATTGAATAAACATACCTGATTCAACTAAATGGAAATTTCAGTCTGTCTTAGTTACAAAGCTAGTGGGAACATCCCAACATTCTTAGGTGACTAGAAAGTGAAGACTATGGCCTGAAGAGTACTCAGCTTTTTAGCATCATACTATCTCCTAGGTTCTTAATATACTGTAGTTAATTAAGTCATCAACTAGACATATCCTGTTTATTGCTCCTTCGGATTAAAATAAATTAGAGTAGAAAGGAAACATAACTTAATTGGCCTTGGAGAAGTTGTTAAACTGTTACTACAACAGTTCTTTCAGAATTTAGTAATCATAATTATGCAAATCTTAATTAGGTAATTATTGTTGTGCAGTTTTTCTTGACTTGAGGGAAAAAAAGTTCATTGGCACAATCAGTCACATCACGCTGTGTCAGAAACTTTAAATCAGTAAATTTCTTTGAACAAGTTGTTGAGTAGTCTATGATTCACTGGAGTGCTGTTCCCTGAGGAGCTGAAGGAGGAAATGCATGACAATAGGGTGTCTAGTCTGGGTTTATTATTTCTGCTTTTCTATATTTACTCAAAGTGAACCTTGTCTTTGCCAAAAGTAGGAGTTCTGAGGAGACAAGTACACATGAGCAACCCTTCATTAAAGTATACAATATATAAATGGAAGTCAAGGAATATTAGTGATCCTAGATTATAGTTTTAAATAATTTCACGTTCTATGCTAGTGGAACATAAATTGTGTTCTTTTTATTTCTACAAACAAAACAGAAATCAAATGGGAAAAGAGATGCTAAATGATATTGGGCTTGAGACAGAGTCTTCCTGAGGGTCTCAATTATGAACTTGAATGTTGTTGAACCATTTCAATCATATCTGACTCATCATTATCCCATTTTGGGGTTTTCTTGGCAGAGATGCTGGAGTGGTTTGCCATTTCCTTCTCCAGATTATTTTATAGATAAGGAACAAAAGAAAACAGGATAAATTGACTTAGCCAGTGTCACACAGATAGTAAATATCTTAACTAATGGATATTAACTCCATTGAACTAATGCAAATTAGTTTTCCTGATTCCAAAACTAAAGCTCTGTCTACTGTGCCACTCAGCTGCTCATGAACAGTAGGAATCATGTCAATAAATCAAGAAAGTGATTCTGGTCCCTGTCACAGTTCAGAAACCTCATCAGTAGGTTTCCAATTGATTATATTGCCTTACATCTCTCCCCCTCTGTAATATAGGCTCCTTATAGTTGCCAAGTAGATATTCCTGAAGCATACTGCTCAAGAAGTGCAGTGGCTTCCCATCATGTACACAATGAAATTCTAATTTCTCTATTTGGTGTTTAAAGCCTTTTACCATTTGCCTCACAGGCGCCTTTCCAAGATAATTGTACATTATTCCCCTTTGTGATTAGATATAATCATTACTTGCTGTGCTCTGTACATGATCTTCAACTTTTATCTCTATAGCATTATATAAGCTCATGTGTAGGATGCATTTTGCTCTCACCTCCACACCTTAGGAGGTACTAGTTTCCTTCAAGACTCAACTCAATTTATACTTCCCACAATGCACTTAATCTGATTCTCCTAAATTGCAAGGGCTACCTTCTACCACCTACTAGGCCCCCCTTCTTATTTATTTTGAATATATTTTGTAATTCCTTATTTATTAATATATAAGGATTGTTTCAATTTTGTTGTTACATATCTAGAACAGATCACAGTTCCTTTTACATAATATGTGATGCAAAGAAACAGTAAATAATTTATCAATTCAGCAATAAATGCTTGTCAAATGTTTCATGTATGATTTCTTTAGTATGGGTCCTAATGCACTAAAGCAGATAAGAATCTTTTATACCTTTTATTGTTGCAAAGATTAGAGCTTGTACTTATTCAGTTGTTTTCACTTGTGTCTGACTCTTCATGATCTCAATGGGGTTTTCTTGGCAAATATACTGGGGTAGTTTTCCATTTTCTTCTCTAGCTCATTTAGAGATGATAAAACTGAGGCAAACCGGGTTAAATGACTTTCTTAGGTCATGGCTAAGTGTCTGAAGCATGATTTAAATTCTGGAAGATGAGTTTTCTTACTCTAGGTCTGATACTACATCCATTTCACCATCTAGTTGGATCGGTTCTCAAAGAATGTGAAGCTCAATCTTTTTTCTTTTCTTTTCTTTTCTTTTTAGTAGGAGGTTGGCTTTCAAATTAGCCTAGCCAAGGAAAAAAATCACTAGAATCAAGTGAATCGTCATTGTTATCTTTGGAATTATCATCACAAATCACCTACAGATGTTTATTGGACACCCTAATACTTTATTAACACTTTAAATGTCCCTTTTACCACTCTGATTAGTCTTTCTTCAACTATGATAACTGTTAAGCAAATTAGAAATTATTTTCCTGGCCCAGACAATGTGGTTGATCTCTGGGATAACTTTTCCAGTTCTGGGACCCTAAAATCATAACTTTTTTGCCTAAGAACTGTAGCTGTGAGGTTTATTAACTCTAACTTCCATAGTCACTTTGCTTGTGTAAGAGTCTGAGCCAATTATAACCATTTAATTAATTTTAGATATTCCTTTCTGTCTTTTGTCTTTATTTCTTTAAGAGGACAGAAGGCTAGGGAAGGTTTCTAATGAAGAATTAATGTCACAAAAGAATATGAGTTAATAAAGCTTTATTATTACTCACAAAGATGTGAGAATAGATGGCAATGGACTGTGGTGTTAGTGTGTCACTCCCATTGCCCTCAGACAACTTAAGGGCTGTGTTGTGTAATTGGATGTGTACTGCAATTGAAGACCAAAGCAACTTGAAGTTCAAACTTCATGCAGAATTTTTAGTCAGAGAGCTGATGTGATACTTAATGGGAGAAAGCACTGTTACTAAAAAAAAAAAACAACAAAAAACACAACAAAAACAACAAAAAACAAGGCAGTAGAGCAATGTAGACCATTGGGATGAGGATAGTCTTGACTTGCCTAATACAGAATGAGGAATGAGGGTCAGGGAGTCAGATTATGCATTTAATTCTGTGTCACAATAAACAAATGACTGGTAGTGGATGTGGTAGGAGAGTAGGGAAAGCCCTCTGGGTTGGTTTAGCCTTAACATATGTAAATCCTACCCATGGGGGCAACCAAGTTGAATCGCTTTTCATTGGATCATACTTTATCTACAGTATTGGCACCTAGATTTTCCTTATATATTTTTCTTTTCGTCTTTGAAATTTCTCTTGTCTCATTTTTGGTTGGCAAACTCTCAGTGCTACTTTTTCTTCCTTTGTTCCTGACATTTGGAGAATCCTTTTCTTCTGATTCTTATGTCTTTCATGAATAATTCTGGAGTGTGAGGCGGTAGTATTGGCACCTTGTTTTTATGTGATAAATGAAATAAAATTGAAGAAAAACATGTCACATCTCAAGACATCAAAAATTTCAAGTTCAGCCTTTCTCCAACTTATGGGGATCCCATAATTTCCAGTTCTTTGTCACCATGAAAAAACCCCTATTCACACTCAACCCTATAATTACTATTTGTGAATTTCCCTCCATCTTATTTTTACTCACCATTTTTTAGCCTCTCTTTTTATCCCTTCTCTGTTGCTTCATCTTTTCTTCCCATTTTTCCACTTTCCTTTCACTCACTTTTAGCGGGGTATGTGGATTGAAATTGGGGGAGGCAATGAAGGGGTTAATATGATGGGAGAGATTCGTGTCATTTAATGTTTGTAGCTGATTTGTAATGATAGTAACAAAAAGAATGATGGTGATTTACATGAGTCTGGCATGCTTGGAACATTGGAAGTGCATTGTTTGGCATAGTGTTTGACACAGTAGACTTTTAATAAATGCTAGTTTACTGATAAATAGTAAATCATATTGTATATACTAGACATTTCATTAAACAGGAATTACTCCATATTTATGAAATAGCCTTCTATAATGGGATGTTTCTGCTACATATTGCTCCATCAAACCATTAGTACTTTTTTTTGAAATTTGAGAATATTAAATTTGTGTGTGTTCATATTTATACAATCTATATTCTCTCTTTAGAAAATGGAATTTCAGTATACAGAGTTCATTTTCATCATTCACTTGTACATTGAGGATAGAGTATGATTGTTTTTATTGAGAAATTAATGAAAAATTAATTGAAAATCTGTCTGTTGCTTGGAGACAGCATGCCTGGCTGAGAGTAACTCAGTAAAGTTTGGACCAAGCAATGTAGCTGGAGGATATAGATTTATTTTTCCTCTTTAATGTGAATTTAGTTCTGGTAGAATGTTAGAATGACTGCCCAGAGACTGAAAATTGCCTGTTTTCCCCTGCAGGAATGGCACAGTATGGAGAGAACATGCATTCCCTAAATACTCTTAACAATTTACCTCCACTCCAAAACAGAAGGCAAAGGTGGTGACATATTTGAGATTATGTTGCCTATTTGCATTCAGCTAAGGTTATCATCAAGGAGTTCAGTTTGATCTGGTTTGAGCAGTGATTTCCAAAGGTCCACTGTGTAATTTCTCATCTATGAAGGTAAGGTATGCTACAGGAATGTTTTAATGCATAATGAGCATTTTTTAATGTATAATGGTACCTTTCTTTATATAACTAATTTCATTCATGTTGAACATTTGAAATTTACTGAATAACAAGTAGTTAAATGCTATAATATGAGATCAAAATGATGACTAAGGTTAGGCTTCTTTTGAATAATATGTCTAGTTGTTATAGGTGTTGTTGGAGACAGATGACATAATTTTCTGTTCTAATGACTGCAGATCGCATCTTTACAAAATCACTCCAAGCACATATTTGAATCTAGCTTTGATAGTTCAAAGTAGCATATTTTTCCAGCTTATTTTACCTAAGTTTTAATAGTTCAACAGTTTTAGCTGCTATTAGTATGGCTAGTGACAAACAAGTCTAGGAGACAATTTTGTTCTTTTATTCCACTTAAGCAATTCTTCTTTTGATGCTTTTTGCTTTTTATTATCTCTATCACCATTCTAGTTTAGATTTTTATCTCTTACCCAAATCATTCTTGGAATAGTAGTTAGTTTTAGACTTTGAATTTTCAGTTTGAATCTTGCCTTAAATACTTACTAGTCATGTGATTCTGGACAAATCGTTTCATTTCTCTTAGCCTCAATTTCCTCATGTGCAAAATGGGGATAATAATAGCAACTTCCTCATAGGGTTATTGTGAGGATCAAAATTACTTTTAAGGCATATTATGACCTTTTAAGCCCCATATAAATGCTAACTATTGTTATTATTATTGTCACTAGAATCCATCCTTTATACTAATGCCATATTTTTTTTGTCTATATTGGTGATTTCATTGATAACTCTCTTGAGGGAATTCTTCCAACAATGTTGATATCTCTACATGGGAACATCTGAGAGATAGTTGCTTGGGGCTCTGAAAAATTAAGTGAGTTGGCCAGCTTATACACAATCTGCATGTGTCAAGAGGCAGGATTGGAATCCTATCTTTGGGACTCTGAAAATAGCTCTCTACCAATTATGCCATTCTGTCATTTTCTAAGCGTTGGTGCTCATCATACTACTTCCACACTCAAAAACTTCTAGTAGTTCTCCACTACCCACTGTCATATTCTATATCCTGACATTTGAAAGTCTTCTATGATCTGGTCTGAGTTTATCTTTCTAGATTTGTCTCATATTATCCCTGTTTATACTTTAATACAGTTATTATATGTTACCTCTGTGCCTCAGCTCTGTGTCACAACCTGTTCAAATGCTCCATATTCCATAAAGGTTTCTTTCAATTTCATCTCCCCCGTTTCCTCTCTTTCCACATTGCAAGTCCCTTAAGCAGTCCATTCTTTTATTATGCTTATTTTCATATGCATTTTACCCTCTCTGCTAAAATATAAGATTCTTGAGAATACAAACTTTGTTTAATCCATATTTGTAATTCCATAACATAGAACAATGTTTTTCATGCTGTTGATGCCTAAATTTATGCCTGAATATTGAAGGGATGATTTTTATTTTGCAAAATAGCAACACATCATTCCCCGATAATTGTCTCCAAATCTGTAAGGTATCAGACAATTATCTGAACATTTTTTTATTTGTCTTCTTTCTTTTATTCTTCCATGGTTCTGAATAACCCAATCCTCTCAGCTGACATCTCTCCCTATAGTATCTCTCTACTGCAGTCTTTTATGCCATCTGTCACTATTTCATTCACTCACCCAAATCCTACTACCAAAGGAAAGGATATACAAAGAAACCTTCATTGCTCTATGATAGAAAGGAAACCAAAAATTCCATTCAGAAATGCTGTAAAATATCAGCTAGTTACCCACTGTTCCCATTTCTCTTATTGGTAATGGACTTGAGGCCTCAGGATTTTCTTTGACTTTTCTCCTTTTCCTTGGATCTTGGCAAGCCCTTTTCATTTGTGCTTCCTTCAAAATGATGCAAATTCATTTTTTCCCCTCTACCACAATGTCTTTCTCCAAGTCTCCATTATCTCACACAGAATCAGAAGATTTGAATATTAGAAGGTATCTTGGAGATCATTTAGTCTAAATCCTGTAGGAGAAGAATTTTCAATACAAGTTATACTTTCATGGGAGAATATTAAAACAGGACAATGACTAATTACTAAACCCATAGATTTTCCCTATTCCAATCCATTATGTACATTGCTACTAAATTGCTTATATACTTTAAAAGTCTATATTTCTTTGGTATAAAGTTCTTCTCTCCACTTATACAGACTGAAAACACTGTGACTTAGTAAAGTATTTCTGAGAACAACTGTGACTGAAATATCCATTACCATGTAGACTAATCTGTAGTTTAGGTTGCAAGAACTATTTTTAATCCTTGGGACTGTATGCACACAATACAGTATCAAGCCCAATACTGGAATCTTTTCAATACAGGGTGACTAGTTAAATAGCTATTCTAGAATGGTCTTTGAGAGCTCAGGATTAGTTATGCCATAATGGAACATTGGAGTAAAATTGTAATGGATATCTAGTCTATTGGATGAATCTTCTTAACACTATATTTTTCTTTTATTATTCTTTTGTCTTACTTTTGAGAATATTCAAGCTGAAAAGATGATCATTTAATTTTTGTTCCTTAATCTACTGATGTGGAAACCAAGTTTCAAAGGTACTAACTGATTTGCTCAGCATCACATAGTGAAAATAGCAGAACTGGGTTTCAAAGCCAGGTCTCCTGACCCTTAAGTTCAGAACTCTATTATGCCATACTTAACTAAGGAAAATTTCTTTACAAATCTTAGAAGATGAAATCAAAACAAATATATACAAAGTAGTGAAATTTTAAATTGCTTGGGAGGAATGGCCCTAACATATGGAGAATGAGAAAAAACTTCACAAAGGAGATGATGATTTTACTCTATCTGAAAGAAGATAAAACTTCTAAGATGAAGGATAGGAGGGAATGCATTGCAATTCTGAGGAGGAGAGGTAGTCTATCATGAGTGAGGAATAGAGAGAAGGCCAATTTTGTTAGATAACAGAATACAGGAGGAGTTAATGTCCAATGAAGCTAAAAAGATATGTTGGGTCTAGGTTATAAAGAACGCCCCACCACCCCTTAATAGTATCCCTCTTCTCAATTACATGTCAAGACAATTTTTAGCATTCATTTTTACAAGGTTTTGAGTTCCACATTTTTCTTCCTCTCTCCCTTCCCTCTCCTCTTCCAAAAATGGTAGGCAATTTGATATAGCTTCTACATATAAACTGTATGTTATACTTTTTTTTTACTTCAACTGAAGCATTATAGTCTGCTCCAGTCTTGTACCTTTACTTTGTATGTGTCTCTCTGCTTCAAGTGTTTCTTGTAAACAACAAATTGTAGGATTCTGCTCTTTTTTCATTCACTTTGCTATCTTCTTCCATTTTATGAGAGTTCATTTCAATCACTTTCACTTTTCTGATTATTACCTGTATATTTCCCTCCATCCTATTCTTCCTCCTATTTGTCTTCTCTCTCTCTCTCTCTCTTCTTTCACTTTATCCCATATCACCAGTATTTTGCTTCTGTCTACCACCTCCCCTGATCTGTCCTCCCTTCTGTCAATCCCTCCCACCCTCCATTCTTTATTTAATATCCTCCTCTCCTATTTCCCTGTAAAATTTTTATTTCCAACTGATTGTGTATATGATTTCTTCTATCTGCTAATGTTGTTAAGAGTAAGGTTCAAGTGATGCTCATCTCCAACCCTTCAATTTTCTCCTATGTAATCCATCTTTTGTGCCTCTTCATTTGAAATAATATCCCATTTTCTCTCTCTCCTTTCCTTTTGTACTCAGTATACTCCTGTTTCTCATCTCTTAATTTTTTGTTATTCCCTTAAATTCATATTATACTTATACCCTCTGTCTATGTATATTCCCTCTAGCTGTAGTATGTGATACAATTTTTACTTAAAACAAATATCATCTTCCCCTGAAGAGATGTAAATAGTTTAGCTCTATTGAATCCCTTATGCTTTCTGTTCCCCTTTTATCTGTTTATATTTCTCTTAGTTCTTGACTTTGGAGATCAAATTTTTGGTTTCATTTTGGTCTTCTCCTTGTGAAGGAATAAAATTCTCTATTTCATTCGATAATCATTTTTCTCTCAGTGGGTTATGTTTAATTTCATAGGGTTTACTTGTTTTTAGTCCTAGCTTCTTTGTTTTCCAGAATATTATGCTCTATGACCTCTGAGCTTTAAATTTTGTAGATGCCAAGTCCTGTTTAAAACTGATTGTGAGGCCCTAATATTTAATTTTCCCCCTAGTCACTTATAGAGCTTTTTCATTGGCCTGAGAGTTCTTAAATTTGGCTACAGAGTTTCTTGGGAGTTTTTATTTTGGGGACTCTTCCTAAGGAAATTAATGGATTCTTTCAATGCCATATCTTCCAGTCACTAGGGCAGTTTTCCTTCATACTTTCTTGAAAGTTGCTATCCAGGTTCTCCTTTTTATTATGTTTTTTAGGTAGTCCAGTGATTCTGCTATTGTCTCTCCTGGATCTATTTTCCATGTCAATTGTTTTTCCTATGAAATATTTTATATTTTCTTCCATTTTCTTCATTGTTTTGATTTTGTTTGATTCTTAATGTCTCATAAAGTCATTAGCTTATATTTGCTCAGTTATAACTTTTAATGTGTTGTTTTCCTGAATTAGCTTTTATACTTTCTTTTCCATTTGGCCAATTGTACTTTTTTATGAGTTGTTTTCTTTCAGTGGATTTTTTAATCTCTTTTTCCATTTGGGCAATTATACTTGTTAAGCAGTTGTTTTCATTTTCCAAACTATTAGTTTTTCCCCATAATTTCTCTTTTATAGTTCTTGGTTCTTTTTGCAATTTTTCTTTGAACTCTCATATGATTTTTGAGCTCTTCCATGAGTTTTTTCTGGGCTTGAGAGCACTTCACATTTTTTCTTTGGGGTTTTGACACCACTCTTCTTATTTGAATTTGTTACCTAGATCTTCCCTTTTACCATAATAACTCTCTATGATCACATTCATTTTTGTTCATTTTTTGTCTAAATTTTCTTTGGGAATTTTTGCTTTTTTAAAAAAATTGAATTCTGCTCCTGGAATGAAAAGAATCTTGTCTTAGGCTTCTAGGCCAGGGACTGCATGCGCTAGCTATTTATCAAGTGCTACACTGATGTTGCCCGGAAGTTCACAGGGTACCATCTTGTACTGCTGGTATGCTGAGGGAGTGAGGTGAAGGTTGAGTGGTAATTCTTGAGAGCGGAGGGGTCTGGTGACTTTCTTGGTCCTGAGCCAGGAGTCCTTGTGCTGGTGTCTGTGATGAGCTGAGGTCGGTGGAGTGTTTCTGCATTTCCCAGGGGCTCCACTAAAGCAAATGGAGTTCTGGCTGCTGGAGATTGCCTCTTTGCTCTTGACTATGCTGAGGCACATGGGTTTTCTGGTGTTGGTATTTGCCTTCTTCACTTCACTAGGGCTCAGGATATCCCCTGGTTTGCTGGTAGCCTGCTGGACTACTTCCTATCCTGGGCTGTGCTCCTGCTTCACCTGAGTGAGATAGATCCTTTTTGGTGATCTTCCAAGTTCTTCAACTACAAGACTATTTCCCCATTATTTTCCCCATTATTTTGCTGGTCACACTGTTCTAGGACTTGTTTCGGCATTCTATTCTCAGAGGTTAATATGGGAGAATTGTAGTTATCCACTTTTCAACTTACCTCTTGGAAGTACTTTCCTATCTAATAATTATAAGGATTTTAAAATACAAACAAGAGAGTTTATATTTTTTCCTCAAGGCAATAAAAATTACTTAAGTTGATTAAGAAAATCAGAGTTTTTTGAAAGCAGATACAATATCTTCTAGTTTTTTGGTATCAATTATAGTACAGTTTTTTTTTTAGTCCAGAATATACTGCTTGAGAAATGCCTGTGGATGGTAGTCAAAAATGGGATAATGGACAGAGTGTTAGATTTAGATGGAGGAAATTTAAGTATGAATCTTGGCCTGATAGTTACTACTGGTATGACCCTTGACAAGTCTTTTAAACTCCATTAATCTCAGTTTCCCTTTCTGTAAGATGGGGGGAATACTTGCACTATCTACCCCATTGCCTTTTTGTAAAGAAAAATTTGCCTCCCGACTCCCGACTCTAACCCTAAATGATTTCCATATAGTATTTTCCCATCTATCTTTCTACTCTTCTTTATTATTTTTCCATATATTATTTTATCCAAAATTTCTAGTATCCATGTGAAGTAGTGATAGTAGTGGGATGGGGGAAGCTGTGTGTGTGTTTATATACTATATTATATATATATATATATATATATATATGCACATAATATATATTTGGGGGATGTGGAATATTGTTTATATGAAGGTCTACTCTTTGATAAATATCACTAAGACTCCCAGTGTTAGTACAAAATGGCAACATTTCATATCTTCAACCAAATTTTAATAATAGTTAATAGTTGTTATATGTGAGAGGCAGGTAGAGTATAACTTGTTTTTCAGCTCCTCTAAGGGGCTAAAGATTTTGTAGGCATAGTGTCTTATAAAATTTGAACTGAACCATTATGAAGAATAAGTAGTGAAGAGAAAAACAATAGAACCTCTCTTGCTACCTCTTTGTACCATATTCTCTTCTAATTGTAGCATACACAAAGAAACAGCTAATTATGTATTGCTCAGTGACCCCAACTCACTGCTACTATATCTTTAACGTGAAAATTATGGATCAGCAGGATTACCATTGTAAAGCACCCACACCTAACCAGAATATGTATTAATTGTGATTACCAGGTATTTATGACTAATAGCCCCAAGCTGAATTATGTATCTTCTCAAGTTCTTCATACCTGGATATAGCAGAATCTTATAATCAAAGTTTCTGTGAAAAAAATGTGATCTTGCTATAGAATTTTTGATAATATCAATTATATCATATTTCTCCTGGAGGACATAATTTCTCATCTACTTCATTATCTCAGATAAAGGCCCCAAGCCTCGGTTGTTTTTTTAATGTGATTTAAAGACATTTTTTAAAAAAGAGCCTACTATGTTCAAGGTACTGTGATTAGGATCTCATTCTTCAAGTTGAATTCAAAGGGCCCAGAGATTGCAAGCTGCTTCTCAATGATAATAACACAATACCTTCTTACTGATTCTAGGGAAAAATGCTTCCTAATGGTTGTTGCTGTTATTATAAAAGCTACCATGGGATTTCTTGCATGGATTACCACTTCATTGTCCTTCCCTTTCATTAACATAAATTATCTTATTTTTACAAAAATATATTTGCTCTTCCTCCAACCTCTCCAGTGAGAAAAAAAAAAAAGAGAAAAGCCTTTTGCAAATGTGCAAAATCAAGCAAAATACAATATCAAAAACATTGCAAGGACAGATATTGAATAATAAGCCTCGTCAGCACAATAATCAATCACAATTCCAAAGCACTGAAGATCAAGCATGTTAGTCACATCTTGATAGAGAAGAGATAGATTCAGGATACAAAATAAGACATATGTCTTTGCACATGGTGAATGTGAGAATGTGTCTTCCTTCCCTCTCATTTTCATGGGTAAATATTTTGGGAGAATTACCAAGAAGACATCTTTGTTTGAAGATAGTGGTTTATTTTTTCTTTTTTTCAAATTTGTTAATAGAATTGACCACCAGGGCAAACAGTTTCTTTAGTAGGTTACCATGTCTGGAAAATTCTTAGATTGTGTAGTCAAGGTAACCAGATGGAAAATGAGAATTATTATGGATACTCTTTCTGGGGAAGAGGTAAAAACTGGATCAGGGAAGGCAAAGGATATCAGCTGACTATTTGTTTTAGTTTGGGAAGCTTCATGAAGGTGTCTTGAAGAGAAAAATGGATTTTTTTCTTTTACTGCTCATACACTTCTGGATACACTTCTGGATCCATCAAAATGGCTGTTCCTTCAGTCCCAGTCTTCAAAATTCTCTTTATTTTCTTCTGCAGGGATCTAAATTCACTTTCTTGACTTCAAACGTTAACTCTCTGTAAATAGTTCCCTAATCTATTTCTTCATTTCTTTTCTCTCTTCTGAACTTTAGATCCCTAGCTAGCACCAAGGCAATTTTACTTTGATGTCAAACTGGCATCTCTAAATCGTAAAAAAATCTGGTTAGCTCCAAAACTTTTTTATATAAATTTTTCTTAAGAAGTTGATTAATAATTTGTTCAATTTCTTTTTCTAAAAGAGGATTATTTAAGTAATTTATTTCCTCTGTTGTTAATTTGGGAAATTATTTTTTAGGCATTCCTCCATTTCACTTAAATTATCAGATCTATTCAGCAAATATAGTTGGGCAAAATAAGTCCTAATTATTGCTTTAATTTTCTCTTCATTGGCAGAAATTTTTTCCCTTTCATTTTTAATAATAAGTTTGATTTTTCTTTCCTTTTTCTAATCAAATTAAATAAAAATTTCTCTATTTTTTTCATAAAACCAACTTTTAGATTTTATTGTTATATAGTTTTCTTTCTTTCAGTTTTATTAATCTCCCATTTTACTTTCACAAATTAAAATTTTATATTTAATTGGGGTTTTTCATTGTTTTTTCCTAGCTGTTTTAGTTGCAATGCTCAATTCATTGATCTTTTCTTTCCCTATTTTATGCAAGTAAACATCTAACGATATAAAACTTCCCCTATGAACTATTTTGGGTTGCATGCCATAAATTTTGGTATGTTGTCTCATTGTCATTCTCTTGGATGAAATTATTGATTGTATCTATGATTTGTTATATTAACCACTCATTCTTTTGGATTAAATTATTTAGTTTTTGATTAATTTTTGGCTTATTTTTCAATGGCCTCTTATTATATGTAATTTTTATTGCCTCATGCTCTGAAAAAGTGCATTTACTATTTCTGCCTTTCTTCTGCATTTGCTTTTCAGGTTTTATGCCCTAATACATGATTGATTTTAGTATAGATTGCACATACTGCTGAGAAAAAAGAATATTCCTATCCATCTCCATTCAATTTTCTTCAAAGGTCTATCATATCTAATTTTTAAAAATTGTATTTACCTTCTCATTTTGTTTCTTATTTATTTTGTGGTTCAATTTGCCTAGTTCTGAGAGAGCAAGATAGAGATCCCCCATTTGTATATTTTTTCCTTTGCAACTCTTCTTGTAGCTCTCTTACCTTCTCCTCTAGGTGTATATATGTTTAATATTGATATTATTTCATTATCTAGGTACTCTTTAGCAAGATGCAGTTTCCTTCCTTATCTCTTTTAATTAGATCTATTTTTGCTTTTGTTTGATCTGAGATCAGGATTGTTACCCCTCCTTTGTTTTTTTTTTTTCCACTTCACCTGAAGCATAATAAAGTCTTTTCTAGCCTTTTACTTTTACTCTGTATGTATGCCTCTGCTTTAATATGTTTCTTGTAAACAACATATTGTAGGATTTTGGCAGATCCAGTCTGCTATCTGCTTCTGTTTTATGGGAGAGTTTATACCATTCACATTCAGAGTTAATATGACTAATTCTGTATTTCCGGTCATCTTATTTACCCCAAGTTATGTTTTTGCTTTTCTTTTCCTCATTTTCCTCATCCCCAGTATTTTGCTTCTGACCACCACCTCCCTCAAACAGCCCTCTCCCCTTATAGTCCCTCCCCTTTATACCCAATTCATTGATCTCCTCTTTTACTTTTTATTCATGTATTTAGACTATAGAGATATAAAATTTCCTCTGAGAACTGAGTTGGCTGCATCCCATAGGTTTTACTATGTTATCTAAGTATTGCTATTCTCCTGGGTGTAATTATGGATTATTTCTGTGATTTGTTGTTTGATCCACTCATTTTTTACATTTAGATTATTTAATTTCAAATTGATTTGTAATATTTTATTTTAATGTATATAATTTTATTGCATTGTGCTCTGAAGAGGAAGCATCTATTCTTTCTGCCTTTCTGCATTTGATTGTAAGGTTGTTATTCCCTAATAACTGATCAATTTTTGTGTAGGTGGCATGTACTGCCAAGAAAAAAAGTGCATTCCTTTCTATCTCTATTCAATTTTCTCCAGAGGTCTATCATATCTAGGTTTTCTAGGATTCTATTAACTTCTCTAGTTCCTGTCTTGTTTATTTTGTGGTTAGATTTGTCTGATTCTGAGAGAAGCTTGAAGTTCCCACTACATAGGTTTGCTATCTTTTTCTTTCTCTTAACTGGCTTAAAATCTTCTCTAGGAATTTGGCTGCTCTTATCATCTGGTGCACATACATTTAGTATTGTTACTTCATTGGTAAGGCACTCTTTATAAAGATGTACTTTCCTTCTTTATCTCTTTTAAAAAGATATATTTTTACTTTTGCTTTATCTGAGATCAGAATTGCTACCCCTGCTTTGTTTACTTTAGCTGAAGCATAGTAAATTCTGTTACAGCCTTTTTTCTTTATTCTATATGTGTCTCTCTGTGTCAAATATGTTCTTCTAAACAACATATTGTATGATTCTGTTTTTAAATGCACTCTGCTGTTTGCTTCTGTTTTATGGAAGAGTTCATCCCATTTACCTTCACATTTATGATTACCAGTTCTGTATTTCCCTCCACTTCATTTTCTCCCTTGTATATACTTTTGTTCTCTCTTTTCACCCTGTCCTTATTAGTATTTTTTTTTTACCGATCTCAGCCACCAACCCTATCTTCTAACCTCCTAACATCTCTTAGTAGTGTTTTTTAACTTACTCTACCCATTACCTTATCTTTTATCATCTTCCTCCCTTTTCTTAACTTTTTTTGCTGGTGTTTCTGCCCTCTCTTCTATCCAGATCTTCCCCTTTTCTTTTGTTTTTCTTCTCCTACTTCTTCACCGAGTTAAGTAAATTTCTTTACCCAATTGAATTATTAAATTATTCACTCTTTGAGCCCAGGATTGGTTAAATATCAGGAAAATTATAACCGTAATCAATAACAAAACCAACAGAAATCATATGATAATTTCAATAGATGCAGAAAAAGCTTTTGAAAAATGCAGTACCCATTTCTATTAAAAAACACTAGAGAACATAGGGACAAACAGAGCTTTATCTTAACAGAGCAGTATCTATTTAAAAACAATAGCAAGTATTATTTTTAATGGAGTAAAGGTGGATGCATTTCCAATAAGATCAGGGGTGAAACAAGCATGCACCTTATTACCACTATTATTCAACATTGTACTAGAAATATTGTCTTTAGTAATAAGAAAAGAAAAAGAAATTAAATGAATTAGAATAGGTTATGACAAAATAATATTATCACTCTTTGAAGATGATATGATGATTTACTTAGAGAATCCTAGAAAATCATCCAAAAGCTTGTTTAAAACAATTCACAGCTTTAGCACAGATGAAAGATGTAAAATAAACCCGCACAAATTTTTAACATTTCTATACATTACTGACAAAGTCCATTAGCAAGAGAGATAAAGAGAAATTCTATTTAAAACAAACTATAGATAAAATAATATATTTGTGTCTCTTACCTGCCAAGACAAACCCAAGAAATGGATAGAATTACAAAATACTTCTCAAACAAAGAGTTAGATCTAACCAACTAGAAAATATCAGTTGTTCATGGATAGGCTAAACTAATATAATAAATATGATAATTCTTGCCTAAACGATCTAATTGTTCAGTGCCATACCAATGAAACTACCAAAAAGCCACTTTATAGAACTAAAAAAAATAATAACTAAATTCATCTAGAAGAAGAAAAGGTCAATAATATCAAGGGAAGTAATAAAAAAAATTAGAAAGGATGGTGGCTTAGCAGTAGTAAATCTAAAATTATATTATAAGGCAGCAGTCAGCAAAACCATTTGGCACTGGCTAAGAAATGGAGAGGTAAATCAGTGGAATAGATTAGATACACACAACACAAAAATTAAAGTCTACAGGAAACTAACTCCCCAAGCTCACTTTCTGGAATAAGAACTCCCTATTTGACAAAAATTTCTGGGAAAACTAGAAAATAATATGTCAGAAACTCAGGATAGACCTACATTTTACACCCCATACTAAAATAAGCTCAAAACAGGTACATGATTTTGGCATAAAGGATGATACTATAAACAAATTAGGAAAGCAAGGAATAATTTATCTATCAGATCTTGGAAGAAAGGAGGAGGTTACAACCAAAGAAGAACCAGAGAATATTATGAAAGGCAAAATGAACAACTTTGATTACATTAAAATGAAAAGTTTTTGCCCAAACAAAACCAACAGAACCCAGTTTAAGAGGGAAGTATTAAACTGGAAAAAATCTTTACAGCCCATGTTTCTGATAAAGGTTTCATTTCCAAAATATATAAAGAACTGTGCCAAATTTATAAGAATATGAGTCATTTACCAGTTGATAAATGATCATAGATACAAACAATTTTCAGATGACAAAATTAAAGCCATCTATAGTCATATGAAAAAATTCTCTAAATCATTATTGATCAGAGAAATGCAAATTAAAACAATTTTGAAGTACCATGTCACACCTCTAGATTTGCTAAGATGAGAGGAAAATAATGATAAATATTGAATGGATGTGGAAAAACTGTACATATTATTAATGCATTGTAGGTGGAGTTGTGAAATGATCCAACCACTCTGGAGAGCAATCTGGAACATTGTCCAAAAGGCTATAAAACTGTGTATACCCTTTGATTCAGCAGTGTTACTACTAGGTTGGTATCCCAAGTAAATAATAAAGGAGGGAAAAGGACCCATATGTGCTAAAATGTTTGTAGCAGCTCTTTTTGTGGTAATAAAGAATTTGAAAATGAGTAGATCCCCATCAGTTGGGGAATGGTTGAATAAGCTATGGTATATGAAGGTAATGGAATATTATTGTTCTATAAAAGTGATGAACAAGCTGATTTTAGACAGGCCTGGAGTGATCTGTATGAATTGATCTTTGCAAAATAAGCAGAACCAGGAATATATTGTACACAGTAATAGCAAGAATATGAGATAATCAAATAGGAAAGACTGTCCTCCTCAGTGGTTCAGTGATCCAAAGGAATTCCAATAGACTTCGGGTAGAAAATACTTTCTGCATCTAGATAAAGAACTATGGAGATGTAAATCAACATATGCTACATTCACTTTTTTTTCCAGTTTTTTTTTTCTTTTCTCTCCCATTTATTTTCCTTTTTGTTCTGATTTTTCTCTCCCAACATGACTCATAAAGCAATGCCTATTACAATTAATTAATTAATTAAAAAATAAATCTTTGTGTTAAATGATGGTTGTTAAAATAATAACAAATAAAAGAAAAAAAGTCCTTCTCCTTCAGTCTTTGGACAATTTCACTGGATATGGTTTCTATATGATTTATCTTTGGCTCTCCTTTCTTCATCTGCATGATATCATTCGTTACTATGGCAAAATATTTTTTTCCTGTAGAGAAATGAGTCCTAGACTCTTTCAGGAAATTCAGGGGAGACCTGGCTTCAAATTTCATCCTTCATGCTTATTAATTATGCAATAGTGGGAAAATCACTTAATCTAAGTCTCTTTTATTTTTCTCTGTAAACTATGGAAAACAATACCTGTAGTATTTATCTCCCTGAGTTGTTATGAAAAAATGAGAATCCACTGAATGGAAAATGCTTTGAAAAACCTTTAGGCCCAACATAAATATCTATTATTATTATTCTGAATTTTATGTCTCTTTACTTTTCCCCATTCTTTTCCCTTGCTTGATAGATAGTTCCACGTTGGTGTCCTATTAGTAACTGAAAACCAACCCATATAACACTGAAATTACTTAGCCTTTTTCTTCTCCAAATTCTTCACAATGTAAAATCCCTCTTCAAACTTCTATATTTTTTATAAAGCATCATCATTCTTCCAGTCACCTATGCTAATAACCTTGAATTTTCCCTTGCTTTTTACCTATTCAGATTTCTTAGAGTACTTTTTATTCTTTTCTGCTCCTTTTCCAGTTCTGTTTTCTATCACACTTATTTTCGGTACACCTTATTTCATTTTTCCAATAGATTATGAACTCTTTCAATGTAAATATTGTGTTGATTAGCAGAGACAGGAATGCACTGTGAACAATAACAACAAGAATGTGTGAAGAACAACTATGAAAGAGTTGGTTCTTCTCACTGGTTTAGGGATCTAAGCCATTTCCAATAAATTCTGAATAGAAAATGCCATCTGCATCCAGAAAATAGATATTTAATGTAAATTAAAACATGCTATGTTCACTTGTTTTTTTTTTTTTTTTTTCTCCTGTGGTTGTTTTTCCCTTTTGTTTTGATTTTTCTCTCCAAAATGATTCATAAAGAAAGGTACATTAAAAATAAAATAAAAAATTACCCTAAAAACATCATGTTGATTTCCACTACTGTATACTGTGCACCTAGTCAAATGCATTGCAAATAATTGAGGCTTAAGAAATCTTTGTTAAGCTAATAACTTTGAAAGAGAGAGAGAGAGCTATCTTGTATTTGAGTCAGACTGTAATTCTGTGACTATCTACTAGTTATGTAATATTTTGCAAGCCATTTTACTTCTCTAGGTCTCAACAGTTTTGAGAATCACATAATTTTATTAGATCAGTAGTTATCATAGTATGGTACCATGGAACAATGGTGTTCCCAAGATCCTTTTAGAAGTATATAGGTCCAAAAATATTTTCAAAATGATACTGAAATATTAATTCCTAATACAGTAAATAACCAGTAGATATCGTCCACAAAAAAACAAAAAGTTTTGCGGATAGATTTGAATAATTTAATCATAGAAAGGGGGACTGAGACCTAAAAGTTTGAGGATTTTTTGAATTGTTGATCTCTACATTCTCTCAGCTTTTAATCCTATGACCTATTGGAATAATAAAGGAGAAGAGCAGCTAGTGGGGCTGTGAATTGGAACCAGGTGTTGATGAATAGTTGGTTCTACTCTATAAATCTCTGCCTTTGCCTACAGGAGGATTTAGAGTTAATGATGGAAAAGGGAGGAAAATTGAAGGGTTCAGAGATGTATTGGTGTGCAAGAGTAGTTTAAAGGGAAGAGTGAAAAAGGGGGAAAATAGAAAATGGATGGAGGTTGTGTTTGGAGACATGTTCTATTTTTCTCCATGCTGTTGAGTGGGAGGCTTGATTACCCTCCACAGTGCCTTTACTTGATGTGGAGGAAAGAAACTTGTGAATCTAAAACTAGAGAAGCAGAGCTATGGGCTTTTCAAATCACAATGTCACAGATCATAATAGCTTGCATAAAACAAATATTCAGAGCTTTGTTGAGAGAAGCTTATTTTTGCAATATAGTGGATACTAAAAATCTCGAAGTAACAAATAACTCCCAAGAAGGGCTGAGATTAAATTAGAGTTCAAGACCTGAAATAATAGGTTTTCACCTAGAAGATCTACAGAATGACTAAGTTACTTTTTAAATTACATACCTTTACCTCTTTGAGCTGGAGAATAAGGAATTAACCATATCTCCTCATTCCACTTGATTGCAAATAGTATTATGGGTAGGAAGCAAGAAAAGATTTCAAGGAAGCTAGGTGAATAACATGTGCTAGTAGCAAATGAATATTCAGAAAAAAAATTAAAGCACTTCTATGATGCAACCAATAGAATTCTACGAAAATGTCCAAAACTATGGTTTCTTAAGGGATAATTCTCAGAAGATAAGAATGCAATACTATTAGATATTATTATTTTGCTTTTAAGCTAGTGTGGATGTGCCAATGACAATTGGAGTCTCCCTGCAGCCAAATAGCTCCCATGTGCTACATAATGCTGGTGATGATTAAAATCCTAAGGAAGGTTTGAGCTATATATGGAACAATAGCAGTCTCAATCCGATTTATCAGTCTTCAGGGAAGCCAAAGATAATCAAAGCTCCCATTTCAGCCACTTTGGCACCAAGCTGTTTTTTGAGATGACAATTGATGTGATTCATACACTTTTCACTTTTTACACCTGCTGCCTGTTAATGGCAAGATTTTGACATTTAATATTTTTCATTCATATCTTTGGGGCGTTATCATTTAAAGGTATAGACACAGTGATATTTACTTACTGGTGTTATTTCATAATACCTGGACAGTTACAGCAGTTGAAAAAATAATCAGCTGATCAGGGACTAAAAGAAACATACAATTGGGAGAGTAGGAGAAAGACCACTTCCTTCTGTAAAAGAAAGCTGTGATAAAATAAATCATACTGATAATCTTTCTTCAAGCATCTCAGGGACTTTCAGGTAGAAGATGGATTAGACTTTTATTTCACCCTAAAGGGCAGAAGAGAAACAGTATCAAAGAGGCAAGTTAAGGTTTATCATCAGAAAAAACAAACAAACTTCCTGATAATTATTGCTATCCAAAACTGCAATGGGCTGTTTCCAGATGTGGCAGGTTTTGCCTCATTGGAGATCTATCATCAAATGACTGGTTGTCCGGTATGTTGTGGATGAAATTCATTTTTCGAAAATGAAACACAAAATTCAGGTGTTGTTTGGATTAGATGACAGATGAGGTTCCTTCCAATAATAAAATTCTGTGATTCTGTGGTAGCTAGATTTCCATGGATAAGGCAGAAAATGTACTGAGTTTGGTACTGTTGGTGAAGATGAATTCAATCTTTTAGTGAGCCTTGAGTAGATTGTTATGGAGCAGTGGTCCTCAAAGTATAGTCCAAAGAATTGTTGGGGTCTCTGAAACCCTTTCAGAGGGTCTACAAATTCAAAATTATTTTTATTTCTAATATAGTAAATAGCTATAAATATAACCTATGTGAACAAAAACTCTTTGAACAGATCCTCGATAGTTTTTTTTAAAAACATGAAGATACTGAGAACAAAGGTTTGAGAACCACTGTTCTAGAGTTCTCTTCTCTTTTCTATGTCCCACTTATGTATTTTCTCATGCTTGGAGAAGTGAGAAAACTTTCTATTTTCTTCCTAAATCTCTCCTTATTTACATGACCAATGGAAAGACAACTATATGAAAAATCTGAGATGAAGAAAAATGTAATTTTCTCAGAGATTATTTTTATCTTCCTTATTTACAGTTTGAAAAGAAATTTGTTTCTTTTTGGACAACTTTTTTCCAACTCTTTGGACAACTGAAGGTCAAAGAGAGCAGAAACTTGATATGAATATGCTAGCTGATAGAATTTGAAATAATAGAGGATTACAAAGGATTACCATGGAATTATGTCCCAATGTAAAGGACAGAATAACTGTCTTAAATATCCTCAATGAAAGTCATAGCTTCTCCACAGAAACAAATTCATAAGTATAGAATGGTATCTCTGATTGTTTATGTTAACATGTAAAATGGGAATTTTTTAAATACAAAGAATTTTTGGTCTTTTTTTGCCCTTCAATATATAATAAAGTGAATATTTATGGAAGTTCCAAGAAGTCATGCTTAAACTTCAAACAAGTCAGAGTACATCTCAGGCAACAACTTTGTGTTTTAAATTAAGCAACAAAGTATAATCACCCTTCTCTTACCTACTTCTGCTTCCCCAAGTCCCTTCTATATGGAGAAAATAATCTCAGGATCAGGAGACTGAGGTTTATGCTTCTAAAACAGCAACTCGGGGGCAGCCAAGATGG
Organism: Sarcophilus harrisii; assembly: GCF_902635505.1. NCBI lineage: Eukaryota > Metazoa > Chordata > Mammalia > Dasyuromorphia > Dasyuridae > Sarcophilus > Sarcophilus harrisii. The sequence continues at coordinate 285,362,391 of NC_045428.1, read as the reverse complement.
CGAAGTCACACGCGACTTTCTAAGCTCTTCTCTTACCCTCTTTATCAATATTATATCGAGCCTCAAAAATAGTCTTGACTGCTACAATCCGTAAAGATAAGAAGTAGAACAACTCACCGGCCGAAGAAAATCTGCAGTCTCACCAAAAAAGGTTGGTTCCGGGGCCAGGGGGGAGATCAGCGCAGACGGGGAGAGAAATTAGGTTCCGAGGAGAGTCTCAAACCGAGGGGGAAGGCACAGATCTCAGCACAAGCGCGCAGCCCCAACCCGCAGTACGGGGCTTCTCCTTGGGGCAGTTGTGATCCTGCACGGCAGGAGGACGCAGCCCGGGTTAGCCTCCAGTCTGCTCAGTGGGGAGCTCAGCTTGGGGCCATAGAGCTTTTCCAGGGCCGATTTGCATCAGGCAGAGACGCTAGGCAGAGTTTGTGGCGGTCTGCATTCTGCGGTCAGCTGCTAATACTCACAGTCCCACAAGAGGCTCCGGCCTGGGGCTGTGACACTTTCACCACTTAGTCTCTAGCCAAGGGCAATCAATAATCCACTCAGCCCTACTAAGCAGTTTAATAGCTCGGCCAGTGCTGAATCCACTTCCTGTTGGGGGAAGGGAAAACTCTCACCCAGAGCACTCCCATACCTCGAGCCAGAAATCGGTTTACATCTTTCCCTGCTCTGCAGAGGAAGCTGGTAACCCCTTGCCTAGGAGACCTCACCTAAAGGCTTTCAAACATGAATAAAAGATGAAAAGAATAATCGACAGCTTCTATGCAGAAAAGAGCAGGTCAGCAAACCTGAAGAGACCTCAAACAGCAAAATGCATCAGACTGTCCTCCTTTACATAATGCTCTCATAGAGAGACCATTAAAAGTCTCAAAAGAGAGTTAGAAGATAAATGGGGAAAGGAAGAGAAGCCTAAGAGGCAAACAACTTCCTGAAATACTGAATTGGAAAAAGTAAAAAATCTCAGGAAAGTAAGAATTGTGAATTGAAAAAATAAAGAATTCACTAGAAAGTAGGATTTGTGAATTGGAAAAGACAAAGAACTCAAAGAAAGTAGGATCCGTGAATTGGAAAAGACAAAGAACACCAGAAAGTAGGATCTGTGAATTGGAAAAGAAAATAATCACTAAAGAAAAATTAGTGAAATGGAAAAAATTCCACAGACCAAAACAATACATTCAAAACTCAATTGGACATATACAGAAAGAAGTAAAAAAGCTAATGAAGAAAATAATTCTTTTTAAAAATTAGAACTGAACAAATTGAAACTAATGATTCATTGAGACAGCAAGAATCAGTCAAGCAAAACAAAAAATGACAAACTGGAAAAACCACGAATTATCTACTCCAAAACAGACTTGGAAAATAGATCTAGAGAGATAATCTGAGGATTATTGGACTTTCTGCAAAACTATGATGAAAAAAGAGCCTAGATTATTTTACAAGAAATCATCAAAGAGAACTGCCCAGATGTAATAGAATCAGAAGGTAAAATAGGCATTGAAAGAATTCACGAACACCTTCTGAAAGAAACCCTAAAATAAAACCCCAAGGAATATTGTGGCAAAATTTCAGAACTATAAGATTAAGGAAAAAAATTTTACAAGCAGCCAAAAAAACCATTTAAATACCGAGGTGCCACAATAAGGATCACCCAAGATCTGGCTGCCTCTACATTAAAGGAAAGAAGGGCCTGGAATATGATATTCGAAAGGCACAAGAACTTGAGATGCAGCCAAGAATAAACTACCCAGCTAAGCTGAGCATTTTCTTCAGGGAAGAAGATGGACATTTAATGAAACAAATGAATTCCATTTGTTTCTGAAGAAAAACCAGAACTAAACAAAAATTTGATCTCCAAGAATAGAACTCAAGAGATGCAGAAAAGGTAAAAATAACTCTTGAGAAATGTATTTCTGTTGTGGATATACAAAAAGAATGCATGTATAATTTGGATGTACTGATATAACATAAAAAGGGAAGTAGATATGGAAAGGGATGATGGCAGAATAAGGTGGGAAGGAGGGATAAAGAGGGAAACCACATCCCACAAAGAGGCTAAGGAAACTTATCATATCTGAGGGGAATTTAGAGGGGGAGGAACATTGTGTGAATCTTACTCTCATCAGAGTTGGCTCAAAGAAAAATAATTGACATTTGTTTTAGAGAAAATCTCTCTACCATTAAAACAGGGGAGAGGAAAAGGAAAAGAAAAGAGTAATAAGGGAAGGAAGGGAAAGACTCAAAGGGGGAGGGAGGGATTATAAAGAGGATAAGTATCGTGATACAAGAGGGGTACATAAGTTTAAAAGGGGAAAGAGGGTTGGGGGGAAGAATAAGTAAAGCACAATCTGGAGTTATTAGGATGGCAGGAAATACAGATTTAGTAATTCTAACCGTAAATGTAAATGGGATGAACTCCCCCATAAAGAGGAGGCAGATAGCAGACTGGATCAAAAGTCAGAACCTACAATATGTTGTTTACAAGAAACACATCTAAAGCAGGGGATGCATATAGAGTAAAAGTAAAGGCTGGAGCAAAATCTATTATGCTTCAGGTGAAGTCAAAAAGCAGGGTAGCCATCCTATCTCAGATCAAGCAAAAGTAAAAATTGATCTAATTAAAAGAGATAAGGAAGGTATACATCCTGCTAAAGGTCATAAACAACGAAGCAATATCAATATTAAACATATATGCACCAAGTGGTATGGCACTCAACTTCCTAAAGGAGAAGTTAAGAAGTTGCAAGAAGAAATAGACAACAAAACTGTAATAGTAGGAGATCTCAACCTTGCACTCTCAGAATTAGACAAATCAAACCAGAAACAAATAAGAAAGAAATTAAAGTAAATAGAATATTAGAAAATTTAGGTATATTGGATCTTTGAGAAAATTGAATGGAGATAGAAGGGAATATACTTTCTTCTCAGCAGTTCATGGAACCTATTCAAAATTGACCATATATTAGGACATAAAGACCTCAAATTAAATGCAAGAAAGCAGAAATAGTAAATGCTTTCTTTTCAGATCATGATGCAATAAAACTACATTCAACAAAAGTTAGGAAATAGACCAAAAAGTAATTGGAAACTAAACAATCTCATCTTAAAAATGATTGGGTGAAGCAGCAAATTATAGATACAATTAATAATTTCACTCAAGATAATGACAATGATGAGACATCATACCAAAATTTGTGGGATGCAGCCAAAGCGGTAATAAGAGGAATTTATATCCTTAGAGGCTTACTTGAATAAAACAGAGAAAGAAAAAGATTAATGAATTGGGCTTGCAACTAAAAAAACTAAAAAAGACCAAATTAAAACCCCAATCAAATACTAAATTGGAAATTCTAAAATTAAAAGGAGAATTAAAATATTGAAAGTAAAAAACTATTGAACTAATTAATAAAACTAAGAGTTGGTTCTATGAAAAAAGCCAATAAAATAGATAAGCCTTTGGTAAATCTGATTAGAAAAAGGAGGGAGGAAAATGAAATTAGTAGTCTTAAAATGAAAAGGGAGAACTTCCACCAATGAAGAGGAAATTAGAGAAATAATAAGAATTATTTTGCTCAACTTATGCCAATAAATTTGATAACCTAAGGAAATGGATGACTACCTCAAAAATACAGACTTCCAGACTAAAAGAGGAAGAAGTAAATTGCTTGAATAGTCCCATTTCAGAAAAAGAAATAGAACAGGCAATTAAACAACTCCCTAAGAAAAAATCCCCAGGACCAGATGGATTTACATGTGAATTTTGCAAACATTTAAAGAACAATTGGCTAATGCTATATAAATTATTTGATAAAATAGGAATGAAGGAGTCCTACCAAATTCCTTCTATGACACAGACATGGTACTGATACCTAAACCAGGTAGGTTGAAAACAGAAAAGAAAATTATAGACCAATCTCCTAATGAATATTGATGCTAAAAATCTTAAATAAGATATTAGCAAAAGACTACGAAAATCATCTCCAAGATAATACACTATGATCAAGTAGGATTTATACCAGGAATGCAGGGCTGGTTCAATATTAGGAAAACTATCAATATAATTGGCCATGTTAATAACCAAATTAACAAAACCATAGGATCATCTCAATAGATGCAGAAAAAGCATTTGATAAAATCCAACATCATTCCTATTAAAACACTTGAGAGTATGAATAAATGGACTTTCCTTAAAATAATCAGCAGCATCTATTTAAAACCATCAGTAAGCATCATATGTAATGGAGACAAACTGCAACCATTCCCAATAAGATCTGGAGTGAAACAAGGTTGCCCACTATCACCGTTACTATTTAATATTGTATTAGAAACGCTAGCTATAGCAATAAGAGCTGAGAAAGAGATTAAAGGAATAAGAATAGGCAATGAGGAAGCCAAATTATCACTCTTTGCCGATGACATGATGGTATACTTAGAGAACCCTAGAGATTCTGCTAAAAAGTTATTAGAAATAATCCACAACTTTAGCAAAGTTGCTGGTTATAAAATAAACCCACATAAGTCTTCAGCATTCTTATATATCACTAACAAAATCCAACAGTCAGGTTACAAAGAAATTCCATTTAAAGTAACTAATGATAATATAAAATATTTAGGAATCTATCTGCCAAGGAAATTCAGAAACTTTATGAGCAAAATTACAGACCACTTTTCACACAAATTAAGTCTGATCTAACCAATTGGAAAATATTAAATGCTCTTGGATAGGGCGAGCAAATATAATAAAGATGACAATATTACCTAAACTAATCTATTTATTTAGCTATACCAATCAGACTCCCAAAAACTATTTTAATGACCTAGAAAAATAACAACAAAGTTCATATGGAAAACAAAGGTCAAGAATTTCAAGGATTAATGAAAAAAATCAAATGATGGTGGCTTAGCTGTACCAGATCTAAAATTATATTATAGAGCAGCAGTTACCAAAACTATTTGGTATTGGCTAAGGAATAGATTAGTTGATCAGTGGAATAGATTAGGTTCAAGGATAAAACAGTCAACAAATATAGCAACCTAGTCTTTGACAAACCCAAAGATCCCAGCTTTTGGGATAAGAACTTACTGTTTGATAAAAATTGCTGGGAAATTGGAAACTAATATGGCAGAAACTAGGCATTGATCCATACTAACAACACATCACCAAGATAAGGTCAAAATGGGTTCATGACCTAGGCATAAGAATGAAATTATTAATAAATTAGAGGAACATAGGATAGTTTACCTCTCAGACCTGTGGAAGGGAAGGTCTTTATGACCAAAGCAGAACTAGAGATCATTACTGATCACAAAATAGAAAATTTTGATTATACCAAACTGAAAAGTTTTTGTACAAACAAAACTAATGCAGACAAGATTAGAAGGGAAGCAATAAACTGGGAAAATATTTTTACAGTCAAAGGTTCTGATAAAGGCCTCATTTCCAAATATATAGAGAATTAACTCTAATTTATAAAAATCAAGCCATTCTCCAATTGAAAAATGGTCAAAGGATATGAACAGACAATTCTCAGATGAAGAAATTGAAACTATTTCTAGTCATATGAAAAGATGCTCCAAGTCATTATTAATCAGAGAAATGCAAATTAAGACAACTCTAAGATACCACTACACACCTGTCAGATTGGCTAAGATGACAGGAAAAAATATGATGATTGTTGGAGGGATGGGAAAACTGGGACATTGATTCATTGTTGGTGGAGTTGTGAACGAATCCAACCATTTTGGAAGTAGTTTGGATCTATGCTCAAAAAGTTATCAAACTGTGCATACCTTTGATCCAGCAGTGTTACTACTGGGATTATATCCCAAAGAGATTATAAAGAAGGAAAGGGACCTGTATGTGCACGAATGTTTGTGGCTAGCCCTTTGTAGTGGCTAGAAACTGGAAACTGAATGGATGTCCATCAGTTGGAGAATGGCTGAATAAATTGTGGTATATGAAAATTATGGAATCATTACTGTTCTGTAAGAAATGACCAACAGGATGATTTCAGAAAGGCCTGGAGAGACTTACATAACTGATGCTGAGTGAAATGAGCAGGACCAGGAGATCATTATATACTCTACAACAATACTAGATGATGACCAGTTCTGATGGATCAGGCCATCCTCAGCAAACTGAGATCAACCAAATCATTTCTAATGGAGCAGTAATGAACTGAACTAGCTATACCCAGAAAAGAACTCTGGGAGATGACTAAAACCATTACATTGAATTCAATCCCTATAGTTATGCACACACCATTTTTGATTTCCTTCACAAGCTAATTGTACAATAATTCAGAGTCTGATTCTTTTGTACAGCAAAATAATGTTTGGTCATGTATACTTATTGTGTATCTAAGTTATATTTTAATATATTTTAACATCTACTAGTCATCCTGACATTTAGGGAGGGTGGGGGAAGAGGTGAAAAATTGGAACAAGAGGTTTGGCAATTGTTAATGCTGTAAAGTTACCTATGTATATATCCTGTAAATAAAAGGCTATTAAATTAAAAAAAAACAAACAAAAAAAAAAAACAAAAAAACCCCAGCAACTCTCAAGTTCCCACAAGTATGTTCACCTTTAATAATTAGACAATTGTCACAATTAGCTCAAGGCAAAAATCATCTTATAGCATGGAAATAGTTTTTCTAAATTTAGTAGAAAGGAATAAGAAGAGCCAGTGATTTTTAGATTATACAGAATGTTACATTAAAAAAAAATATATTTTGAGGAAATAATCGGAAACCACTGGACTTTTGGAGAACAGAACATTAAAGTTATCATTTCCCTTCTTTCCCCCAAAATATTTTGTATTTTAACAAAAAGGAAATGATTTATTAGTCTTATGAGAGTCATTTATGAGTCAGAAGTCTGTTTATGCTTAGGCCATGCCTTGTTTTAAATATTAAAATAAATACAAAATTGCAAGTATTAAAAAATGTGAAAAATATATGGTGTGCAACTAAAACAGCTCCAATTTCACTTGTTTAGATAAGTTGTTGACAATAAAAAATGGTAAATGAATATAAGAAAATAATTTTGACACCAATTAGCAAATTCATGGAGAAATTTAAATCATATGAATGAATTTCCATAATGAGGATACCAGAAACTACCTCATTCAGTAAAATAATTCATTTGCCAAGTAAAGAGCTATGTCAGCCAAGGATGAGACTAATTGGTTTATAACATAAATACTTTTGTTAAATTTTATTGAGAAAGATCATGGAAAATTTTGATCTATGCCATATCAAAAAAAACAAAACAAATACCAAACCAGTGGCAATTCAACCTACTCATCTTATCCTATTTATGTGGACATAGTTTTCTGCCTTAAGACTTCCACATGACTTCATAGAGTTGCCTTCTCAAATTGTAATTAACTCGCACAAGTCTATAGGATAATATTTTGTTCTTGAAATCTGATAAACTTAGCTAATGCTGGCCATGAGATTCTTCATTATTATTATTTTTGACAAAAGTCATTGACTCTTTTTATGGAGATATCTAGGAGATATGTTCCAGGCAGGAAAATCCAAGGTTTCTGACGGTTCCCTTGAAAAAGTAACTTGTTTCATGATCTTTCTAATAGGAGGCAGTATTAGAGATAGGTCTTTGAAAGGAGATAAGTGAGAATTATTTCGGTGGCATCAGAGACTACTATTAAGGCAAGGAGAATGAATGTCATTAGCTTTGAGATAAAAAGATTTTTATAATTAAAATCCTAGCTCACACAGGTATTAACCTAGTCTCTGTGAGGCTACTTTTTTCTTTGTTTTAATATTTTGATAATTGAATATCAATATAATGAATTTTCTTTGTAATCTTCCTTAGTATCTTTTATACAGTTAAATGTATTATCCTGAAAAGCGTTTCAAAGATTTCTTTAGATTGTTAAAGCAGTTGACCCCCAAAAAGGCTTAAGAACCCTTGAGCTAGCACATATACAATGCCTAGTATATAGCAAATGATTAATAAATCATTGTATATTACTGTTCTGTAAGAAATGACCAACAGGATGATTTCAGAAAGGCCTGGAGAGACTTACACGAACTGATGCTGAGTGAAATGAGCAGGACCAGGAGATCATTATATACTTCAACAACAATACTAGATGATGACCAGTCCTGATGGATCAGGCCATCCTCAGCAACGAGATCAACCAAATCATTTCTAATGGAGCAGTAATGAACTGAACTAGCTATACCCAGAAAAAGAACTCTGGGAGATGACTAAAAACCATTACATTGAATTCCCAGTCCCTATATTTATGCACACCTGCATTTTTGATTTCCTTCACAAGCTAATTGTACAATATTTCAGAGTCTGATTCTTTTTGTACAGCAAAATAACGTTTTGGTCATGTATACTTATTGTGTATCTAATTTATATTTTAATATATTTAACATCTACTGGTCATCCTGCCATTTAGGGGAGGGGGTGGGGGAGGTAAGAGGTGAAAAATTGGAACAAGAGGTTTGGCAATTGTTAATGCTGTAAAGTTACCCATGTATATATCCTGTAAATTAAAGGCTATTAAATAAAAAATAAAAAAAAATAAATAAATCATTGTAGAGGAGACTTTAAGGTGCTGAAGAAAAAAATATTAATATTATAGTTGACATTGTAGGCACAAGTATGCCAGAAACAATTTTTACTAATTTATCATTATTTTAAATCTAAGCATTGTTTCTCTTCAGTGAGAAAAATGTCCCAACTGACTGAGTCCTCTCATACTCTTAAACATATATCTCCAACAAAAAGACATTTAAAAGTAAAATTCATAGAAATTTTGAACAAAGGAAATTTCACATGCAACTCAGGATAGAATAAAAGTTAATATTTTGCTTCATTAATCTAAGACAATAGTAATATAATCTTGGAGAATCTATTTAAAAAATCAATCTTTCTGAGATTGCTTCTTCCAAAGTTTCCTCTTTCCAGTTGGTCAATACTACTTTATAGATTAGTAGACCTTCTTTTAAATAGGGCATTATTCTAATACTGAAGCTCTCATTAAGGTGAAAATTTCTGCTACTGCAGGGGTTTTGAGAATTGCCATTTACAGCAAAAAAAAAACACCAACTTTGGAAACCAGACAACAATGGGACATGGATATAACTTATTCATAATAAAGCAGGGTCAATAGTTTTTATTCTGCTAACTCTACTTGAGAGCCATTAAGTGGCTTCTAGCTTATATCCCTGTTAAACCAGAATGACAGGAGAATAAATATGTAAATTTATAGTAAGACCTGCTCCTGTGGATTGTGCAGATATTCTTATATTCTTTGTTTCTATACTTTAGGGCAACTTATGTAGAGGCTAGAAAATTTGGGTTCTTTTTATGATATACTTATTACTTCTTATAGTTTTATCTCTCTAATTTATATACACATATACACATGTATGCATAATACATACATAAACACAGATATGACACATGTATGCATAATACATACATAAACACAGATATGTACATATAATTATGTATGAGTATACATGCATATATCTTTATAAATGAAGATATATATATATATATTTTTTGCCTAATTTTTTATCCTCTACATTTAGAATAGTGTCTATCACAAAATACATGCTTAATAAACATTTCTTGATGTCAAGTATGGAGTTCCAATTTAAGGATTTACAGTTTACTGCAAAACACTGTTCAAGTACTAGCTCTTTGTGAAATGTTTTATGATCCCACAATTTTCTAGGCTTCAATTAATATTTATTAACTGAAAATAAAGCTTTAATTTTACTTCATACCACTTGCTTTAAATATATAATTCTACATTCCCTTCAAAGCTTGCCATGTTACTAGGCGAATAATTGAACTTTCCTTATGTAAATTTCAAATAGTATAATGGCACTTTAAAACAATATCATTATCATTATATATTTTAAATTAACTTTACCTTCCATTAACTTCCCTTTCTTCCTCCCAATTAAAAAACACAAAGGGACTGAGGGAGTTTAAAACAATCAAAATTAAACTGTATATATATATATATATATATATATATATATATATATATATATATATATATATATATTTAGATTGGTTCTTCTTATTTCACCCAGGCTGATAGTACACCATATTTTTATGGACTTGATTCAAATACTTATCAGCATGAAAACCTTTGCCTGATTTGTTTCAAACATGACCAGTTTGCCCTGACATCAGCATCTCAAGAAGATCACTATATTGGTATCAGACTTAATATGAATATTGGCTCATACTGCAGCTTAGAACTCTTGAAGGACCCACAAGCCTCCCAGTACTTTTAGCAGAAGAGATGAAAGGCATGTATGACCTTGCCTGGTTTAGAGTAAAATCTTGATCCATTTTATGTTATTTCTGTTTTTAAGTTTGGTTTGTGTGCCCTACTTTGTAACCTACTTTTTAATTGAGAATGTGTAGTTCTGATTGCCTTATAATCAGTCTATGTAATCCAAATTCCAAATATAGTAATTTTGAGGTCCAATTTTCCCAAGTTTGAATCCAATAATGATACATCTGAAATGTGCTATTAGCTCTGATCTGAATATTACTTTATCTATTAATTTATCTATATATTTTACTTAAACTTGTTTACTAATGGAAATTTATGCCAAATGCTATTATTTTTAAAAGTCAAAACTCAGTGATTTGGGGAAACATTTACTATTTAATCAAGTGGCAGAGCAGTAAACTCATTTCTGAGTAAGATATTTAAAAAGGAAGAAATGCCATATGTCATCAGTTGGCATGATTTAACTTGCATATTGGAATTTTGGCAAGAATTAGTTGGCAGCAGATGGCTCTAGTCCTCTATGTTGCACACCCAGTTTCAGTCCTTTCTCATTTTGTTTAAGTCTAATTAAAAGCTTTTAATCGCCTTCAAATTAATTACAAGCAAGTCTTGTGTCTGATGGGGAACTGACCTGTATTTGGTAAGTTTTCCAAAGCCTAAAGCAGCAACAACAATGAAAATAGTAAACTTCAAAAGCTACCTCTTACATCTTTTTCAGAAAGATATTAGTCTACATCATATCTTCCAAGTTGTCTCTACATAAATTCTATACAATTATTCTTAAAACCCTGAGTTTTGCTACATAAGCTAAAGAAGGACATTTAGTTATCATTCAACATCGGATGACTCTATGGCTGCCCTCCCCCATATCACACATTTGAGCAAACTGTATTCATTAAATCCTAAAGCGAGAAAGGAAGGAATCGAACCCTCAAAAAATCAATTTCAAGTCAACCCCATAACCTTTAGGACTTTCTCAAAAGATATAGAAGATAGAACTAGATTGCTTCTTTCCCAATGTATTAGGAAATCCCAAGTACAAAGTCTTTCTATCAATGCAAATTGGAACTTTCTCTGCATTTAATAATCTTATAGAGTTACTTAGAGTACTGAGACATTAAGTGGCTTATCTGAAATAATACATCTTGTATATATCATAGTTGGGACATGAACATAGATCTTTTTAGATACAAAGCCAGTTCTATATTCACTGTAAAAAGTTGTCTTTCCTGTTTTTCATATCAGCTTTCAATAATTTAAAAGTAGTTATTAAGTTGGCTCATTTATTAATTTAAAAACCTTTAGATATGCCTTTTAAATACCAATATTCTTTTGGTAAGGCATGACTGTAAGATATGGAATAAAACAGTCTCTGAAAAATGGAAAATCAATATTATCCAAAGGACAGTGGTAAAGTTCATGGTGGAGAGAGTAACTTATAATGTAATAGTCAAGTAACATAATATAATAAACAAAGAATTACAAAGAAGAAGAACGAAGGCAACATATTTATTAAATGCCTAACATGTGCCTATTATGTGCTAAGTACTTTATAAATATTATCTTATTTGAGTCTTATAACAAACCTGGGAGATATTCCTATTGTTATCTCCATTTTAAAGTTGAATAAACTGACATGGTAGTTAAATGACTTGTCCAGTAAGTGTTAGAAGCTGGATTTGCATTCAAGTCTTTTTGACTCATGGATCAGTAGTCTCTCCACTGATTTACCTAGCTGACCTCAGAAAAAACAGAGAAAAAAATGCCATCAACAAATACCATTGAAGAAATGTATAATTTACAAATAAGATGGATCTCATTGAAAAAAGAGGGAAACTCAGTGGATGTCTTATGTATTCCATTGATATCCTTAATCTTTAAAGAGAGATAAAGATCATAGTACATTTAACAGATCCTTTATGATAAATCTATGAAAAGATATAGAGCAGAATGGATAGGTTATGCTGTATCATACTATAGGTAAAACCGATGAAATCACAAATAGCTTTCTTTTGAATATTTGAGTAAAAAGAGGTAATGATGATGATAATGATGTGATTTACTTATTCATAAACTAGTATTTGTACTTGTAAGAAGATATCTACTCATTAGCATGTTAAAGGTTATTCTTTGGGTCTGGACTTTCCGAAATTCTAACTTAATGGAGCTAGTTTCTATGAACTAGTGTGTTCCACTAGGGGCTATGAGACTCTACTTATAGATATAATTAAGTCAAAGCAAAAGCATTTAAGATAGCAGAGGAAGTACAGTACCTCAAAATATCTTTCTCTTCCACCAACCTAGGGCACATGAACTTAAGAGTACTATTGATAGTGAAACACACATGTAGACAAAACAGGTGATCAAGGCAATTCATAACTCAGGTATAGCAGAACTTCAATGTCCTTTATTTCCATATACAATTTTACACAGTTCTCTGATAGTCTCTGCTGTGTGGATTCCTCAAGTAACTTACTATAGGCTGCTAATCTCTATAGCTCAATTCTTGGTTGCCACGCCATGTCCATAGCTGCTACTTGTCTCCGCTGCTGGAGGCTCTGGATTTTTGAAGCTGTTTCCTTCCTTGATTAGTTGCCTCTCTGTGTCCACATTTGTTGCTGGAGTGTGTCAGATCTCTGCTGGATGGGATGTCTTCCTAACAGCCTGAGTATCTCCACTTCAATGTATCATGGGGCAAAATAGAAAAGACAAATTCTTTCCCCTCCTTCTATCCCCTGAAAGAGTTAAAGATCAATTCAACCAGCATAACTGGTATTTATCTAGATCCACTAAGCTCTGTCTTTAAGGGTAATTAGGAGCTTGACCAATTATTATGCATTAAATTCAATTAAGCAAGTTTTCACAATTTTGACAAAGATAATATTATGAATATGTCTTAGTAATTAATAGTATATATATGTATATATTTGTAATTTGTATACTTTGTAATAAATATATACATGTGTGTATATATATACATATATGTATGTATTCACACAGATACATACACACATTCCTTATTAATTTTCTGCCTTCTTTCTCTCTGTAACAACATTAAGTGGGAGGTAGGGATTGGGAAGAAGAAATCAAATGGTTACAGGCTAATCAGCCCTTCCCTCCTCCACTGGATAGTTAACCTTAGAGTGAGGAAAAATAATTTAAAACCTTACCTCAGAAATATTGGCTTGCCTGAAATAGGACTTCGTACATTACATCATAGCATCTTCACAAGACTCCTGTGAGGTAGGGTCTGTTATGATTAAAATTTTACTAATGAGAAAACTGAGGTTGTGAAATGTTAAGTGAATTGTCCAGAGTTACTTATCTCAGAAGAGTGGCATTTGAATTCAGGTTTTTCCCCAGTTTATCCACTAAAACTTGTATATCAGAAGAATGTGGCTATCTGGAACTACTTTGTTGAATGAACAACTTTACCTAGCTGAGGTTTTAGTATAGTACCATTTTGGTTAGAAATCTTTTTATATTGTATTTTACATTTCCTCTATCTTCTTAAGCAAATTGAATATATTTTAATTTTATTATTAATATTATTAATTTTAAAGAATAGATATTTATTGATGTCTCTTGTTTTTAAATCAACAAAATTTCTCCCAGCATGCCTCTCACTTCTCTAGAGATCCATTTCATACAACAAAGAATATTTTTAAAGAAAAAAAGAATTAGCAAATATGACAAATACACAGAAAAAAATGAAATTTTGGGCAACTTTGCTAATTTTCAAATTGGGAAATGAAGCCTCAAGATTGTTTCCATTTGCACCTTTTATTATTAATGATCTGGAGCTTTAAGTCATACTTCCTTTTTCCACTTAGTTATTGGGAAATGCATTTTAGTAATTTGTATATGACTATGTGTTTGTGTATATCACCAATTTGTTTACCTTGGATAGTCTTTTCAGGGAAACTTAATACAAAATTATTTTCCAATCCAGCTTTCTTATGTGATATGGATTATTTATTTATTTTATTGGGGTTTTTGGTGTGTTTTTCAGTTTTCATATAATCAGAGATACTTATCTTATTCTTTATCCCTTTTTAAAGAATATATCTCCTTTCCAAAGCTGTGACAAGTATATACCTGCTTCTCTTGTAATTTTTTAAATAACATGATCTTTAACATTATATTTATTAATTTAGATTATATTGTGGAATGATATTGTGGTATAAGGTGTTCATTTAAATCGAATTTCTGCCAGAATGCTTTCTAATTTTCCCAGTAGTTTAATTTTTTTAAATCAAATAGGGACTTCTTTCCTAAGTGAGCTATGTTTTCCAGTTTATTTAACACTGGGTTGAGTTTCATTTTAACATTCTTTTAATGACTCAGGGACACCATTATTTGCTTTCTTGATTTTACTTTGCAATGATATACTCAGGCTCTCAGGAAGTATTGAGAATTATAAGTTCCTTACCCTACATTAAATGGCCTAAGAGTGTTCTGCTTGTGGAGTTCTTACAATTGCTTTTTTTTAAATGACTGTTGATTTCATCCCTTGCTGTTGTTCTGAATTCCATCTTGCCATCTGGAATGGATTTCAAAGCCATCCTTAGTCAGTCTATAAATTGAGCCCATAGTGATATAATCCTGAGCATGTCAAATGACTGTCACCAGCAATACCAGGATCTATGTCATGAATCCCATTGAATGTCCTACCCCTGTGTTTGATTTGACTTGGTTCCCAGTTTCTGTCCCTTTGGATTCCCTTTGATTAGATTGTCCAAACTGGACCTCTGATTCTCACAGCTTCTGGATTTCCTTGGCACCAAATATTGACACATTAAAAAAATTGAGGATAGGAAATCTTTCTTTGTCTTAATATCCTGTACATCCTCACATTGTCAGTTTCTTGATGTAATCAGAATATCCATCTATACCAAACATCTTTGCTTGCGTGATTATAATTTTCTAATAATGAACTGACTTGGAAACCAAATAACTAGACTTGTTAGAGGGGTAAAATATAAGAAACAAATAGTTTTAAGGGAACCTTTCATAAGTTTTAATATATAAGCTTCATGAGAGTGACTCTGCCACTTCAGAGCCTTTCTTTGCTTATTTGCTTTTACCCAGATAGGCAAAGGCTTTATGTAGCTGACTTCTGGATATGCAATAGTAAAACTGTAGTTTTTTAAAGTGAAATTTTGTTCTTTCTTCCAGGTCATACTTAGGCATATTTAGGTCAAATCAACATTTTAGAGCAGGACCAGGAGATCATTATATACTTCAACAATACTATATGATGACCAGTTCTGATGGACCTGGCCATCCTCAGCAACAAGATCAACCAAATCATTTCCAATGGAGCAGTAATGAACTGAACCAGCTACGCCCAGAGAAAGAACTCTGGGTGATGACTAAAAACCATTACATTGAATTCCCAATCCCTATATTTATTCCCACCTGCATTTTTGATTTCCTTCACAAGCTAATTGTACAATATTTCAGAGTCTGATTCTTTTTGTACAGCAAAATAACGTTTTGGTCATGTATACTTATTGTGTATCTAATTTATATTTTAATATATATATTTAACATGGTCATCCTGCCATCTGGGGGAGGGGATGGGGGGTAAGAGGTGAAAAATTGGAACAAGAGGTTTGGCAATTGTTAATGCTGTAAAGTTACCCATGCATATAACCTGTAAATAAAAGGCTATTAAATAAAAAAAAAAGAAAGATAAACAATGATATGGATGAAAAAAAAACAAATCAACATTTTACATCGAAGATTTTCCAGCTCTATATAACTTTTGCAATATTTTTTCAATAATAACTCTCCACATTTTTTCCTCGAGTTTTTAGTGTATAGATTTCTTTCTACTCATAGGCAGCACAGGATACTGAATCCATGGGAACAGCATGTCCTGAACTATTTGGAATGCAAACTAGCTGAAACATAGGAGGATGTCAAAGTTGCCCTCCACCATACAACCTTGTTACAATGTTTATTGATAGTTTCAAGTACCACTGGGTTAAATTAGGGAAAGGGAATAGAGATTAGACCCATATATTCATTTATGCATGCTGCAAAATCAGCTTTATATCTTTACTACAGCACATTGATTCTCCTAACCAGTGTGTTTAGCTAGTTTATTTAGCAATTCTGGTACTAATTTTCATTGATTCCAAATGAGACTAACCCCAGGATGCACATTTTGTGAAATCATTTCACATTTTTATTAAAATATTTTTGGGGACAGTTGGTTTAAGGAAAATTATGAAGTAAGCAAAATCTATGGATTGTAGTACTAGTATCCTTTAAAGTCCTTTCTCTCACGTCAACCAGTGCAATCATGCTTCCCCCTCACTTTGTTCTCTGTATCAAAATCTATTCTTTGGAAATGTGCTAATAAACTTATTCATACTGACATGTAAATAGGTGATAACTCTTAGAGGGTTAGTTTTCTCAGAGTAATTTACACAATAATAGGTGACAAGAGTGAATCTGTAATGCTATAATCATATGTATGTTCCTAGTAGGCCATGGATTTCTTTTTTCAGGGGAAGACCTAGTGACTTAGGCAGGTAGGTATGTATTGGTCTTTCCCACAAAGCCAAAATAAATTTGACAATCTCTTTTAGGTGAAAAATGCAATGGTTTTATGAATTATACTAAAGTATAATGTTAATATGATGTTAAAACATCAATCTCATTTAACTGGTTTCACTTCAACTTTTTCTATATTAATTCATCATCCTTGACAACAGTCCTGACATATATATCTGGCCACTTTTAAATAGTGTCATATGAGAATAAGTCAGATCTCTCCTGTACTGATGCTTGAAATTCTATAAATAGTGTTTCATTAGTAAACATTGCCTCCACAAAGAAATCTCTTTCATTTTTAAAGTATTTCTTAATGAATAAGAATCTATTTTTTCTTCTCTTTAATCTCTCCTATAATCATTTGGAAAAGAATTATTTTAAGAAATATGTATCAGACAAAATAAATTCCCATATTGAACATGGACAAAAATGCATGTCTCATTCTGCTTCTCACATCCAATATTTCTGTGTTGGAAGATGGAAATTATGCTTCATCATCTACTGTCCAAAATTGTGGTAGTCATAGCATTATTCAATGTTTTTAAGTCTTTCAAGGTTGTTGCATTTACAATGTTATTGTTACTATAAAAATTGCTCTCCTGGTTCTTTTCACTTGACTCTGTATCATTTCATACATGTTTCTTCAGATTTCTCTGAAATTGTCATTTTTTCATTGCTTATGGGGAAAAGATATTCTTTTATATTCATTTAACATACTTTGAATAAAAAAGTTTATCTTAATTTACAAGTATCTATTATGTCTCATCTTCTGTACCCCCATTAAAAACAAAATGAAAAAGAAAACCCTCAATACAAATATATATAGTCCCGCTAAACAAATTTCCATTTTTCCATGTTTGAAAATATGTCTCATCCGCATTTAAAATCACCTCTCTGAGTAGTTTATCATTATATTAATCAGCATCCTAAAGTCATTTAGAGTTGTTTTTCTCTACATTACTGCTGTCATTGTAGAAACTGTTCTCCTTTTGGTTCTGCTCAATTCACTTTGCATTAGCACATGCAAGTCTTAATGGAGTTCTATAAAACTGCCCATTTCATTATTTCTTATAGCACCATAATATTTCATTACATCCATATACCATAATTTTTTTTGCCACTCTCTGATAGTCCCCTTAGGGACAGTTGAATGATGCAGTGGAGAGAGCACTGGAATCAGGAACATTCATTTTCTTGCATTCAAATCTGACCTCAGACACTTACTAGCTGGATGATCTTGGGCAAGTCCTTTAATGATCTTTACCTCAGTTTCTTCATGTGTAAAATGAGCTAGAGAAGGAAATTGCAAACTAGTTCATTATGTTTGCCAAGAAAATATTAAATAATCAAAAATATCAAATAATCAAATCTCTTATTATTTCTTTTTTTATACTTGAACTTTTGTTCCTACAGCTCAATTTTAATTTGATTTTCAGGCTTTATAAAGTAATCCTTTGATAGTTTGATTCATCTGATACTAAGTAAATACATTAGACAGCATTGTCACATTATTACTTGAGTTCAGTGTGGCAATGAGCAATTAGCAAAACTTTTGATTTCAGTTTCCTCTTCTGGGATGTAAAAGGATAGGACAATATGATTATTAAAATGTCTTCCAGCTCTCAAATTATGATCATACAATCTTATGATATTGCAAATTGGGTTATGGAAAAAAACAATTAACTTTGGTATCTTGCCTTAGGTATCCACTATTCTAGAGACTATCAATATCATACATAGGATTGAATTATTTTGTAAAGTTATGTGCATTTGAAGGAGAGTCAATAACTAAGAGGAAGTTTCACTTATATATTATTTGCTCATAACATACTAATCACTTCACATTGTATAACAATTTCTAATTATACTACACAGTTTTTATAGTCTAGAGTTGTCAACCAAATCCCACCAAACTTATGATTCATTTTTACAATGTTCCAAATGAATTGTCATCCAAAATCTGCTTGAATTCCTCCCAGAAACAAGGAATTCTAGGCATGATCCTAAAAACCAGAGAACCAATAGTAATTCACTAAGTTTATAAATGGAACAGAATCATGGGTTATAGGGTAGGAGAAAAAAAAGCATTTTCTGTCGAAAAATTTAGGTCAATGTGAGAAGGACTGTGGTGGAAAAGTAAATATGAAAATAACTCAAAAATTATCAATCAGGAAAATTATCTGCAATAACTTTTTTTTCTTTTTTGTATTTGACATTTTAAGTCCATTTTACCACATTATTCTGAATTAGAGTTGCCCTAGGGTAAACAAAACAAATACGTGGAATTGTTGACTTTGATAGTTTAACAGTCAATTAGATTTCTCCAACCATGGTTGACTCCATTTGATGTTCTGGTAACTAGCATTAATAGCATATGATGCTTGTGTCTATATCCAGACATAATACTTCTCAGTAGGTAAATTAGGAGAAAACAGACATGTGGGTAAATGAATGTGATGTTTGGCTTAGAGTAAAAATTATATATATATATATATATATATTTTTTTACTTTGATCTTTAGACATTATTTGTATTTATTGAATTTATTTTAGTTTTTGTTTACTATATGTGTGATTCACACGCAGTGGAGTTCTTACTGTTAACAAAAAAAAAAAACAGTAGTAGAGGACAATTTCAAGGCAAAAGTGGGGTCAATACATTATTCAACTTGCAGAAAATGTTATTTTTTGCTTATCAGCATTAAACTATTTTGTGAGAAATTCCATTTTTTGTCTCTTTGTAACAGATCAATCATAGGTTTTGAGAAAGTAGACAACCATGAAATAGATGTCATAGCAGTTTATTAACACAAAAGGTAACTTATGATTCAGTAAAACATATCAGCAGTGTGATAGACTCTATACATAGAGTCTGTCACACTCTCTAGATTTTGTGTTTCAAATTACAGTCTTCACATTCCATTTCTTTTTTCTTGGATTTCTAACTTCTAGACATGTTCACTGTGTGCTATAGAGAGATGGTTTGCCAAACTGTTGGGTGTGAACTTTTAGAAAAGATAGTGCAGAATTTCTACAAGAGATGTGAACAGCTGTGTACCAAACTTATCATTTGTACCTTTATTTAGTTCTGAACAAAATGGGCAACGTGATACAGTAAAACAAAGGAAGAAAATATATCTCCTATTGATTGAAAATAAATGTTTCACATAAATGTTCAATTCAATCTAAGAAATACTTATTAAACACATCTTATATGCAAAGAATTATTCTAGGTAATAGTAATACAAATAAAAACAAAGGACTTTCTGCCCCCAAGTGTAATGGGCTGAGGTTTGAGCTGATGAACTGAGGTCCCAAGTACATGAGGCTAGATAGTAATTGGGCTATACTCTATTAATATACATGATTGGATAAAGAATGGTCCCTGCCCACTCTCAGTGCAAGTCCTGATGTGTTATATAGGAAATGACGATTTTGGTGGGTGGAGGCAGAGAGAGAGGGAGGAAGACAAGCTGGGAGAGATTGGGCTGGGTTCGAGACTCAGAGCTGCTGGTTGTGTGGCTGCTGGTCAAGCTAGCTTCTTGACTCAGCTGCACACATTGCTATCGCCGATTCTCTTCCACCTCCGATCCTTCTTCACTGAGAATAAAGACTGACGATTTTCCCCTAACCTGAATTCCTGTCTCATGCTGATCTTAAAATACACGATCTTCACATTTGGCGCCCAACGTGGGGCGTACGTCACAGTGTGGTACAAAGAATTGC
Organism: Sarcophilus harrisii; assembly: GCF_902635505.1. Lineage (NCBI taxonomy): Eukaryota > Metazoa > Chordata > Mammalia > Dasyuromorphia > Dasyuridae > Sarcophilus > Sarcophilus harrisii. Next base: position 285,341,793 of record NC_045428.1, on the reverse strand, counting down.
CACAGCCCAAATAAAATTTGCAGCCTCTAATATATATCAGCTCTTTAAGAAACTTCAAGAGCAAGTGAGAAAGCATCCAGGTAAGATCTATATATTACATGTCCATTCTCATAGTGGACTTCCAGGTCCCATATTTGATGGCAATTCAAAGGCAGATAGCCTTCTAACTATGTTGGTCAATACCCCTTTGTTCCAAGAAGCTCAGGCATCTCATTCTAAATATCATCAGGCTGCTCGAGCTTTACGTTTACAATTTGGAATAACAAGAGAGGAAGCTAGGAGCATAGTAAAAGCCTGTATGGCTTGCCTTCCTTTCCACGCTCCTACACTGCCTCCAGGGAAGAACCCTCGTGGTTTGAGACCCAATGAAATCTGGCAAATGGATGTGACCCATTATAAATCTTTTGGTCGTCTGTCTTTCATCCATGTTGTGGTAGACACCTTTTCAGGATTCACTTTTGCAATGCCAGCAGCAAAAGAGACAGCCCGAGTGGTCACTGAATTCCTCATACAAGCATTTGCCATTATGGGTGTGCCACAAGCAATAAAAACAGACAATGGTCCTGCTTATACTTCGAAACATTTTGCACACTTTTGTGCACAGTATAAGATTTTACACACCACGGGCATACCTTTTAATCCTCAAGGACAGGCAATAGTGGAGAGGAGAAACAGAGATATTAAGACACTACTCCAAAAACAAAAGAAAGGGGGAGCCACAGGTAACCCTAGAAAACTTCCAAATCTAGCTCTTTATACTATTAACTTTGATTTTTGACAAAGATGCACTGGCTCCGCTGACAGGTTTTATAACCCACGGAAGGTCAGTGTCCAGTGCGAGCAGCTCCACTATCTTTAGATAATAGCCAGGTGATGTGGAGAGACCCAGAAAGTGGTGAATGGAAAGGACCAGATAGGCTAACTGCTTTGGGAGAGGGTTTGCTTGTATCTCTACAGGTGGAGAAGGAATCAGATGGGTGCCAACGAGCCATATTCGCCTTGTCCATCACAGAGAGACGGAGCAGACCTTTGAAACAAAGGAGAAGACCCAAGAAATATCGGGTGGTGCTGTTGCCGATTGTGCTCACCATTGAAAGAGCGTGGCAGTTATGGCATTTGACTCATGGACATCAAAGATTGTTGGACTTCAAAACCCTCAGGAATCATTGGATTCTCTGAGACATAGGACTTGAAAACCCTCAGGAATCATTGGATTCTCTGAGAAATGATAAGACTGTTACAAAACTTCAAAATCTGCTGGAATCATTGGATTCCCTAACACATAAAAAGACTTTTTCAGGACTTCAAAAACTCAGGGGGATCATTGGATTCCCTGACATGTGAAGCAATGGACAATAGATTGGTTTTGGACTATCTCTTGGCTGCTGAAGAAGGTGTATGTGTGACTGTTGTTTACATACCCACCTTCTAAGGACTTCTGGTGATCTTTTCCAACACCATGTTGATTTATATTGTTTGCTATTCTGCTACTTGTGTGTACAATTCATGTTTGTTACACCACATCGAGCCTGCACTGACTGAGGGGAGGGTCATCCCTAATAGCCTCTGCGTTATTGCTATGTGCTTGTGTAATACCTCCCATGCTGATGGGTTTGTGCATAATAAGACCCTTCAGCCCAGAAACCCGCTAGCAACCCCCATTTCCCTTTGGTGCTTTTCATCTCCCTTCCTGAGATGTCAGGTGGGGCGTGATCATCTCCTTTTTAGTGCTGTCACCGCCTTTTCTGAGAAGTCAGGGAGGCTGTGATCACCTCCTTTTCGGTGCTTTCACCTCCTTCCCTGAGAAGTTAGGGAGGCTGTGATCATCTCCCCTTGGGGGCTCTGACCTCCCTGAGGAGTCAGGGATGGCATGACCACCGGTGTTCTAAAATAAAAGAAAGCGGGAAATGTAATGGGCTGAGGTTTGAGCTGATGCACTGAGGTCCCAAGTACATGAGGCTAGATAGTAATTGGGCTATACTCTATTAATATACATGATTGGATAAAGAATGGTCCCTGCCCACTCTCCGTGCAAGTCCTGATGTGTTATATAGGAAATGACGATTTTGGTGGGTGGAGGCAGAGAGAGAGGGAGGAAGACAAGCTGGGAGAGATTGGGCTGGGTTCGAGACTCAGAGCTGCTGGTTGTGTGGCTGCTGGTCAAGCTAGCTTCTTGACTCAGCTGCACACATTGCTATTGCCGATTCTCCTCCACCTCCGATCCTTCTTCACTGAGAATAAAGACTGACGATTTTCCCCTAACCTGAATTCCTGTCTCATGCTGATCTTAAAATACACGATCTTCACACCCAAGGACCTTATACTTTATGCGGAAGATATATCAAGTACAAAAATAAGAAAACACACACTAATTTAAGTCAGTAGAGTTTTATATACAATTATGTATGTATACACATCATTGATGTATTATGTATCATGCATACAATTATGTATATACCATATATGTCCAATCATGTATGTATACATACATGCTATTTTTTTTCCCAAATTTGTGTACTGTAGAGCAGAACTAGTTTTCTTTCCTATCAGATTATAAGTTCCTTTAGGGTAAGCATTTTTACACTTTTGTCTTTATATACAGCATTCCTGTGTCACATAACAGGTACTTAATAAAGATTTGTTATGATTGAATGATATTGTTGGCGATTCCATTGGAGCTATGGTAGCAATGATGTTCAAGTGAGAAGAGAGAGAAGCTAAGGTATCCTGGAAAACAAAATAAAAGAAAACAGTCAAAATGTGCTAATTTACAGAGTTATATTATAGCAACAGTAGTATAGCAATACTATAAATAAAAATTTAAAAATATTACTGAATTCATAGTACCTCTACCATTATGATTTCTTTCAATCAGAGCTAACATATAGAATACACAATTTTCTGACATTAAAAAGAATATTTAACACTTGAAAAAGCTAAGGAAAAGTTAGGTAATCAGTTAATCAAATACATTTATTAAGCATTTACTCTGTGCCAGGAACTATGTCAAGCACTGAGAATACAAATACAAGTAAAAAGAAAAATAGTCTTTACCCTCAAACACTTTACATTATAATTGGGGAAGACTATAAGGAAAATGAAGTGATTTGTTATGGGAAAAAAACAAGATAATATTGGTAAATCACAATTTAAAGGATGATGATGATGATGATGATGATCCCTTGTAGCTCTAATATTTCATCTATGAGAGTATTGATTTTTATCTAGGTTTGATATTGACCAGGTAAAAAAATGAAGTATCTCAGCAGTCAATTAAAAAAAATAAGATAATATCTTATTTTTCCAAATATATGCTAAGATAGTTTTCAGCATTCATCTTTGCAAAACCTTGTGTTTCAAATCTTTCTCCCTCTCTCTCTTGTCCTTCTTCCCCTAGTCAGCAAGTAATCTGATATAGGTTAAACATGTGCAACTTTCCTAAATATATTTCATCATTCTGTGCAAGAAAATTCTGATCAAAAGGGGAAAAATATAAACAAAACAAAACAAACAAACAATAACAACAAAAACCCCAAGCAAGCACACGATAACAACAACCAAAGGTGAAGATGCTATGCTTTGATCCATATTCCGTCTCCATAGTTCTGTCTCAGGATGCAGATGGCATTTCCCATCATAAGTCTATTGAAATTGCATTGAATTGCTTCATTGTTGAAAAGGCCAAGTCCATCACAGTTGATCATCACATAATCTTGTTGTCACTGTGTGCAATATTTTCTTGGTTCTGTTCATTTCGCCTAGCATCAGTTCATGTAAGTCTTTCCAGGATTTTCTGGAATCAGCCTGCTCATCATTTCTTATAGAACAATAATATCCCATTACATTCATATACTATAATCTATTCAACCATTCCCCAACTGATAGGCACCCAGCCAATTTTCACTTCCTTGCTACCACAAAAAGGGCTTCTACAAACATTTTTGCAGATGTGGGTCCTCTTCCCTCTTTTATGATCTCTTTGTTTTATAGACAAAATAAAGACACTGCTAGGATCAAAGAGTACACACAGTTTTATAGCCCTTTGAGCAAAGTTCCAAATTGCTCTCCAAAATGGTTGAATCATTTCACAATTCTACCAACAATATATTAGTGCTCCAGTTTTCCCACCTTCCCTAATACATTTATCATTATCTCTTCTTGTCATCTTAGCCAATTTGAGGGATATTCAGTGGTCTCAGAGTTGCCTCAATGCATTTCTATAATCCATTTTGATTTAGAGCATTTTTTCATATGACTAGAAATGGCTTATAATTTGTTCACCTGAAAATTTGCCAGCTTATAACCTTTGACCATTTATCAATTGGGATGTGGCTTGTATTCTTATAAATTTGAGTCAATTATCTATACATTTTAGAAATGAGGCCTTTATTAGAAACACTGGTTATAATTTCTCTCCCTCAGCTTTCTACTTTTCTTCTAATCTTGGCTGCATTGGTTTTGTTTATACAAACCTTTTAAATTTAATGTAATCAAGGTTATCCATTTTGCATTTCATAACATTTTCTAGTTCTTTGGCCATAAATTACTCCATTCTCCACAGATCTGAGAGGCAAACTATCCCTTGTTTTCCTAATTTGTTTATAGTATCACCCTTTATGTTTTAATCATAAGCTTACATTGACCTTATCTTGGTATAAGGTGTGAGATATTGTTCCATGCCTAGTTTCTGTCAAACTATTTCCTGTTTTCCCAGAAGTTTTTGTCAAATAATGAGTTCTTATCCCAGAAGCTGGAGTCTTTGGGTTTATCAAACACCGAATTACTATAATCATTGACTATTGTGTTTTGTGAATCTAAGCTATTCCATTGATCCACTATTTTTAATCAGTGTCAATTGGTTTCCATAGCTGCCACTTTACAGTGAAATTTTAAGTCTGGTACAGTTTAGCCACCTTCCTCTGCATTTTTTCCCCATAAATTTCCTTGAAATTCTTGTCCTTTAAGAATTATAGAACCACAAATTTAGAGTTTGAAGAAATAGGTTCTCAAGTATAAACTCATTTAATTTATGAAAGAAGAAACTGAGGTCCAGAGAAATTATGGCTCACCAAAAGTCACACAGGTAATGGATAACAATGATATTGATCAAAGTTCGTTATTGTTATTTGATACGTTATTCAAGGATTCTCACATTCTGCTGAGATATCCATTCACAATTTAAAAAATGTATATGTATATATGATAAATATCAGGTGATTTTGTGGATGAGACCACTAATAACATCAGAAAAATCCTGGTACTTCATTTCAGATGAGCTTGAACGGAGCTGGGAGACTTAAAAGGCAGAGGTGAAAGAAAAGAGAACATTTTAAGCACAGAGGACAGCCTATTTAAAGGTAACAATGAGGAATGCAGTATCCCATATGGGGAACAGATAATAGATCAGTTTATATAGGAGGGAAAGGGGATTTAATGCATTGAGCCTGGAAAAAAACCAGCAGAAAAAATAGATTTTAGTCAGTTTGCAAAAAAACTATAAATGACAACATAAAGAGCAAGGGGAGAGCTACTGATATAGAATATATTTATTCCTTTCTCCTCATAGAAACCCTTCAAAATACTTGAAGAAATCTAGTGTCCTCTGTAATTACTCTGTTCTCAAGGTCAAACCCTCTCAGTTTCTTTAATTCATTTTCATATGAATCATACATGACCTTTCAACATCCTATTAATTCACTATTGTACATACCCTGGTTCCAGAGTATGCTTCCTAAAATGTGGTGCTCAGCACTATGTTTGTTCAGTCATTTTGCAGTTTTGTTTTATGCTTTCTGATCCCATTTGGAGTTCTCTTTGCAGACACACTTCAATACTTTGTCATTTCCTTATTCAGTTCCATTTTACAGATGAAGAAACTGAGGCAAACAGGGCTAAATGACTTGCCCAGGGTCACACATGTAGGAAGTATTTGAGGCCAGATTTGTACTCAGGAAGATGAGTCTTCCTGATTCCAGGCCTGACACTCTATCCATTACTACTTAGATGGTCACCCAGAACCATTGTGTACAATGTTTTATAATTTTCTGAGCAAAGAATAAAGGAATCACTTTTCTAATTCTGTGTTCTATGGTTTCTTAACAAAATCAAAGCATTTTTATTTTTGTGCTGAATAACACATGAAACCAAAGTAAAAGAAATTTTTTCAGAAAAATTTCTAATAATGCCTTCTTCCTCATATACTTATAACTTTGATTTTTTGAATGAGAAATGAACTTTATTCTTATTTTATTAAATGTCATTTTAAAAGATTCAATCCACTGTTCTGGTCTATCATGATCATTTTGAATTTTTTTTTTTTGAATTCTGATTCTGTCACTCAGGGTGATAATTATCTCTTCCTGCTTTTGTGCCATTTACAAATTCAATAAGCACACTATCTATTCCTCTTTCCTTTATCATTGATAAAATGATCCAAATCTCACAGGCAAGTTCTATACCTGTACCTTAGAGACCTATTTCTGAATTATTATTTAATTATTAATGATTACATTTAAGGTCCAACTATTCAACCACTTCCCTATCTATCTAACTATCTTTTGGTTTTTGAAAAGAAAGAAAATTAAATAATGTTCTTTAGTCATCATGCAATTAAAAAGTGTTATCAGCTTTCAAAGTCTTTTGCAATAGGCAAACCAGAGCTCCAGATATATTAACAAAGGTCTTATCTCTGAATGACATTCCTGGTGTGTTATGCTAAAACCAAGGAATTATAAGGTCTTCCAGATACCTTTCAAAAGTGATTAAGAAAATGGGTGTGTATATTGTTTTCATATTATATTACTTCCTTATTTGTTCCTGTCCCCTCTCTTAAATATCCCTGAGCCAGAAAATTCTTACTTGTAAAACAAAAAATTAAAAAAAGGAAAAAAAAAATTCAGCAAATTCAGCAAAGTCAAACAATACACAATTGTTTCTAACAGTGTATACAAGATGCTATACAACTATTCTTAAAGCCCTGAGTTTTGTTACTTAAGCTAAAGAAGGACAGCTAGTTATCATTCACCATATAGAGGATAGAACTAGACTGCTTCTTTCCCAATGTATTGGGAAATCCCAAGTGAAAAGTCTTCCTATCAATGCCAATTGGAACTTTCTCTGCATTTAATAATATTATAGAGTTACTTAGAGTACTGAAATAATACAACTGGTATATGTCATAGTTGGGACATGAACGTAGATCTTAGATACAAAGCCAGTTCTGAATTTACTGTAAAAAGTTGACTTTACTGTTTTTCATATCAGCCTTCAATAATTCAAAACTAGCTATTAATTTGGCTCATTTATTAATTAAAAAACCTTTAGATACATCTTTTAAATACCAACATTCTTTTGGTAAGGCATGACTGTAAGACATGGAATAAAACAGTCTCTGAAAAATGGAAAATCAATATTATCCAAAGGACAGTGGTAAAGTTCATGGTGGAGAGAGTAACATAATATAATATAATGTAATAATAAAGTAACTTTATCCAACTCTCTGTGACCTCATTTGGGTTTTTCTTGACAAAGATTCTAGAATAGTTTGTCATTTCCTTCTCCAACTTATTTTACAGGTAAGGAAACTGAGGCAAACAGGGTTGAATGACTTTGACTTGCCTCGGGTCACACAGCTAGTAGGTATTCTGAGACCACATTTGAACTCATAGAGTTGAGTTTTCTTGTCTCTAGATTCAGTCATCTATCTACAAGGCCATTAAACAAAGCTAAGGATATCTTCAGGCCATATATTAGAAAAATACATATAAACAATATCTATACTCTATTGAGAGGCAACTAGGTTAATACCAGGCTTGAAATCAGGAAGATATGAGTTCAAATCTGCATTGAGACTCTTACTAGCTGTGTGATCCTGGGTTGGTCACTTAACTTTATTTGCCTCAATTATCTATAAAATGATCAGTTGATAAGAAAATTATCAATCATCTGAAAATAAGGAGAGGTTCACAGCAAACCACTTCAGAATATTTGCTAAGAAAACTCCTTATGAAGTCATGAAGAGTCAGACATGGCTCAACATAAATACTCTATTGTATTTTTAAATTTTATTTTGTTAAATATTTTCCAGTTAAATTTTAGTTTCTTGTATATTTGTTACTTCTGCTCTAAATAATCATCTTTCATCTTACTATACACTATAATTAGTGTTTCACTTCTTCAGAGCTCCTCTTTCCCATAATGTAGCATTAAAACTTCTATTAGCTTTCTTTTATTAGCTTATTAACCTCATTTCATTCTGAACATTTACAATTCTTACACTATTCTAAAAGGAATATGTATTTCTTTATTCATCACTTGATATTTTTTCTTGCTCCCATGTTCTGTTCATATCTTTTAAAAATCTAAAATGATTGGTACATACTCTGTTCATCCACAGTAATCTCTTTGGGCAATTCCATTTTTCTTCCTCAATGAAATTATTTTTTCCTTGAGTCTTCAGAATTTTATTATTGAGTACTTTTCAGGATTGCTGGCCTGTCTTCTGCTTTAGAATTAACCTGTGGGATCCTACTTACTTTTTATATGAACCCTTTGAAATATGCTGTCTTAAAAAAATCTAAGTTGCATTTTAGAATATTCACCGATTTTCCCTCTTATCACAAATTATTAAGATTTCTAAGACAATTACTTTCCAAGGTTTCTATTTTTCCTTTGTACATGACAATAGGCTCCCAAATAGAATTTCTTCTTGTTTGTTTTTCCACAGTTTGAAGAATAAGCTTATTCTTATGTCAACTTAAAGCTATAATAGCTATTCTGTAGTAGAAGAGTGATAATTGCAGCAGATGTCTATGTAACATTTCCTTGGAGGGACCTTTTCCACCTCATTTCAGAGCAGTTATAGATATCCCCTAATTTCTTCCTATTGGCAATGAGACTTCTTACTTGACTGATGAGTAAGAACAAAGTGGATATGTGACCTGTCTTTGGAACATGCTCAGATCAGTTAAGATGGACTCATACACTTGGAACACACCATGGTGCTGCTTTTGGGAGAAGACATCCAATGTTGTCCTGCCTTGTGGAGAGGAGCAATCTCTTCCCATTGATTTGAAGTCAGAACTAGCTGAGTCTTCAAAACTATTGAGGGCTCAGTATATATTATATATTATATAATACACTATATATTATATACAACATATTATATATAGAAATAGCAAAATTGTTTTAAGAACAACTTTGAATGTGATTTTGACTATTATAAGTATACAAGTTAAATACGGAGAGCATATGAAGGAAGAGAGTATCTGCAGTCAGAGACATAACTAATAAAAATATGTATAGGAAGATTTTACACATGCATAAAATATGAACACACACACAGTGTGTTCTAGTGTCTAGTGGTAGTCTCTATGGTGGGGGGGAAAGGAAGAAAAATGGAAAAAACTCTACATGATAAATTTATTATATATTCAAAAGAAATAGTGAGTTGTACATAATGGATTTGAAGTTTCATGTGCAATCATCTTTTTTATTGTACAATTATGCCTACCATATCTTGACTTTCCCCATCTTGGTTTTGATATACTGTGGGTTGCCATAAGAGATTAAATGGGAATTATGGGGAGTTTTGCAGAGAGCAGCAGATAACATGTGAAGGCCAGTGGATGATACAGAAGAAGTTTTAAAAAAAATTAGAAATGCATAAGATGTATTTATAGATTGTATAACATCAGAATATTTTATCTTTTAATATAATAATAATTTAGACTTCTCTGGGATGAAGGGAAGGCAAAAATAATTTTTACAAATGTTTTCCATATTGTACAGGTGCCAAGTCCCTAATCCTCCTCAATATGGAAAGCATGAAAGTGTTAGAGTATGAAAATGTTTGTTTTATTCCACAAATTTATATCTATATGTTTATATATAGATAGATATAGATATTTACATACATACATATAATATGTATAGATACGTATATATTCACACATATGCACTGAGTAGGAAAAAGGTACCTTTCCCTCTTTTTAAGTTCTATAGCCCTCAGAAATAAGTCTGGAGTTTTGGACTTATTTTGTTTTTGATTTTTTCATTTCTGGGTTCAGCAGGTTGAGTCTTGGATGTAGAGGTCAAGCTTTTTTGACTTTGAAGCCAAGATTCCAGGCCAGATGTTGACTCCAGTCTAGTAGGGAAACCCTGAGAAGCCAGGATTCTAGGATGCAAGCCCATGGAGATTTTGGACTTTAAACTTGGTTCAACAAAGAAGAGTTGAACTAAGTAGTGAACCTAATCCCTCCCTTGGGTCCAAAGAGACTGAGAGGGATTATGACAGATTATGCTTTTAGTTGTTGGGGAGAAAATTTGTATTTGGTCTTGTTATACTTTTAAGTAAATATTCCTTTGTTAATAATGATTTTTACATAGTCAAATGAAATGGGGGAGGTATTTGGACCCCTAAGATTTAGGGAATATTATTAATGGGCTTTATCCAGTGTAAGAGACTAGATTACTACTAATCCCATTAAAAGTACCAGAAGAAGGGGTAACACTGTAACATACTTGGCTTTAGGCCGTGATGACAGAAATAATCACTGGTAAAGGGATCATAAAAAAGAAATCCCTATCTTTCTGATTTCTTTCTAAAGACGTTGAGGTATAAGGATAACTTTCTAAGCTCTGAACACTTGTTGAGGAGATGCTGCATGCATTCATCACCTCCTAATCAAGGCTCCTAATCAAGAGCAGCCTCTTTGCTTTGGTATATATAAAACCTTGTGAAATCTCAAAAGGAAGCTGACATGTTCCTCCCTTGCTAGACACCAAAACAAAGTAGTATTAGTTACCAGAATCATCGTATGGACAGTAGCAGAGGGAATGTAAGATAGCTGAGAAGAAAAAACAATGTTTTTGACTAAAGAGAAGTAACCACTGGAAAGAAAGATTTACTTAGTTTTAGTCTGAATGGAGAGGAAATGTCAAATAGCTAATGAGCAGCCCTATTTCAGAAACCCCAAGAAAGTTTGAATTTTAATCTCTGAATTGATTGTCATTCTATGGTTCTTTATTATTCAGTATTCCCTGCTGTGTATGTGAATAAAAATATTTCTTCTCTTCCCAATTTATGTTTTTATTCTACTTTTTATGTCCTTCAAATCCCTTTCTCAGATACCATCTTCTAAACCAGCTGTTTATCTCCTCCAATTGTCTTTCTTTTCACAAGCCCTTGGCTTCAATTGATAGCTGTGATAAAAACACCACCTGTGTTCCTAAGCAGTTCTTTCTATATTCCTTCTTGCACTATCATTTGTATTCCTTTAAAAGTAAATAGTAGTATGAAGAGGAGGAGGAAGAAAAGGAGAAGGAGGGAGAGAAGAAGCAGGAAGAGAGGTGGGAGTGGAGGAGGGTTGTTCTCCTTTGTTCTTGGAAAGAACTAAAATTATATCATTATGTTGGAGTTAAGGTACAAAATGTCTAATTGTGATGACTAGACAAACATGAGCTAGAAAAGCTGTACCCTAGGTGGGATGCAAATAATTCACATGGACATTTGGAGTGGAAATATCTCTAAATTTGTCCACCCTGCATGGTGCATGAGGTGCTTTTGTGTCAGTGTCTCCCATGTCTTACAAATAGTTCCAAGAAAAACCTTGAGAATGATCTTGTATGGCTTCTTGTAACTCCCATGTCAGATCTTGCCATTTGTGAGCCAGTTTACCAGCATCATGTCATGGAACTGAATTGTTTCCATTTAAATTATCTTAGGATGATTCTGAAAATCACCTGGCAACATCAAGTCACTGTACACTGAGGTCCTTTTTGGAGATAAACTGCCAAGCAGTCAAACTCTACTGCAGATTTTACTGCAAAGAGTGTAACTCTGATGGGCTGGTCACGTTATTTGAATGCCAGACTTAATGTTTGTCTAAAAATAAAAACAAAACCAAAACCAAAACCAAAATAAAACAAGACAAACTAATGCTGCTGTTGCTGCTGCTACTATTACAAGGCAATGAAATAGTGCTGGGGAAGTGCCAGCCCTGAAGAAAGAAAGAAACAAAGATTCATTTTTCTGAGTTCCTGAGTCAAATCTGGTCTCAAACACTTTCTAACTATGTGACCCTGATCAAGTCACTTAACTCTGACTCAGTTTCCTCATCTGTCAAATGAGCTGAAGAAGAAAATAGCAAACCTCTCTAGTATTTTTTGCCAAGAAAACAGCAAATGGGGTCATGAAGAAAGGAACACAATTAAAAAAGACTGAACAGCAAGTAGTCATAATGGTGGTGGCGATAGTAGTAACGGTAGTAATAGCTAGCTTTTATGTAGTATCTATTATGTTCCAGTGCAGTGTCTATTACAGTTCCAGAAACTGTACTAAGCACTTTACAAATATTAGCTCATTTGATCATTAAAAGATATCTGTGAGATAGATGTTATCTCCATTTTACAATTGAGGAAAATGAGTCACAAAGCTAAAAGTTTTCTGAGTGTACATTTGAACCCAACTCTCCCTGACTTTAGACCTAAATCTTAATCTACTGTGCCATTTAGCTGCCCTGTAATGTTATTTTTGGATGATTTTGGAATGGGTAGAGTTTGTTCCACTGCTATCTCTTACCTATTGGCTCTGGGAAGATAGCCAACATTGAAACTTTTCCATGTGAGTATATATTGAAGTAGAAGCATGTTAGTGCCAGCTTGATTGGGTTGGGAAAATCAATTGTTGAAGTTTTAGTGTGAGCCTTAATACCCTGAGAGTTGGTATATGCTTTAAGTCAGAGCTTGATTTATCATTTTGTTGACTCTTTAGACTTAAAATGGGATGGAGAAAACCATTAATTATGCATATTGCTATTACAACTAAAAGTATATTGTATATGTTTTTCTTTCAGAGAATTAATTGTTAAATATTTATCATGATACCCCTGTGTTAAAGGCACTAAAATACTAATCATTGTTTTCAGTTATTAGAAGAGTTGTCCCATGAAAGAGAAATTTGACTTGTAGTACTTTAGAAACTAAGAGAAGTTGCAAAGTGGCAGCTATTGGTTCAATCCAAAAGGAAACATAGTCAAATTAGAGCTGTTTGGAAATAGAATAGTTTAACTCCAGTGTAAGTGAGTTCTTCATCATTACAAGTCTGGTTGACCACTTATCAGAGAAATTATAGATTGACTTTATGTTGTCAATATGTTTTTGTCCCATAATTTGTTGATTCCACGGTTCTGTCTGGAGAAGAGGGATATGAATAGTCAGCTTCATATTCAAAGGGAAGTTTAGTCGGTCACTAAAATAATTCCTGGTTCAATAATTAGAAAGTAGGACAAAAGTGATGATGCTCTGTGAAGAAATCAGGGTTGTAGGAAGGGTAAGTAACATCAGAACCAAAATGATTCTATTGAACGATGACATTTATGCCCCCCTTTTTTCATTCCTTGACTCACACAATGACCTGACTTAGAAAGGGAGTATACAGAAGCCCTAAACCTAGAGTTTCAGTAACCTCATTTCCATTACAATAAAGTACAGCAGAAAAAATAAGCTGGACTTTGCTTGTTCAGCACCTCAATTATTAATAGCTTTCTTTACAGATGTACTATATGTTAAGTTAATGGAGAAATTATCTCTGGTATTGTAAATGTGTACATACATCTATTTGTGCACTAAGTCAACAAAATGACCTTTTTCTCTTTTTAAAATATACCCCCTTATTAGCATAAAATACCATTGAAATTTTTGCAGTATTATTAAAGAGTATGGGGTGTCTGTTTTCTTTAGTCACTTCTAAGACCAAAAATCAAAATGACACATTGAAATCTCAAATTGTGTTAATGATTCTTGTAATCTTTTCAAAGTGCATATATTAGTAACTACAGACACCTTGATAGTAAGAATCTTTTTTTTCTTCTTAATACAACAAATATTTGTTTTAGGAGGTAGAAGAGCAGCTTTTTATTTTATTGGGATCCAATCTTTTTTTTCCTGATTGGCCCAAATGATCCTTTATTCTAGTAGAATGCAAACCTCCCTCCCCACCCCTAAGATTACATAGGCATTACATGTTATCTTGTTCTAGGGAAGTAGCAGATTTTGCTGTAGTTTAGTCATTTTCATGTATTCCACTCTCTGTGACATCTTTTGGGATTTTCTTTAGTGAAGTGCTTTGCCATTTTCTTCTCTAGCTCATTTTACGGATGAGGAAACTGAGGTAAATAGGGCTGACTTGTCTGATGTTTGTGGGTTGTTGTCCTTCATACTTGAAGAGACAATTACAATGCGTTTATGGCTGATCAGATCAATAGAAGTTTAGAAAGTGCTACCACAGACCGGGCACAAATAGTATGCAAGAACATTTAAAAGATAGATGTCTTATGTTTAAATTTACACATCTTGTGTTTGTTTTGAATCACTACAATGGTGCTCTGCCAGTTTTCCCCATGTCTCACAACTGATTCCAAAGCTCTTCAGAGACCTTGAGAATGTCTTTTGTATCATTTTTTTTGTTTTTGTTTTTATCATGTCATTTATTTCCCTTTTAAACTTTTTTTCTTTTTTTATTATAGCTTTTTATATACAAAACATAGGCATGGGTAATTTTTCAACCTTGAACCTTGCAAAATCTTCTGTTTCAACTTTTTCCCCTCCTTCTCTCCATCTCCTCCCCTAGATGGCAGGTAGCCCCATACATGTTAAATATGTTGAAGTATATGTTAAAAACAATATATGTATCCATATTTATACAATTATCTTGTTGTACAATAAAGATTGGATTTAGAAAGAGGGTAAAAATAACCTGAGAAGAAAAAACAAAAATGCAAGCAAACAATAACAGAAAGAGTGGAAATGTTATGTTGTGGTTCATACTCATTTCCCAGTGTTCTTTTTCTGGGTGTAGCTGGTTCTGTTCATTACAGATCAATTGGAACTGTGTTATCACTTCTTCTGATCTCCATGTGAGCACTTGCTAGTGTGAGTTTTCCATAAAATAGTCTTTTAGGGTATTGCTCCTAGGTCACATTTGAACTCAGATTTCTTGATTGCAAGTCCATTGCAGCTAAGTAGCTGCCTATAGTAGAATGAGCATGCAACATTTCCTCCACCTCAACATCTCTACCTGCAATTTCTTCACTTTGACAGCCATTATGGGGATAAGATATGTTTGCCAAAAGGACTGAGAGAAATAATTTGATGAGAACAAAAATTTCTGCTGCCACTCAGTATAGAGCAGCTAATCTTAACATCTACTGTGACTCATATGGGGACATAAACCAATGCACCGAATACAAGGGTTTATTTCCAATTGTTTCACCTGAGTAAATAGCATAGTAACAAGACACATCTGTTTGAAATAAAAACAAAATCTAACTCATTTCTTATCTTCAGGCTTTTCTAGCTTGTGTATTAGTTATGACTTCAGAAATGTAAGCCATGCATCCTGTCAGAGATTCCTTTCAGTCTTTGTACTCCCTCAACAAATAGTTATAACTTTCCATCTAGACAGTAGTTGGATTTAAGCATAGTGCACATTGATCTCTGATAGACTGATGTTTTGGACAAAAGTAATCTGCATTGTTCTGTGAAAAGAACATCTGGTAGCATTTGGACAGAGGCCAGATTTTGTGGGATTTGTGTAGAAGTAGGGTTTGCATGCATTTGCTTTGTTCAAATGAACTCTCTGAGAACTTGACTTTTTCTAAGAAATCTTTTTTTTTTTCATTATTCCATATGCTGTTTTGGTATTTCAAGATGAAATGATCATGATTCTCTCTTGGGTGCTTAGGTAAGGTTTAAGCTTTGATTAAGCCCAAAGCTTTCAGGTCTTTGTTCTCATGCTGACTTTTATGAAAAACCATAGAGTTTTAGACCTGAAAGAGACTTCTAAATCTAGTACAGGTCATTTACTTTATAGATAAAGAAATCTAGGCTTCCTCAGGTCACAAAGCTACTTAATGACAGAGCAATAACTAAAATTCAGATCTCCTGACTTGTCTGATATTTACTTGGTACCTCATAGTCTCAATGGGAGATTAATGAAGGTCTTTTTCTTTCCTCCTTCCTTCCTTCCTTCCTTCCTTCCTTCCTTCCTTCCTTCCTTCCTTCCTTCCTTCCTTCCTTCCTTCCTTCCTTCCTTCCTTCCTTCCTTCCATCCATCCATCCCTGTTTCAGCAGAAGAAAGTAGGGTGGCAGGCATGATAACTTTTTATCTCATTAATGTAGGGAACTCCTGGTGCAGAAAAAAATAATTGTCAATGCAAATGGGCAACTCAAATGTAATTTTAAAATCATGGAGGATTGCTTGAGCACATTGACAGCTTAAGTAAGTTGCCCACAAAGTAGTTAATTTTGTTACTTGCAGGATTTAAAACTTGGTATTTTGGATTCAAAGGCTTGCCCTCTATCTATTAGGGAACACTTCCTCGTTGTGTTATTTGTGCTTTGACTACTTAGAGTTCGTGATATTTTTATGACAACATGACCTGCTGTAATTCAAAATGTAATGTTATAGATTCAACATGAATATGTAATTCTAAGTAGCATAGTGCATGAGAAAGAGTGCAAGATTTGAAGATAAGGAAACTGGCTTCTGAATTCTATGTATAGTAGACACCACGTGTCTTTGGAGTCTTACTTTTTTCATCTGTGCAGTGAGGATAATAACTATTCATTTATTTCATGGGGTTGTCATGAGAAATACATGAAATAATGCTGAAAAACTGTTTTGCCAATTTGAATTTGCGATATTTGCTGGTTATTATTTGCTATTAAAGAAAGGCAATATATATTGTCGTTGAAATTGTTCTGAATTTCAAGTGAAAAGCCCTGGGTTCAAATCGTTACCAGCTAAGTATCCTTGGACAAATAACTTTATATTTTCACCTCTCTAAACAAATTATATTTTTATTTTATCTGCCTCCCAGAGTTATTGCTGAAAAGAAGCTAAAAAGAAATATTGTAAAATATTTATTAAGTATTTGCTATGTTCCGGGAAATGTGCTAAACAATGGAAATGTAAATAATAAAGTAATTTGAAATGTCATAAAAAATACATAAAAGTTGTACTCCTAAACCTTTGAGATGATTTTAAGTTATTGTAGGTTATACCAAGGGAGGATTCTGTAAGATCCAATTAAATTAGAAAGGTGATGGTGTGACTGTCTAAAATTGGATTTCTTATTAGTACATTTTTCATCAACTAGCAATTCTCAAAGTCTGGCTACTAGTTAAGATTAAATATCTTATGATTTATGTCATCATATTATATAATGTATTTATACTGATGAAATAATAGATTTTTGAAGTTTTTAATGTTTACAAATATATATTGCCCTGGGAAATAGGCATTTGCTGAATTGTGATGGAGATAGAATGCTGGGCTTTGAGTTAGTAAGATCTGAATTCAAATCTTGTCTCAGACACTGGCTTGTGATCCTGAAGTTATTTAATTGTTTGGTGACTCAGGTTCCTTTTTAATTAAAATAAAAAGGAAGGGGACTTAATGACCTTTTAGGTCCTTTTAGCAGTATATCTATGGCCTAGGATCCAGGTATACTAGAAATTACTGAGTATGCTGAGAAATTGTGGTTGGTCCATTATCCAATGTTTAATTACAGAAGGTCTCAGTGAAGAAAATCCTTTTACCAAGACAGACTGGCAACTTTTCAACAATTTCTAATTTTAGAGAGATGCATGGGGCACTGAGGAAGTAAAATATTTGTCCATGAGCATAGGGTCAAAAATGAACACTAGAGCCCAAGTTTTCTTGATTTAGATTTAGGGTCTCCTCTGCTATTCCTGACAAGAGGTCCCATATCTTTTTAAATATTTGAAGCAGACCTTATATATTCCCCCGTCCATTAATCTTTTTTTAGTTAGGGTTTATTATGGTTTCTCTTTTATGAGCTTAAAAAAAACATTTCTATTCATAGTCAGCAAACATGTACTAAGTGTCTACTGAGGCTCTGGACCCCATGCTAAAAAGAAAGTGAGGAAGAAGGAAAGGATTGGGAAGGGGGAAGATAATGCTTTCAGTTTTGGACATGTTGAGTTCAAGATATCTACAAGATATCCAAGTTGAAATGTAAAACAGGCAATTGGAGATGTGAGACTAGAATTCATGAGAAGTTAGTAATGGACATATAAATCTGAGAATTATCTGCATAGAGATGATATTGAAAACTATGGGAGCTGATAAAATCAGCAAATGAAATAATTTAAAGGAAGAATAGAGGGCCCAAGGGGAACACCCATGGTTAATCATTCCTTTCCCGTTCTTTGTACTACTGCTGAGCCAACAGTGAAACAGCTAAAAGCTAAATGTTGAACAGGAGAGGAACAAGTGAAGAGAAACATAAAAATCTATGAAAATGGGGTGATCATCCTTTGGATTATCAAGAATTGCCTTAAGTGGGAAGTGGAAGAGCTTATCTTTATCTCCTAGTAAAAGCACACCATATTAGAATTGTGTCTCCAATATTATTCCTACATATAGGAATAATAATAATAGCTCATACCTGATAGAATTATATTGCATTAGGGATTTCAGTATCTATTATGTGCAGTAGCATCTTTCTTTTAATAAAAAGTATTTGATACAATTTTCATTAAAAAACTAATTAAATTGACTGAGTCTTGAAGATATTCACAAACATTGAAACGAGATAAACAAAGGGTAATAATTTGGAAGTATTTTAAAGACGAGTGATAAAAATAATTAAAACAATGGAGGGATTTATGTGTATGGAAAATAAATTTAAAAAACAAAAATAATTGACTAAATAATAAGAAGGTATTAAAAAATCTTCCTTGGTATAGTTGAATGTTCAGATAAGGGTAGAATTGGAAAAAAAAACTACCTATGGAAAAATGTTTTTAATAAAAGTGCTATTTATAAAGAATTCTCTATGAGTACAGTAATGGACATTAATTAAATTTATATGAAGGGAGAGTATTTTCATTATGGAATATCTAAAGCAAATATTGCTTTTAGATTTTGGCACTAGATTCCCTTTTTTCTTACTTGTATTTTCATTGCCAATTTAAATACTAATATTCTTTCAGTGATCTCTGACTGGAGAGTGTTATAGAACATCATGCTCTGAGGAATTAAAAATGAATATCATTCAGCATGATGGATATAAACAGTTCAAAGTATTTCATAAACAAAAACCTTGGAAGGAGACTTAGAATTTAAAATAACATTAGGATAATGTATGTGCTAAAAAGAAGAGGGGCTAATTAAAGCTAGGAATAACCAGCCAACTGCCTGAGAGTTGTAGTGTGCAGAAGGGATGAGGTGAAAAAAGAATCATACTTCATGGATTGACATGGATACTTTGATTTCTTCAATAATAAAATGAGAATTAAAATCAGTGATATTCCATATATATTTGACTTTTTAAATATTTCTTGATGCTTAGGTTGAAGTTTTTTCTCTTTGCTCTTATTTTATATCTGGCTTGTAGCATGAAAAAGATGAAAATGAGATTTGCATTTTCTACCCATCTTTCTGAATGGTTTCAAGGAAAAGGAGAAAAAAGTTCTTGCATCCAAATAGTTAACTGGATATGTTGGGGTAAAACATGAATCCTGACTTCATGGATTTTATGAGGGATAAGACATTTTGACAGATAACTATGATGTAAAACATAATGAGAAAAATGCCATGGAGAGACAAGTACCAACAAAGTACCAGGAGAAATTTAAGGAAGTCTAGATCACTTTCAGCTGGGAGGATCAAGACTGTCTTCAAGCAGCAAAAGTTAGTCCTTGAAGAAAGGGAGTTATTTGAATAGATGGATTGGGAATTGAGAGAGCAAGAAAGGATAATGAATTCTTGTTAAGAGCAAATGCACAAAAGGGGAAGAAAGTACACTAAAAGCACAATTTAGTTTTTAAAAAAGAGGAAAAGAGTGATCTAGGAATTATAGGTCATTGACCTTAGCTTCTTTTCCAGGAAACATTTTACAACTTATTTTAGAAGCCTTATTTTGAAGAGAATTTAGAATGGGAAGCACTTCAAAGAAGACAATTGATCAATGAAAAAGATTAATTAGGAAGAATGAGAAGAAATTCACATTAAAATTCCATTTATGACAAACCTTAAACAGAAATTACATGAGGAAGAACTTTTATTAGAAGAAAAGTGATTTAGTCCAACATTTCATATTACAATTATTGGAAGGTAAAAGGGTCACATCTTATAAAAAATCAGAAGACTCAGGTTTACTACATTTCATGCTGACGAATATGGGAAAATTTTTAATCAAACAAGGTTGAAATATGATTACTAAACAAAGAAAATTCATACTTTTTATTAGGCAGAATTTAAAAACTTTTACATGAAAATAAGAAAAGAAAACTTTGTTTTGGGGAAGAAAAATTTTGCATTAAATATCTGACAAATGTTTAGCCAAGGTATGTAGGGAATTAATATAAATATAAGACAATGAGCCATTGCCCAATGTCTAAATAATCAAGGTTAAGAATAATTATTTTGAAAAGGAGAATTATAAATTATTAACAGTCAAATAAAATATTTTTCCAGATCACTAATCATAACAGAAAGGAAAATCAATATAGTTCTGAGATTCCACATCAAATCTAGTATATTGTCCCAAAAGGCACCATATTAACAAAACAATAAATTTAAGGCAGGAATATTATTCCTGTTATTACAATCATTTAAATAATAAGTAATGTGAATCTGGGCTAGAATGTTTGCAGTGGGAGGGAAAATGGTATTCATGGGATTTTGATAATTAGCCATGTTGACTGAAAGAAAAAAATAAAAATAATTTCAAATTGTCAGGATAACTATGAGGATAATGATATGAATCAATTACATTAGAAATTAGTTTTAGTAGGAAGGTTTTTGGGGAAGACTGAATTCTGTTTTAGAGAGGTTATATATGAAATAATGGTGGGACAACTAACAGAACTGGAGATATAGGTTGCTTTCTCTGAGAAGCACATAATAAATACAAGTGCCTTCTCTAAAGAGATGATGACTGAAATGGTAGTGGATAATATGGACAAACGAGAAGATGTACAATGAGAAAATGTCTATCATTAAAAGATGAGAGGTGGATGAAGAAGTATCAATAGAGTCAAGGAAGGATTTCCAGTGCTCTAAGAAAACTTTTGAAGTATAATGGGACAACAAAGGAGGAGAAAGTTTCTAGAAAAAAAAAAAGTTTGACCAAAGGTATCACATATTTCAGGGAAGTCAAGGAGAATGAAGAAAGATCATTAGATTTACTTATTAAAATGATTATTAATCTCAGAGGGAAAAATTCAGCAGAATTGTAGGGAGTGGTATAAAAGAAATAAAGGATGCAAGAACTGTCTACTCATTTTAGAGGTCTGGCAGTGAAAAGTAATAGAGATGAGTGAACTAGAGAAAATGTTTTAAAATTTTCACCATGTGTCAAATACTTTGCTGAATACTTGCATACAAATATAAAAGTGAGACTGTCCTTGTCCCATAAAGGGTTTATATTCCACTGGGGGAGCCAACACGTGTATGGGAGCAGTAGTTATGGAAGATAGTTTTAGGAGGGCCATAGGAATAGTGAGCTGATCCATAGGAAAATCAGTTGACATCCCCTTTGTAGGAATAATGGTAGTTTAATAATATTTGATTACTGAACTCAGAGGTGGAAAATGGTGTGTGTGTGTGTGTGTGTGTGTGTGTGTAGCAAGGCTAAAAAGGATTTGGAATAATGTCTAATCTAATGATTTGATCAGGTTATTATGTGATCAGGATTTATTATTATAGTTACTATTAATAATATTAATTGTAGTTATTGTTATTCACTCACTAATCAAGACTATATAACCTTAATGCAGAAATTCTGACACTGAAGGATATTGATTTCCTTGCAGACCAGGGACAATTCTCTGACAGTCCAGTCTAAAAGATTGATGGGGAAAATAGCCAGAGTGGAGGGCTGGATATGTTGTGAAGAAGGAATGATTGCTTTTATAAGTAGTAGGACAAAGGGAATGGAGTTGAGAACCTTCATTTAGGATGGTCTTGGTTTTCTCTAAAATGTAAGAGGCAAAATCATCTACTAAGAATAAAAGATAAATAGAATTGAAATGGGGACTTGAAGAAAGAAGGGAAAGCCACTATTTTATGTGTGTTTGAGAAGCTATATTATTTAATCCTAAGGAGTCAATTTATAAGAGAAAAAGAGTGAAAAATCTAGATAGATTTTAGCTTCTCATTAATGGGATAGAGAGATTTTAGCTCCTCTTTAACGTCACAAAATCCATCTAAAATATTGTATTTATTTATGGGTGTCAAATTTTAGAAATGACATTATTAAAATGAAGAGCATTCAAATAGGGCAACCCCAAAGTTAAGGGCTTCAAGGCCATGCTATGTGAGGACTGATTGAAGGACCTGAGGATATTTGGTCTTGATAAGAGAAGTTTGGATGTCCGTGTGTATCTGTAAAGATAAATTAAACAATCTGGTAGTTATCTGGAAGAAGAATGAGACATTCTAGTTGACTACAAAAAAGAAGAACTAATAGCAACTTGTGACAATTATTAAGAGGAACATTAACACTTAATGTAAGAAAAAACTTCCTAATATACAGAATTATCCCAAAATAGAATGGGCTATTTTGAAAAACAGTGATTTCTTTTCTCTACACACTTTAAAGCAGTCTGGATGACCAATTTTTAGAGTGTATTATAATGAAAAAAATTTTTGGATATGATTTAAACTACTTTCATCTAGGTTTTGAGGTTCATTTCATCTATGATTCTGTGAATAACATTTTAAAAATAGATAGTGATTTTGAAGTATTATGAGTTTTATTATGAGTTTTACTGGATATGTTGGAATTCAGGTGTATCAATCTTGCTGCCAACCACAAAAATGTTTCATGCTTATTGCCAAATAATATTTGGTCATTTTGTATAACTTGTAGCTTATAATCAAAAGTATGATCTTACATGGATTTGATCTTTAAGGTTTCTTAATGACAATGCTATGGTTTCTACAGGACATCAAGGTGACACAGAAGATAAGAGTACTTAATTTGGGGTTAGAAACACTCATTTTCCTAATTTCAAATCAGATCTCAAATATTTACTAACTGTGTTATTTTTGCCAAGTCACTTACCCCTATTTGTCTCAGTCTCCTCAACAGTAAAATGAGCTGAACAAGAAAATAGCAAACCACTCCAGTATCTTTGCCAAGAAAACCTCAAATGGGGTCATGATGAGTTGGACACAAAGGAAAAAAACTGACAATACCTGATTGCTCTTTCACTTAATACATACTTAAAGTTTCTTTAGGAACACCTGAATCTAATGTTTCCAAGTCTGTTCCATTTAGTTCTTCTGTAAACATCAAGTTTACAAGACACAGGTTGGTTTAAAAAAAAACACATTAAACTTCTATCCCAGCCAAGTTAGCCAGAAAATTAGAATATACCATACTCGAATGACTTCCATTCCCTTCCACATCCTTACTGTAGAGGTCAGGAATACAGTCCCTTCAAAACTCATCACTCCAATTAGTTCTTGTATCCCATCCTTCTAGCAGGAAGGAAGGCCAAAGGTTTTGTAAGGAACCTCCTTTACTTTAGTTACGTGTCTGATTTATGAATTTCCAATGTGGACACAATGTCAGAAAATGCCTTCTCTCCGGGGGCTGTGTGGGTAAGCTGGTAAATGTTTAAAACTACTTTTCCATGAAAAAAATGTACAAATGACACTCTCATGTTTAATCTTTATTGTTAACAACTTCTCCATCACTGTATTAAGTCTATACAATGATCAAAATGAAAAAAAAAAAAAAAACAAATTCAAATTTGAAGCATTTTCTGATTTCTGAAGTGTAAATGCTCATGCTGAAAATATAACAAGCTAGGAAGTGTTCAAGTTGACTGTAGCGTACCACTCGGTCTGTCCTTGTGTTCCCAAATCAAATGCTTTTATCTCAGCTTCTGACAATTGCTGCTGCATGTTTGTTGTTAGTGCCCTATTTGAGCATAATTCTTCAGTTCTTGGTATGCTGCACGAAATATTTGCTTCCAGCACTATCTCTGCCTACTGTGACCAGGTCGTGTTCTTTATGACCGATATCCAGAAAATCGATCCATTTTCATTGTTGTGTTTTCCAGATACTCCCTGTTCACAAATTTTAAGCACATAGACTTCTGAACTCTCTTTCAACCATTAAAAGGCAGGGGAAAAAAGATCCCTGAATCCTTCTTGGAACTACTTCAGATTCTCTTCATACTTCTCTGCATGTGCCCCCTGAATATCTCTAGCTACTTAGTATTCAATATGTTCAACTTCTATAGGAAATTTCCCTCTGTCTCTCTCTCTCTTCCCTTCCCTTTCCTCCTCCCTATTTCTCTCTTTCTTTTTCTGTCTGTCTCTCTTTCCCCCATCTCTTTCTGTCTGTCTGTCTGTCTGTCTCTCTCTGTCTGTCTGTCTGTCTGTCTCTTTCCCCCCCTCTCTGTCTGTCTCTGTGTGTCTCTGTCTCTCTCTGGTTCTCTCCCTTATTCTCTTGTCTCTGTCTTTTTATTTCTATCTCTGTCTCTGTTTCTTTCTGTCTTTGTATATCTCTGTGTCTGTCTTTGTCTATCTGTCTGTCTGTCTCTGTCTCTGTCTCTCTCTGTCTCTCTCTCTCTAACTGAGTTAAGATTAGGAATCACCTGAAGCAATATTGGGGCAGCTAGGTGGTGCAGTGGATACAGTACCTGGCTAAAACCAGAAAGATTTATTTTCCTGAGTTTAAATTTTAGATATTTCCTAACTGTGTGACTCTGTGCAAGTCATATAACCCTATTTGCTCGGTTTCCTTATCAATAAAACATACAGGAGAAGGAAATGGCAAAGCATTTCAGTATCTTTGCCAAGAAAACCCCAAATAGGATCACAGAGTTGGAACATAGATGAAATAACGAAACAATCTTGGCGTGCTCAGATCACTGCTTTAAAGCTCTAATTGATTGGCATGACTGTACATATTTTAGGGATTATAAAACTGATGTAAAACAGATTTCAAAAAAGAAATATCCTTCCCTTCCTAGGAACAGTTTTTCTGTACCTGATCTGAGCATGTGAATCAGACCTTGGAGTTAGACTCACCTCCTTGCACACAGGTCACATGCATATGTTATTAAAATGAAAATGATTAACATAAACACAATTACAAAACACTTCTCACACAAATAAAGTCAGATTTAAACAATTGGAAAAATATAAATTGTTCATTAAGTCAAACTAATAAAAATGATAATTCTGCCTAAATTGCTCTACGTGTTCAGTGTCATACCAATCACACTGCTAAAAAAATTATTTTATAGAGCTAGAAAAATAATAACAAAATTAATCTGGAAGAACAAAAGGTCAAGAATATCAAGGAAATTAATGAAAAAAAAAAACAAAGAATGATAGCTTAGCAGAACCAGACCTATAATTCTATTATGAAGCAGCAGTCATCAAAACCATTTGGTACTTGCTAAGAAATAAAGTAGCGGATCAGAGGAATAGATTAGATACACATGACACAATAATCAAGACCTATAGCAATCTAGTATTTGATAAACCTCCAAACTCCAGCTTCTGGGATAAGAACTCACTTTTTGCACAAAATAATTGCTAGGAAAACTGGAAAATAATATGTCAAAAACTCAGAATAGACTTATGTCTCATAGCCCATACCAGAATAAAATCAAAATGGTTACATGATTTGGGCATAAAGGATGATATCACAAAAAAAAAAATTAGGAAAGCAAGAGATAATTTACCCATCAGATCTTTGGAGAAGGGAGAGATTTATTACCAAAGAAGAACTAGAGAACATTATGAAATGCAAAATGGACAACTTTGATTACAATAAGTTAAGAAGTTTTTGCACAGACAAAACCAATACAAACAAGATTAAAAGGGAAGTACAAAGCTGAGAAAAAAATTTTACAACCAGTATTTCTGATAAAGGTTTCATTTCTAAAACATATAAAGAATTTGTCAAATTTATAAGAATACAAGTCATTCCCCAATTGATAAATGACAAAAGGATATGAATAGACAATTTTCAGTTGATGAAATTAAAGCCATTTATAGTCATATGAAAAATCTCTAAATCATTATTGATTAGAGGAATGCATTTTCAAACAACTGTGATGTACCACTTCAACCTATTAAATTGGCTAAAATTACAGGAAAAGATAATGATAAATTTTGGAGGGGATGCAGGAAAACTGGGACACAAAATGCATTGTTGGTGGAGTTGTGAAATCATCCAAACATTCTGGAGAGCAATTTGAAAGTATGCCCAGAAGGCTATAAAATTGTGTATACTCTTTGACCCAGCAGTACCATTACTGGCTCTGTAATCAAGGAAATCATAAAAAAGGAGAAAGGACCCATATGTGCAAAAATGTTTGTAGCAGGTTTTTGTGGTATCAAAGAACTGGAAAAGGAATAGATGCCCATCAGTTGGGAAATGGCGGAATAATTAATCAATTAAAAATGATGAACAAGCTGATATTAGCAAGGCCTGGAAAGATTCATATGAATTGATGCTGAGCAAAACAAGCAGAACCAGGAATGCATTGCACATAGTAACAGCAAGAATGTGTGGTGGTCAACTATGAAAACTTGGTTCTTCTCAATGTTTCAGTGATCCAAAAACAATCCCTATAAATTTTTCTGTTTTTTTTCCTTTTCTTTCCTGTGTTTTTTTCCTTTTTTTCTGAATTTTTTCTCAATACAATCCTTTAAAAAATGTGTATTAAAAATAAAAAAAAACAAAAAAAAAAGATTAATTATTTTAAAATAAAAGAGAAGTGGCTCATATCTTAGAGAAAAGTTGGAAAAAAAACCATGGTCTAGGGCACAGCTTCTTAAACTGTGACTTGCAACTCCTTATAGGCTTGCAAAAAATTTGATAACAATAAAAATTGTTAAATATGCCACCAAGATTTTATTCTTTATTTAAAAATAAATTTTATTTGTATGTAAATTTTCTTTCATCTTTAATAAATGATAAACTTTAAAAAATAAATTTCTTGATAATTTATTATCAGTATATATTTGATTCATATATCTATTTTACATACCTATTTATTAAGAGTTGCATAAACATTTCTTAGGCAAAAAGGGGCCACGAGTGAAAAAACTTTAAATAGGGGAAAAAGTATGAATCTGGTAATCAAAAACCCTAAGTATTAATTACTGCTTTGCCTTTAATAAGCTAAGAGATCTTGAGCTTGTCATTCATTCATTCATTCATTTCGTTAACTAGCATTCATTAAGTGCCAGGCTCTGTGCTAAGAACTTCTAAGTTTCTGTTTTCTTATCTGCAAGATGAGAAAGTTGAACTAGATTTCTAAGATCAGCTCTAACTTTCTATGATCCCTTGACTTTAAGCGTCTCTTTGGAAGTCTCAGCTTAATACTAATTTAATAAAAATAATGGTGCCCATATTTTGCTTTTAGTTAGAACCTGCTTCTTGGGAAAATGGTGATGAATTACAGCTGTGTAAATCCAAAATCTTAGGGAAAAGGTTAGCATTAGTGTCAGTCCCATCCTCCTGAGCTCAAATCTGGCCTCAGATACTTCCTAGCTGTTTGATCCTGGGAAAGACACTTAACCTATTTGCTTCAGTTTCCTCATCTGTAAAGTGAGCTGGAAAAGGAAATGGTAAATCATTCTAATATCTTTGCCAAGACAACTCAAACTGTGGTCATGAAAAATTGAACACAATTGAAAATAACTGAACAAAAACAACAAAATGGTGTTTCAAGGACTGCAAAGTGCTTTCTCCACAATAATCCTGCATGGTGGGCAGTTGGTACAAATAATATTGCTCCCATTTTGTACGTGAGAAAATTAATACTCAAAGAAAAATAATTTTCCCTTGATAATAATTAGCAAGGATTAAGGTCTAGAGTTTTTAAGCTATAAATTTTGTCTTTTCACTATCAGGCATTTCCCCACTCCTCAGAGGTATGACAGTATATCATAATGGAAAGAACAATGGATTGAATGGCAGACAGGAGATTGATTATAATATAGGTTCTCTTGTGAATTATTTGTGTGGATAATTCTGGTAATTTCACTTGGTTCAGTTTCTTAATTGGCAAATGAAGTAATTGGCTTAATTAAGGTTATAAAAATCTATGATTCTTTACCTTATAGTCAAATAATGCTAATTGTTAGGTACTACTTTTTTGTACTCTTTTTATGTCTTCAGGACTTTGGGATTCATTTGTTTACTTCTGACATTTGGTAAGGAGTATCTATATGATATATGACCTGCTAAACTTCTACTACTGTCCACCTTTCTTCTTTTGGAACCACAAGAATACTTGGTCCCTTTAAAGGAATTCTTAAATAAGTTAGAATTAAATTTTGATTAAACATTTTTATCCACTCTCATTCCATAGGGTATAACACTTGATTGAATAGAGACTATTAGTCCTTTTGTAAACATGAAAAGTTAGATCAATGAGCAATTTTAAATAAAAATCTTTATGTGTATTTGTGAGGTCCTTAAAATATTTCTTTAGAGCAACAAGAATGGAACAACACCTATAGAAAGAATTCTTTCTTCCTCAGAGAATAAAGAACAAGAAATAGTCCTCCAGAAATCTAAATAAACACAAGGCTAGGCTAGCAGGACAAAACTAAGAGAATGGGTCTAAGTATAATAGAATTAAATGAAAGCAATTATTAATAAGGCATGAGGACATGATCCTGTGGTCTCTTCCTGGAAAGTCTGATGTTGATGGAATTTTGAGCTATTGTAAAGAAGCCAGAGCTTGCTCCCTCTAGATTCTGAGCCTTTTGAGGGAAGGGATTTACTTTTACCTATTTTTGAATTCCTACTATTGATCAGAGTGTTTGGCACATAATAGCTTAATAAATATTTATCAATTGACTGACTTCCAGATAGTCAATCAGGTTTCCACACTAAATCTGGCATTATGGGATATGGAGGACCACAAGGAGGGGTGAGCTAGCTCAGGTCAGGGAAAAAAAAAGGACATTAAAGCACCCTTTACTATATGTATTGGAATTAGGTCTGTGAGTAATCATTGTACTTGAGGCTGGGCAAGATAGGGAGACACATTTTTCTCAACTTCCTCCCCCCAAAAAATAGAGTCTCAAAGCTGGAAAGGAACTCAGAGGCTATCTACTTTAGTGTATATTTAATTTAGTACTTATTCGGAAGGTATGTACTCAAATTGAAAGACTATATTGATTATGAATGCAATTTAATGTATTCTGGGATTATTGACTTGGTTCTGAAGTGAACTACCCTTGTGATAGGTCACTTAATACTTCTGGGTCCCAGTTTCTTCATCTATAAAATAGGAGAGTTGAGAATCTCACCATTCCCTCACTCCACATCCTCCAGAGGAAGGTAGAGAAATGAGAATATTGAGGCATAGGGTTACCCAAGAAACTATAAGTCCTTCTGGTTACCTCTGACTTTGGTAGAAAAAACACTGGAAGAGATCTTTTTAGAACCGTTGAGCAGTTACCATCACCAGGAACTCCCTCCCTCAAAAAACACAAAGTTATCCCCCTGAGGTGATGGACAAACTCAGTTTTTAGGATTGCAGGGAAAGAAAAACAAGAACAAGAACAGAAAAGGCAATAAGGGATTTGATATCCAGTCTCAGGGTCAACCAGGAAAGTGTATGTTCTCATTATTATCATGTGTTTATAACTACCATTGTTGCTTTGTGTGTGTCTGTGTGTGTGTGAAAGGGAGCAATCCAAATGAGAGCTGCTATAGGGTATATTTTGGGACAGATACCTAGAGAGCTCTGAAAAACAGGCTTCCTACAGTTTTTGTATCCCACTGAGGGAAGAAAGTCCATCCTAAGAGCCTTTCCCTCAGGATGCTCTTTGACACAGTCCTTAGCCATTGGGACTTCTTAGAAGTTACTGTATCATCTCAGACAAGTGAGGTATATACTTGCTGAGACTGAGACTCATATCCATCCCCATAAAGTCAATTCTGATGATTCATGGGATAAAGCACATTATTAATAGATGATTTCTTGGGGCTATTTTGCCTTAATTTATATTCCTTTTTAAATCTTTCTGCTTATATTTCAGAATTGCTGATAGAGTCCCATTCTCAGTGATTAATGAAATTGACCGAAACAAATTGGATCTCTTTCTCCTCCCCTTCCCATCCCAATGTGACTTGTTTGCCTGCCTCAGACACTAGCTTTGTGACTATTGACAACTCTCTTACTCTCTGGACCTCAGTGTTCTTACCTGTGAAATGACACAGTTGGTTTCCAGGATTTAAAGTTCCCATCCCACCTTAAATCTCTGACACTATTATATAAACTTTATACTTTTGTCAGTGTCTATCACAGGAATCAGAACTTCTTGAAGGAAAAACTTAATGCTCAACTTTTTAAGAAGAATTTCCCATAAATTCACATATTAAAAAGAAAAGAATATGGATTAGGGATAAAAGTCATTGGCAAGACTTGAATTTAAGGACCTAGATTTGAGCCCTTATTCTGATGCTTATTGGCTAGCAATGAGATCATCAACAAGTTACTTAACTTCTTAGTATTCTACTCAGGAAACAAGCATAATACCTTTAACATCTACCTCACAGTTAGATATGCACTATTTAAACGTGCACTGCTTTTAATAATGGAAAATATTTCCCATTCTTTATGTGGTATATTTCCCATTCTTGAGGATACTTACAAAGATATATCACAACCATAATAACCCCAGTTTCTTTATTTTTATGAAGGTCAGATTCTCTATCCTTTAACTGATTTTTAAGAGGGGTGCAAGAAATTTATATATTTTCACCAGCCATTCTTATACTTGCCAGTGTTCTAATGATAATTTATTTCATGTCACAGGGTAGCTGTAGCTTGAAGAAGTGCAATATAAGCTTTGGGGACTGGATTTTATGTTTTTATTAAAATTCTAATTTTCTTATAGACTGATTTCTATTAGACCCTGCCTAATTCCTTTAACACCAAAGGCTATAATATATATGATATTTCAAATAGATGTTTTATTATTTTTTGGTAAACATCCAAAGAAATTGCACCAACTGGAGTATAACTATATATTTCAACTTAAGACCTCTAGGATGAAAACCTGTTTTGATGATAGGATCAAATGATATAGAAACTTCTGTTCCTAATGTCCCTCACACAAATTTGAGCATGCTCCATGTTAAGCAATTTTACAAGTCTACTTGGTTGAATGGTTTCAACCAAATGGAAGAAACAAGAAGCATGAATGTAAAGTCAGATAAAAATTGTGGATGGTTTTAAAGTTGAAAGAACCTTAGGCAAATACACACACACACACACACACACACACATACACACGTACACACACACACAAACTCCATATTTCAAAATGCAAAAATGTGGGACCCAGAGAGAACATGATTTTTTTAAGATATGAAAATGTCAATAGTCAATATCAGGATTTGAACCTGGGACTTTTGGATTCAAATTAATCACTATTTCCATTGCCTCCCACAGGAACAGGTTTTATGTAATGATGAAAAAATTTTGGATTGAATTGGAATCTCTCTTTCTCTCTTTTTTTAAAACTTTCAGATTCAATAGTAATAGGAAGAATGCTTATTGACCCTACCCTCTTCCCTCACTACCATTCCCAATTGATTAAGACTTATACTGTGATATGGTTCAATTGATTTAATGCAATGGATGCATAAGCACTCCTATAAAAAGAGGTATGGACCAATTTTTCTTTTAGAGGCATGATAAATGTACAGTGAATGCACTGTCTTAAGTTCAGCAAATCTTTTTTGTGCTGTGAAGCTGATAATGCACACAGTGAAATAATTATGTAAGATTTTGAAAGGCTGTGGACAACTAAGAGATTAACCAAATGATCTTGAATGTGACTTTTCCGGAAAACATCATTGTCCTGGAAACCTAACTTTATAAATCTCAGTATCAAAGTAAGGGAGGAGGGAGTCTCTCCTCCATTATGGGTATTTCAAATAAATATCACTCAAGCATTCTCTAACACTAATGGAAGACCTGAGAGTGAGGGAAAATGGAGCCAAATTCACTTAGCTGAGAAGGCCTCAAGAAATAGGTGCACTTTCTTAGTTCACAGCCAGACGAGTGGAAAACTAAATGTACTGTTCAGCAGCAAAAATCTGTGCAACATTAAAGAAAGCCTGGAGAAATTGAAAACCCAATTGCTGAAGTCAAGAGATACAAGTCAAGATTGGGACTTGAGCTATAGCAAAGTGTATGGTTGGAAAGAACAAGCAAATAGGAATGTAAGAAATGTCTTGATATACACAGGCAGTTTCTTTTGAATTCCATAAGAAATGGAAGTTGACATAGTCCATTACCTAGAAATAAAATACATTTTAGATCAAGTGCAGCCATTTTTCATAAGGTCACAAAAGCTCATACAGCAAGAAAGCTGCAGAAGAATGGAAAAAATGGGCTCATTCAAATCATTTTAGACTCATTTGCAATTCATGTAATTTTGAGTTCATAGACCAGTGAGGAGTCAAGATTAGATTAAATGATAGAGGAGCCTTCTAATTTGTATTTCAGTCTATAACAGAAGTGATACATGAAGGAAAAAGAGTATGGATGCACTAGTTTCACAAATCCAAACTCTGATTCAAGGGGCTGAGCATAGACAACCTTTAGGGTTTTTCCTTGGCTTGAAAAATCTGGTGACTGATTGCATATATAATACTCTTGTTTCTAGGTCACTTCTGTAATGATTTCATAAAATCACAGAATTTCAGAATGGACTCAGAGGAAGTGCCCCCAAAGATCATGAAAACTGGCCCCTACCTAAATCATGAATCCTATATCCAATATTTCTAATTAATCCCTATCTAGGTTATGCTAATAGACCTCTAGGAATTAGGTCAGTACTACTAGAGGTAGCCCATTTCACTTTTGGAAAATCTTAATTATTAGGAGGCTTTCATCTACAATAGAGGTTATTAACCTGGGGAATAGAATTCTTTGGATAGATTTTAGGGAGAGCCTGTGAATTTAAAAATATACCTTTATTTTCTCTAACTACTGATTTCACTTGTTATTTTAAATATCCTATTTATGAATTTAAAAAATATTGCTTTGTGGAAATGTCCATAGGCTTCACCAGATTGCAAAAAGGTCCATGACACTTGAAGAAAAGATTGAATCCCTGCTCTATATTGAGCTGAAATATGCTGTTGATGTTATTGTTGTTGTTGTTCAGTCATTTTAGTTGTATCTGACTCTTTGTGAATCTATTTGGGATTTTCTTGGCAAAGATACTGAAGTGGTTTGTCATTTCCTTCTCCAGCTCATTTTACAGATGAGGAAACTGAGGCAATTCAGAATTAAATGATTTTTCGAGAGTCCCACAGTTAATATGTGTCCAAGGCCAAATTTGAATTCAGGAAAATGAGTCTTCCTGTTTCCAGACCTAACATTATCCACTGCACAACCTAACTTCTTGTTTCTAGAAATTTTGATACAAAGAGCTAGGCAGTACACATTTAAAATCTCTTCCAGATGATAGCCTTTCAAATATTTGTAGATGGCTATCATTTCTCTTTTACATCTTTTCTCC
Organism: Sarcophilus harrisii; assembly: GCF_902635505.1. Taxonomy (NCBI): domain Eukaryota; kingdom Metazoa; phylum Chordata; class Mammalia; order Dasyuromorphia; family Dasyuridae; genus Sarcophilus; species Sarcophilus harrisii. The sequence goes on along the minus strand of NC_045428.1, from coordinate 285,308,222 downwards.
AGGGTAAACTTTCCAGAACTTTTGGTACTACATGTGCCACAGTAACCTCTTGGGGGATGTGATTTGACAGTATTACTAGACTTAATATATCAGGGGAATTCTACAGCTATAGTTCACCTAAAATTTAGCAAAGTATTTGACATAATTTGTCAGGATATTCCTTTGGAATGGAGAGACGAGGGCTAGAAAGTGTCACAGTAAATATATTTGAAATTGGATGAATGACCAGGCATAAGGAATAATTGTTAGTGGTTTAATGCTAACTTGGTAGGAGATTCTCAGTGGTATTTCTAGGAATTTGGATTGGCCTTGTGCTATTTAACATTTCATTCAGTGACTTGGATAAAAAAACATATATCTATTTAGCAGATTTGCAGATGATACAAACCTGGGGTGAGATAATTCACATACTGGCTGATGGGTAAGATTTAAAAAAGATTAGAATCTAATAAGATAAAATTAAGAGAGATAATTCTTAGATTTCTCAGTCCTATTTAGTCTTACTGACTTTCCTCTAAGATTTATCCCTAATTTGTCCTGTATATATCTTATTTGCTTAGATGTTCAAAAATATTGAATTCTTGAGGCCAGAAACTATTTTTGCCTTTTGTGTCCTTGGTATTTTCTTTAGTGGCAGGCTCATAATAGGTACTTAATAAATTCTGATTGATTGATCGTCATAAGATAGGAGGAACAAGGCTAGATATCTGTTTCTCAGGAAAAGGTAGTGGAGATTGAAGGGTATTTGTGAATTACAAGATAATCAGTTAGCAGACTGATATGACCAAGAAAAATGAGGAAAAGTGACAGAAAAATGTAATTTGAAAAAAATTTCTGAGTTTAATAGGCACAGTTACAAAGTTGAGAGTTAAATCCTTAATAGTTGTGTGATCTGGGTAAATAGCATGATACTTTTGAGATAAAGGAATCTCATATAATTTATGATAAAGCATCAAAAACTTTGAATTTCAATGGAATCTTTATGATCTAGTTCAATTTTTTTAAATGTTGCTGATTAAATTACTGAGGTCACACAGTTGATAAGAGAGTCATTACAATGGTGTTTTGGAATCTTCTTGAAACTGCTTAGGAGAGCCTGTAATTAAATTTTCTGTGTGAACAATCACACCTGGAAAATCAATAAAAACATAAAAATCAGGGCTTGATTTATTATTGCATTGATTGTCAGGACCAGGGGATATTGGCCAAATCCATTCTACTTAATTTTGTGAGGTCAGTTAGGTAAGAACTTTGATTTTTACTTGTGTACATTTGCACATAAAGTTATACTGCATTTTTAAAATGTGAAAACCACTCAATTTGGTTGATCTAGATATAGGCAGCAAAAAAGATAGGATTTTGCCCAAGAATCTAGTTTACTGGGCTGTCTGGACTTAAAAATATGAAGGGAAGATATTAATTCAAATTAATCCTCAAAATGAATCATATGTGCATTTTTAAGGAGAACCAGTAGTTAAACATTTACTAACATAAAGTTAAATGAGAGTCAAAAAACATCATTTAATTACAAGTCTTATGATTTTTTTCTCCTATACACCATTTCTAGAACTTATGGGCTTATATATATATTATAAAAAAGGGATATTTCAAGGTCTGAGCAAAGTTAGACATCAGTCAACTGAAAAAACCCACCTGTTTTCTCATGATATGGATAATTTTAGTTCATTCTTTGCAGAGGGCAATATTGAGGTGCATACTAATCATTTTAAGTTGCCCCATATTGCTAAAGAGTGGGTGACTGACAAAGAAAGTGGGTTGACAGGGTTCAACCCACTGTGAATCAAAGGACTTGTATTAATATTCTGTCTTTGTCTCTTTGTACTTGTGTGATCCAGCAAATAATCTCTTTGGATGTCAGTTTTCTCAACTATAAAATGAGAAGGTTGAATGAGATAGCCTTGATGGTCCCTCCCAGCTACAGATCTATGATTGTCTGATTTTATGTAGTAAGAATGAGGGTGAAGCAGGCTAATTAGATCATTATCCAGAGGAAAAGGAGGAACAAACAGATCCAGGAAGCTAGAGTGAATGAAAAACACTTTTGGGAACAGACCTGGATGCCAAAATAATTCTGCAGGGTCCTTGAGGATTTATTCATTCTAGACTGGAGTACTCTGCTTCTCATGTTTATATCATTATAAATAATCATATATTTCTATCATCTACAGGTCACCCAGAACCAGTCAGTCTCCTGAGCCAAGTCAGTTATATATATGATCTAGTTGCCTGTGACTATTTTGCATATGTATGCCTTCAGTTCCCCCTAGTCTTCCCAACTGGGAAGTTAGAATGACAATAAAACAGAAAGCTCTCTTATCATTTACTTCTTAGTAATAAAAACAGTAATGTCTAAAAAAAAATTAAACTCTTCAAATCCAAACCTGTATTATGAGGTGGTAGGGTTGGGGGACAGTTGCCAAATAATGGAATGCTGGTTACTATGATTAATATCAGGAAATCTCTAAGTCCTGTTATAGTGGAAATAGTTATGCTAACTTAGGTGAAATAATTTATTTTTCACCTCCATTTTGTGACCAAGTAGTCATTATATAAAATGTTTTTCTGTAATTTAAGACCTAAATGAAATAATTTGTCAACAAGGTGTCTCCAAATTTTGCAAACAATAGCTAATAATGTATGTCCCCAAATTTGGTAAATAACTACTAATGATGCTTGCTCCATATTTGATAAACAACCACTGATGTCATGGAAGTGTATCTCCCCATATCTTGTAAGCAACTACAAATGATGATGAACATTCCCTAAGTGTTCTAAGCAACTGCTGACATGCGTGTCCCCCAAAATTGATAAGCACCTGCTAGTGACATGTGTCCTTCAAACTTGGTAAACAAATGGTAAACATTTGCTAACGATTTCTGGTGTGATTGACAGTTTGCTTTCATCATAAGCTTAGGCGATTGATCACTGATCAGAACTTAGATGTAACTTGGAAACACATTTAGCTACCATTAAAAACCCACGGGGGGTCCTGAGCCATCAGTTTACTTCTGGACTGTAACTTCGATGAATCCCTATACACCATGTACTTGGAAATGGCAGCATCTCATGTTTGCTTGAGAATAGTATGGCATCTAGGTGTTTCTCAGTGTTTATGATGTCACTCCTCAAGTCAGTAGGATCTAAGTTCAAATCCTGCCTAAAACACTTACTGGTTATGTGACCCTGGGCAAGTCATTGAACCATGTTTACCTCAGTTTTCTCATCTGTAAAATGAAGGAATTGACAAACCTTTCCAGTATCCTCACCAAGAAAACCTCAAATAGGGTTGTGAAGAGTTGGACAAGACTGAAAATAACTGAACAGTAACAATGTAAGGTGTAAGAAGGGTGGAAAGGTATGTGTGTGTGTGTGTGTGTGTGTGTGTGTGTGTGTGTGTGTGTGTGTGTGTATTTGAAGGACTTTGAATATAAAGGTTGTTTAATTTATCCTGAAGCCAACTGGGAGCCACTGGAGTTGTTAGTCAGGGAGGAGAGTAACATGGTCATTCCTGTTTTGGCACCTGAATGGAGGATAGAGTGGAGTGGTGAGAGATGAGGCAGGGAGATCAAATAGCAGGCTACTAAAATATTCTGATTATGAAAAGATGAGAATTTAGAGTAGGGGAGTGCCAGAGGCACCATTCTGCGCCCCCCACTTCAGGATTAGAAGAGAATATACTGATAAACTCTTATTTAAAAAAATGAGCAAGAAAACATTATGGGAACAGAGAAAACTGGGCATCTTCTTCAGAGGAGGGCATGAAGTAAAGAAAGCCTTTTTCTTACTCCAAAGAATAATATTAAAAAGTTAATTGACCAGAAAGAATTTATATAAAAACTAAAAAATACTTTAAAAAAACAAATGAGAGACATTGAGGAAAAACTTAAAAAAATAATAACTATACAAGAAAAAAGTTAAGCATCTATAAAAGGAGATAGAGTCTCAAAAACAAAAATAACTCTTTGAAAATTATTATTGGACAAGGGTCCTGATTGACTCAGCAATCATTTCTGTTTTGGCCAGAAACTCTGAGGGTCTTCCCTTCCCAGATCCATCCATCCATTTATTTATTTATTTATATATTTTTGGACTAGGTGAAAGAGGAGATTCTTTGCCTCAATTGCTACCAAGCCTTAATCATTCAATGGGTGCTGTTTCAGTCAAACTGAGACTTATTGATGACCTAAGCTTAAAAAGGCCAAGGTTTCCCATTTAATCCAGGAACATCTCCAGTCATCTTGTTCTATATCTGATCTATATCTTGTTCTATATCTGGACCCAAATGGCTCTGGAGGGGAAAGTGAAGCAGGCGATCTTACACATCTCTCCCTCACTTAAATCCAATGCGCTTGTGTGTCATGACATTACCTCTGATATCATGGGCCTCTTCAAGAATGAAGGACCAACAACAACAATGTAGGAAGGAGAAAGCCAGTGAAGCTATAAGAGACCAAGAAATAACAAAATATAATATAAATAATGAAATAAAGAAAATATATTTTCACGAAAAATGTGACTATGGGGAAAAAAAAGTTAATCAAGTAGGAGACCGGGAATCTTAAAGAAGAAAATAATTCTTAGAAAATTAGAAACAGGCAAGAGAAAGTGGGTGAGTTTATAAGAGACCAAGAAATAACAAAACAAAATATAAAGAATTAAAAAATATAAGGGAAAGTGAAACATCTAATTAGAAAAACAACAGATCTGGAGAACAGATCAAGAAAAGAAAACAAGAATAATTGGACTAACTGAAAATTGACTAAAAACCCCCCACAAAACTTTGACACAATAATATAAGAAATAATCAAAAGACAATTGTCCTGAAGTAATAGACTAAGAGGGGGAAAGTATAAAAAGAAAAAAAAACACCTTGGTCACTCCCTCAAAGAGATCTTACAAGGAAAACATATAGGAACATTATTGCTCATTATGTCAAAGCATCTATGAAAAGATCCCTTGTCGAAAAGGATGACAAGAATTGATGCATTCCCAGTAGACACAACAGACAAGTTAAAATTTTATAGCACTATTTTTTTGGAATAAACAGACCTCACTTCATATAGTAATAGCAAAGTTGACTCCATGTACCTGACACTGAATTTGTGTTAAGTACATGGAAATAGTTTGCCTCTGAATAGGATCTTTGAATTGGGAAAGTTAAGTGTGGAATCAAAAGCCACTCCATGGATATCCATAGGAAATTATTAACAAAAAACAGTCACAATGTGCAAAGGAGGAAAAACAACAACAAAACATAACAGTACCACCAATCTAGTTGTGGTAATAGTTTGTTTATAGAAGCAGAGAGGTTTTTATTAGCAATTCAAGATTAGGTCATGATGATCTGAAATTACTAAAAGGTTACTCCTAAAGAACCAAGATATATTGATTGGTAGACTGTACAAGAAAGTAGTAGAAAATGTAACATATTATAAGTTGCAGAACTTTAGCATCTACCAGAAGCCTGTAAAGACAAAATCAAATGACTAAATTATATAGTGGTGGCTCATATCTTTTATAAACTAGCAGATGCTAATCCATGATCTACAAATACAAGTCTCAAAATATTCCTGAGAATTTAGCAAATAAATGGTGCTGGAACTAGAGAATCATTACAGACCAAAATATTGCCTACAATTTCCTAGACATAACATTTATGAATCAAAACATAAGGAAAATAATTTTAGTAGTTGTTTCCATAATATGCTCACAATCTCCAAATTTTGAAACAAGGAAAATTTTTAAGAAATAGAAACCTAGGAGAAGACACGAAAACCATATAGAAACAGGCTGAGATAAGTCAATGAACAAGCATTTGTTAATCTCTTAAACTATGTGCTAAATACAAATCATACTGGTTATGCAATCTCCTAACCGAGTTGTCAGTAAGTCTACTGATGAGCTTAATTCCAATACTCTTTTAATGAGCAAAAGTCATTTTTATCCACTGGTGCATTATTCTGCAGGGTATTAAATGTAATGGAATAATAACAAGATGTCTTATCCTTGGACCATTTCTATCTGAACTCTATAAAAAGATGAAGCCAGAAAACTGATAATAATGGTGATAATGACTAGCATTTCTCTAGTGTTTAAAAGCTTGCACGGTGCTTAAAGACTAATTTATTTGATCCTCAGAATTACTCTACAATGTATGTATTCTTAGATAATAATAATAATATAACGATATTAACTAACATTTATGTGACTTTTACTATGTGCCAGGCATTGTGCTGAGCACTTCAGAAATATTTTATCCTTCAAAGAATCCTGATGGTTTGTTGCTATTATCACCCCCATTTTGTACATGAGGAAACTGAGACCCTCAGAATTTAAGTGACTTGCTTAAGATCATATAGTCAGAAAGTGTCTGGTGCAATATTTGAACTCAGGTCTTCCTGACTACAGAACTGATGTTCAATCCATTACACCATCTAACTCCCTCTATTGTACCTCCATTTTGCAGGTGAGTAAAGAACAGATAAATTAAATGGCTTGCCCAGGGTCATAAAATTAGTTGGTAGTTGAGGCAAGATCCACTAACTAGTTTCTATTATAGTTAAGCCCTTTTGTTAAGCCAAGCTAACACAAAGCTTTTGGCTGTATTTTTTGAAGTCCTGAATTTGACTAATATGAAATGATAATCAATAGACAATTCATGGTGTTTATGCAATGTCAAGATCTGGGAGGAAAAACCAAGAACTTTGACTGAGTGCTTCAAGATAATTGATGGGAGAAAATGGCCAAGAGTTATACATGATGAGAAGGTACTAATGAAGTGATTTTACATATTGTGTAAGTATATTTAAATATGTAAATCTATATATACTGTTGAAGCATAGCTCTTACACTGATAAAACTGATCAATTAAAAACATTTATTAAGCCCCTATGTGGTATCATCATACTAGGCACTGAGAATATAAGACAAAAATGAAAAGCAACAAACCCAAAAATCAATAACAAAGACAAGTTAACCCCAGGACTCCCCACTTGCTGGAGATCTAGCCAGGAGGTGTTCGCACTTCACAGGGGCTAATCCTGCCCCAGATCTTTCTATAGATCCTCTCTGGTTGTATCCAAAAGACCCCTGGTCAGCTCCAAGTCTTGATTTTTTACAAGTCTATATGTGCAAATTTGATCTATTTGTGGGGGAAATGGAGAGAGCTTGAAATTTTCTAACTGTACTCTGCCATCTTCCCAGATTCTTACCTGGTGATTTACTTTTTTTTTCCCAAAACATTCTCATATACATCGGCTCATTTGACTTTTAGCATCACACATTTTAGATCATATAGCAGCATAGAAAAGGTAATGGGGTTTGGGGTAATGGTTAAATTGTGGAGAAAATATAGATTGAAATAATACAAAGGAGGATTTCTACTCTCTGTCTCACTGTTTCTGTTTCTGTCTTTACCTCTCTCTGTCTCTCTGTCTTTGTCTCTCTAGCTCTATCTTTGATTATCTATCTTGGATTCTGTCTCTCTCTGTGTCTGTCTATGTGTATGTCTCTGCTTTGTCTCTGTCTCTCTGTTTTTTTTCTCTCTCTGTCTCTGCCTGTCTCTAGTTGTCCATCTGTCTTTCTATCTCTCTCACCTTCTATTAATAAACCAAAGCTAATCTAGTAGCACTTTTCCCACTGTCCCTTTCTAATTTATATGACTAAATCTGGAAATAAAAGATAATCAATGGATTTGCTCTTTTGGGTGCTAATGGGCTAAAAGGTCTGTTTACCTCCTGAATGATGTGGGGAGGTTCTGGGTGCAATTTAGGAGAGACATAAAAGACCCTAAATCTCTCCTGGAAGCATATTTAGGAACTCTTCTCTTCTTCTACATAGCATTCCTCTCCCTGGATACACCTCAAACTGGTAGTATAACTAATCGCTTTACCTCTCAGCTCTAAGGAGAAAGAAAGTCTGAATCTTTCTAATTATCCTCTGCTCTACTTTGCATGCACATATACACATATATAAATAAAGTAACATTTGGCAATTTAGGATTTGTCAGGATGAAAGACATTTAATAAATTTATCACCACCTAGTTGGTCCAGAGGCAAACACTAATTTTAAGGAGATTAATCTAAGCATTCAAACAGTGAATTAATGAACCTCTAAATAACTTGCTATGGTCTGCTGCTATCTTCTCAATTTTTATATCTTCTGATATTGTAATATCTTATACCTCCTCCCCAATTTTTCTAAATTTGGGAAGGGAAGAGGACAAATAGTTAAGAACAGATGGCAAAACAAATTTTTTACTCTTTAAAATGCATGTTGTTGGGAAAGAAGGGTAAAAAGGTTTGTATCTTTAGAGATAAAGACTACAACTTTTAATATGCCAGCTATCTAGTAAAATAAAACTACATCATTTTCAAGTAGCAAAGTTTAGGTCAAACTAATTTTTTTCCCCTGCAGCTTTAAATAAGAGATGTGGGCAATAGGATTGTAGGCTTAGAAAGAGCCGGAGGGACTTTAGAAATCATCTAGTCCAGCCCCTTCACTTTAGAAATGAAAAGCTTTTGGAGAGGTTAAGTGACTTGCCTTAGGTGACATACATAAAAATAAATGACAGAGACAGAACTGGAATACACATGTCTTCCAACGCTGATGCTGTTCTACTGTATCAGACCATGTAGTTAGGTACAAGTTAAGAACTTTTGGTTTCTACCTGTTTTCAGTCATCTTAGAGTCTTCATGACCCCATTTTGGGTTTTCTTGGCAACATTTCATTCTCCAGCTCATTTTACACATGAGAAAACTGAGGCAAAGAGTTAAGTGACTTGCTCAGGATCACACAGCTCATAATTGTCTGAAGCCAAAACTGAATTCAGATCTTCTTCTCTCCAGACCAGGTACTCTATCCACTGGGTCACTCATTAAGGCTCGAGTAGAAAGAAGCAGTAAACTACCAAGAAGATATAATTTTTAACTTTTAGGTTTTCTGAAGAACCAAAGAAGAAGATAAAATTAAGCAATATCAGATTAAACAAGAACACTACTAATGTGCTATCAGTTAAAAGAAAGCAATGAGCAGTTTAACTAAATGCTTAAGCTTAACAATATTATAGTATGGGCCTGGGTCTAATTCCTATCTCAACCACTCTCTGTATGCATGAGTGTGAGCCTAATTAAGTTACTTGAACTGTTTAGGTCTCTCTCTTTTTTTCTCTCTTTAATAGGAGGCAGTTGAAATAAATGGCTTCAGTGGCCCTTTCCTAGTAGCAACTAGTGAAAACTAAACTTACTCTGAAGATGCCATGTATATCTGTTTAAAAATATTTTTCACTAAATTCAAGTAGGCTTTAATTTGGTCAGAGGAAAAAGAGTTTAACAGTCAACTGAAGTAGTATTGTGAATGTGAGTGGGTTATTGTACTGCGTCAGTCTACTCTAGCCTTGCTCCAAATAATTTGGGATGTAGCACTTTCAGAGAACTGGAAGGGAGTGAAAACTCATTTCCACGTGTCAGAAATTTTAGTTAATTTATTCTCATTATTCACATCTATAAGTGTTTTATTTATGTGCCTTCTACTAGTCCTAATACAGACAAAACAAAATTGTTTTTCCCCACTGAGGCCTTTCTCTGCCTTGTGTCCTGACTCTCCTATGAACCTTGGAAGAAGATCCCTACAGAGAAAGGGGTGTGATGTCCATGCTTTACTTTACTCAGATTGCTACCCCAATCCCAACAATAAGGAAGAGTTCCATTACTGTAACCCACACTGTGAGTTCTAGGTCTGTCCTTGACACAAATTTATTGTGCACATTTGTGTGTCAGTGTTTTAGGCAATTCTCTAGGACAATTCTTAATCTTTTTGGTGCCATGGTGACACCATGGCAGTCTGCTGAAGCTTGTGGACCCATATTCAGCATATTTTTTAAGTTCATAAATGCCCATCGCTAAAGAGTTCCAGATGAATCAAAACAATCAACATTCTTTTTAAAAAAAATTTATTTTAAATTTTAAGCTTTTTTTAAATTAAAGCTTTTTATTTACAAAACATAGACATGGGTAATTTTTTAACACTGACCCTTGCAAAGACTTCTGTTTCATATTATCGCCTCCTTCCCCCATTACCTCCCCTAGATGGCAGGTAGACCACTATGTGTTAATTATGTTAAAATATATGTTAAATCCAATATATGTGTATATATTTATACAGTTACCTTCCTGCACAAGAGAAATTGGATCAAGACAGAAAAAAAATTGGGAAAGAAAACAAAATGCAAGCAAATAGCAACAGAATGAGAATGCTATGTTGTGATCCACACTCAGTTCCCACAGTTCTGTCTCTGGGCATAGATGGCTCTCTTCATCACTGAACAGTTGGAACTGATTTGGTTCATCACATTGTTGAAGATGTCCAGGTCCATCAGAATTGATCCTCATATAGTATTGTTGTTGCCATGTATAATGATCTCCTGGTCCTGCTCTGTAATGGGCTGAGGCTTGAGTTGATGCACTGAGGTCCCAAGTACATGAGGCTAAATAGTAATTGGACTATACTCTATTAATATATATGATTGGATAAAGAGTGGTCCCTGCCCACTCTCTGTGCAGGTCCTGATGTGTTGTACAGGAAATGACGATTTTGGTGGGTGGAAGCAGAGAGAGGAACAGGAAGAGAAGCTGGGAGAGATTGGCCTGGAGTCTATTCTCCTGGCTGCTGGTCATGTGGCTGTGGGTCTAGCTAGCTTCTTGACTCAGCTGCACACATTGCTATCGCCGATTCTCTTCCACCTCCGGTCCTTCTTCACTGAGAATAAAGACTGACGATTTTCCCCTAACCTGAACTCCAGACTCCTGCTGATTTTAAAATACGTGATCTTCACATTTGGCGCCCAACGTGGGGCACCAAGGACTGAAGAAGTCTCCGGTGACCAGGAACTTGGGTGAGTATTGTTCTTAAAAACTAAACCAGTAATCTTTTTTTGGCGAAAATGGAACAAATGTTAGCTAAAACTCTCCATCCCTGCCCCCAACCCTTTCAACCCCTTCAACCCCTTCAACCCCACCCACTAGTGGTGCTATAGAAAGCATGCTGAAGCTGATAGAAGGACAAGGGCTACTTATAACTTGGGAACAGGTAGCTAGACTTGTGGGTACATTAAACCGCATCTCCCCTTGGTTCGTAGAGCAGAAGCAGATCTCTCAAGACAACTGGTCCCTGGTTGGACAAGAGATGGCCACGTATTACAGTGAAAACGGTCCTCATTCAATTTCCATCGAGTCATTTTATTTATACAATATAATTCAGTTAGCACTAAGAAACCCTATCCCTAGAAGAAAGAAAAACCCTGTTGCTCCTGCTCCTTCTCAGAGTAGCCATGATATTAAGGAGGAAGACAATGAAGAGATTAAACCAATCCCCAGGGGCATGGAGACTTATAAAAAGGGGGTGGGATTTCCCCCAGGAGCGGCTTCAGCCCCCCTCAGGAGCTGATTGAATCTCCTCCATCAACTCCACCCTAGGATGGAGGGAGGAGGGGCGGGGGGGCAGTGACACCCAGCACCTCCCCCAGCATCCCCAGTATCCAATTATGAGTAGATTACAAGAGGGCAATGAAGGCCAAAAAAAGGGCGGGACGCGGGAGCCCAGCCACTTATCTTTCCTGTAATTTCCCGTTTAATGCCCTTCAACAAAGCCAAGATACCCTTTAACATAGAAACATCAAAGACCAAAAAGGCTTGCACTTTTTATTTAATAGCTTTATGTTAAGATGCTTTACAGAATTTTGGCTTTTAAATCTTGACTTAATGACTGGAAATCTATAGAAGAGTTTGCCTGAACCTGGACAAAATTAATGGGCTTTTAATATAGTGAGCTCGAGGAACAAGTCAAAAAGGCAAAATGTGTTCATGCTGGACACCGGACCTACAACAGGTATAGGTCCAATGCAGACATCACAGCACAGATTAATTATCCAGTAGCAGATATGAGCAATTGTTGCAATTATCAAAGGGGACTTTATTCACAAAAAAATGAAAAGGTGAGGTTCAAAAATAAAAAGGGCCAGATGAACCTTTGTTGACTTTTTGGGATGTTTGAGATCTATCACAAGAACTAATGGGGAAAATTCATCAACAGATGTTTTAGTAAGGCAACGCTAAGGAAAATGCTAATGAGGTGCAGAAGGATTATACTAGGATGGAAGGATGTCCTTTAGAGGAGTTCAAAGACGCCCACAGGGGCACAAAAATGCCTTTATAGCCAGACTATGATGCAGACTTCCCAAGATCCCAACAAGACAGGGTCCCTCCGCAAGGGAATTTAGAGAGACGGGCCAATGCTTTCAGTGGTAAAGTAGGGCATTGAAAGCTCAAGTTGTTTAGAGGGGAGAAAGAGGTGGAGAACAAGACCCAGTACCCCATGTCCAAATGCAACAGAGGTTTCCATTGGGCCTTGGGAATGTGAAGGTTCAGGAACGGGATGAGGGCCCAGCCCCAGGGCCCCAAAAACATTTGGGGGATGATGGCAGCCAATGGTGCACCCAAAGAGTGCCTAGACAAAACCCAATAGACCAATCAGCAGAAGCCATAGATGGGAGAAAGGGATTACAAATCAATCATCCAGGAAGCAACCGATGGGAGAAAGGGATTACTTAGGGAGAATAGAGTTGATGCACAGACAAGAGATACCCCCTGGAGAGGTGAAATCTGTTCCTCCCCAGCCTATGGAACCTTGCCTCCAGGCACAGAGGTTGACCATTACCTTCTGAGAGTAAAAAACAGTGTCCATCCACACCTGATGTAAAATGGGGAATGTGTAGATAAATCCAGTCACCAATACAGGCAGACAATGTGTACTTATCACCCAGGAGAAATAGAATAGGTTTTATACAGAACCTAATAAGCAGTTTTGATAGTCACCGATTCTGATTCCAGATCACAAAATCCAAATTTACTGGACAAACAAAAAAAACCAACCTATGCTCAATCTATAAAAATGGCCCCATTGAAGGATTGTAGACACGGGGATTGGAAGTCATTAGAGGGCCAATTCCCAGTCACTAAAGATTAAAGCAGACACCTACATGTCTGGGGCGAGGAGGATCAATAAAGCAGCTGAAGTTAGTGCTCTAGAGATGGACTTTGAAGGCAAAAAGGAGTTTTTACCCTTTATAGTTGGAAAAATTCCCATCAATCTGTGGGGAAGAGAGTTTCAGCAATTAGGATTAAAATATACTTGGGTTTTTAAAATGCTGTTGAAGGCCCAAAACACTTTCACCTGTTCCTATCCAATGGAAAAACTGAACCCATGGGGACAGAACAGTCCTTGGGAAAGATAAAATTACCTTATTAGATATAGTACAGGAGCAGCTTGACCAAGGACACTTAAAACCTTCTAAGTCCTTGAATTTAGGTTTGTGAAAAAAATCTAAAATGGAATGTTAAGGATTTAAGAAAAGTGAATGAAAGAGAAACAGGAACTTTTCGCCTGACTTCATCTCCTACCAGTTGCCTAGAGAATGGCCCTTTGGTTCATGATATTAAGGATTGTTTCTATTCTATCCTCTGATAAGGAGGATATGAAAAGATTTGCCTTTTGGCCCAGCTTAACTTAGCTGGAGCCTTATAAAAGAATGAATGGCTTTTGCCACAGGGAAGAAAACAGCCCTACTATTGTCAAATGTATGTTGCTGCTGATTTTCCCCATTAAGAAAAGCATTCCAAAAGTTTGTTATTACATTAATGGATGACATTTTTGGGATGTGCAGAAAAAATGTTAAAGCAGTCACAAAAGACCATAGAAAATAAGGAATTACAAATTATACCTAGCACCAGAAAAATTCAAAGACAGATCCTTTTCAATATTTAGGATATGAAAAATAGCCTAAGGTGCTTGTTCAAAACTGTCCTTAAAACAAAAAAAGTAAAACATTGAATGATTTTCAGAAATTGATAGAGATTCCAATGGACACATGTTGGTTTTGACTACCTATCAACAACTTTATATGACATTTTAAGGGAGACAGTGCTTTAAAAACGCCAGCTAAAAAAAGCTCAAAAGGCTTTGAGAGAAGTTGAACTGGTTTTATCCAATGTGGTTGAAAAGACCAAAACCCTTGGAGATATCAGTTTTTCCACACAAGAGGACCAAGCAGTCCTTCATCAAGGAGACAGGATAGAGTGGGTGAACCTCCTGGCACAACCAGAACAAAGCTTTACATCCTACCCAGTGCTTGTGGCTAGAATTTTATTAAAGGCCACTAAGCGAGCAGTACAATTATCTGGGACAAGGCCTTTCCTGAGAAGTCAGGGAGGCTGTGATCACCTCCTTTTTGGTTCTTTCACCTCCTTCCCTGAGAAGTCAGGAAGGGCATGATCACCTCCCCTTGGGGTTTCTGACCTCCCTGAGGAGTCGGGGATGGCATGACCACCTGTGTTCTAAAATAAAAGAAAGAGGAGATAATGGGCTGAGGTTGAGTTGATGCAATTGAGGTCCGAAGTACATGAGGCTAAATAGAATTGGGCATATTTAATTTACATGATTGGATAAAGAATGGCCCTGCCCACCTTCTGTGCAAGTCCTGAGGGCAGGAAATGACGATTTTGGTGGGTGGAGGCAGAGAGAGGAACAGGAAGAGAAGTGGAGATTGGGCCTGGGTCCATTCTCCTGCTGGTCGTGGGCTTCGAGCTAGTTTTGACTCAGCTGCACACATTGCTATCGCCGATTCTCTTCCACCTCCGGTCCTTCTTCACTGAGAATAAAGACTGACGATTTTCCCCTAACCTGAACTCCAGACGCCTGCTGATTTTAAAATACGCGATCTTCACACCGCTCATTTCTCTCAGCATCAGTTTGTGTAAGTCTCTCCAGGCCTTTCTGAAATCATCCTGTTGGTCATTTCTTACAGAACAGTAATATTCCATAATTTTCATATACCACAATTTATTCAGCCATTCTCCAACTGATGGACATCCATTCAGTTTCCAGTTTCTAGCCACTACAAAAAGGGCTGCCACAAACATTCGTGCACATACAGGTCCCTTTCCCTTCTTTAGTATCTCTTTGGGGTATAAGCCCAGTAGTAACACTGCTGGATCAAAAGATATGCACAGTTCAATAACTTTTTGAACATAGTTCCAAATCACTCTCAAGAATGGTTGGATCTGTTCACAACTCCACCAACAATGTATCAATGTCTCAGTTTTCTCACATCTCCAACATTCATCATTATTTTTTTCCTGTCATTTTAGCCAATCTGACAGGTGTGTAGTGGTATCTTAGAGTTGTCTTAGTTTGCATTTTTCTGATCAGTAGTGACAATCAATATAATATTCATTAAGTGCTTACTATGTGTTAGACACTGTGTTAAGTATAATCAATATATGAAAAGACAAAAAACAATCCTTCCCCTTAAAGAGCTTTCCCATGGGGGAGAAAATAAGCAATAAAATATATACAAAGTGAGTAATATACAAGATAAACATTGTTTGTTCTTCTTTCTCCTTTTTTATACATGTTAAAATATACGTTAAATCCAATATGTGTAAACATATTTATATAATTGTCTTGCTGCACAAGAAAAATCAGATCAAAAAGGAAAGTAAATGAGCAAGAAAACAAAATGCAAGCAATGTTCTTCATTCTCAAAGAAGACCATGATATTGGGGAGGTGCTACCCTGACATGCTGGTCAACAGGATTTAAGCGAGGGCTATGCAAAGTCACCAACCTCACTTTCTCCTCCAGAGTCATTTGGGTTGGGTAACAAGATATAGATCCAGAAGCCTGGAGATGGCTCTGGCTACAATGGAAAACCTTGAAGTTAAGGTCTTTAATAGCTCTCAGTTTGACTGAGGCAATGCCCAATTATTGATTAAGGCTGTAGGAAGTAATTAAAAGAAGGAAGGAGCAAGAATTGTGAGGAATCCCCCCGGTGGGATTTTAAGGAAGCCAAGGATGTCAGTAGTCAGTTAAGAAGGGAGAGAATTCCAGGCCAGAGGTCAGCCAGAGAAAATGCCTGGAACCAAGAGATAGAATGTCTTGTTTTCTAGACAGCCCTGCATTGTAGAGGGCATTTTGTTACTAGGAATCCATTACACCAAAAATTTCATAGGTTGATTCAAAAAATTATAATACTCAAAAGCTCCATGGCTTAATATTCTAAAGTCTTGACTTTAGAGTCAAGATAGGGATAGGGATCAATCCTGGATTCAACCTTCAAAATCAGATCTCATTGGCTTGTTCTTCCCGAGCCAGTTATCTATGAGAAATCTTAGAATATTGATTATATCTAGATCTCCACAATGATAATTCATCTTAAATATAGGATGCCCTTTCTTCTATCCCATAGGAAGAAAAAACAACTGTAAAAATCAAAAACAAAACCACATCTATAGTCGTACAAAAGTTGTCAGTACACTTCCTATTTTTTCTTAATGAATTTTTATTTTTCCTCAAAGCTCATATAAGCTTTCAGACATAAAGCTTCAGACATAGTTACCAACTACAGTTTGGATTCCTTTCCAAAGGGAAATAACTGTTGGCATTCTGGGGAATCCCAATTTTATTCCAAATATGTAGCCTCATAGTATTGCCTTTGGGTTTAGTCTTCTAATAAAGCAAAATGAGCTCGACATTTCTGCTCTTCCAGATTCAGGGTTTATGTGAGGATATCCCTTCCCAGCCAACCAGTTAGGAACTTCCCCTTTTCTCTTTCCAGAGCCTGGAAACATTCAAACTTGGGATTTCTGGAGAGATTAGCATCTTAGTACTGGATTTGTATAGTTAAAGTTAATTTATGGTAAAACCAGTGGTGAAGGTGAAAGAGAATTCTATCTTTAGTTTTCTTACATTATAGATTTAGGTTTTTTACTTCTCCCTAGAGATTGCCACTGCCAAGAAATTATACTTTACTCTCTGTGGGGTTGAGCTTCATGAGCTCCTTTTATTTGACCATCTGATTCAGACACACAGTCAGAAGCATGTTACGTGACAAAGTGATGCCATTTTGGTTTTCTTTGAGAACAACAGGACAACAACCTATGATTCCCCTCTCCTAGGACACATAGTTGAGAGGAAGTATTTTCTACTTTACTCTAGTAGGTTTGATGCAGGCACTCATATTTAGGAACTTGGATTCCAGACACTCTCCTCTCAGGTCTAATGGGTAAAAATAGACACACCTCCTTTATGCTTGTACTCCAACGAGATCAGAACAGAATGAAAATACTCCTTCCAAATAGTAATGATATGAAGCTGAGACCAGATCACCCCACCATGGCTATAGTTCTGGATGGATAACAGGGTAATAATGATGAAAGGAATACCAGAATTTGAATCAGGAGACATGAAATCAAATTCTTACTTGGCCACTAGGGAAATAATTGTTGACATTCTGACTATATAATCAGGAGCAAGTCACAAACTTGTGAGGTCTATATTTTCTGGTAAGTAAGGGGATTAAATTAAATGATACGATTAGATAATATATAACACCTTTCTGAAAACAGCACTTTATAAATCTGTGATACATTTCGCCATAGTGTTTATTTTAAGAAGAATGTTCTAGAGAGGCTCTAGTTATTATGATTTATGTAAATGATCATTGATCAGCAAGCAATAATGTAAATGCAGGACTCACAATTACACTGATATATCTGTAACCTCTAAAAAGGAAAAACAAAGAATTCAGATCACAAATATTGGTTGCCAAATCACACAATTAAACTACCAGGAGCTACTTTATATATTAAGGGAAGTAGTAATTTTCTCTACATTTTACCCCCTTGGTGAAATTGGAAATTAAATATTTTGCAGAGATATTATAAAGAAACATGAGAACCCATATAAATGAATTTGAGATCCTTGGGTGAAAGAAGCTATTTAAGGATAATCTTTTAATTTAAAAAGCCTTCTCTTTTTAGATGAACTTTTCACGAATCCAATATTCACCGTTAACTATGTACATTTATTACAATGCTAACTACCAGCATACACACACACACACACACACACACACAAATTGATATCCATTTCGATTTTTTGAAATAGATTTTGGTTGTTACTGTTAAACATGATTTAATCAGAAACTTTTTCATCTTAAAATAAATTTCAACTTAAGGGAAACTATTTTGTCTATAAGTAACATAATATTTTAATATATAACTTTAGCCATGCCTGAATTTTCAGATTCTTTTTTTGAAATAAATAACTTTTTTTCATCATCTGGTACTTGAGGGTTTTGTTTTAGTGAGAGTTCCTTGAAGCCATCTGTTTTTACATGTATGATACAGATTTCTATAAGTCTTTACTTTCAAAGATAGCACAATATCCTGGAAAGAATATAGAAGATATGAGTAAAAGTCTGGTTCTGATATTGGTAGGCTCATGATCTTGGGAAACTTGGATTCCTTGAAACACAGTTTTGAGAAAGTGGCCTGGCATGATAGAAAGAAGCACCCTACTTGGAATTAGCAGCCCTCTGTAAGAGACTCAGTTCTGTTATGTACTTGCTATATTATCTTGAGCAGGTAATTTTAGCACTTTAGAATTCAGTTCACCATTTGTAAAATGAAGGTGTTGGATTAGAACAATTCTAAGATTTCTTGAATTCTAACCTTCTGCAATTTTCTAATTCATCTAAAATAACGATAATAATACTCATTTATTATATAAGTTGTTGTGTACATAACTTGTATGCATAGATTCAACAATGAGATATTTTGGCTGATAATTCATCTCATCTAGTTTATTTGATACCATCCTGCTTATTCCTGGGAAATCTTGGCTCAATTAAATTTATTTGCCCTTACTGACAGACCACAAAAGAAATGAATATTAAAATAGCAAAATATTTAATTAGGACAGAATTGTAAAATAAAACTATAGGGGGAAAAGTATCAGTATCTAATATGAGCACAACTTTATTACTCATCCACTCCAAAACTGAGACTAAAGGCTAGGGGGAGGGAAAAAAAAGCTTTTGACACATTAAAAATGTTAAAAGTATGGCTTAGTCCCATTACCAAAAATTAGCTTATAATGCTGTATTTCTGTCTAAATTCCCTGATAGTCTCTGGAGTTGACCCTTAGTTCAAATGCCTTATCATCTTATTCTTTGGGGCTTTGACATCATTTTGGCAGTTAGGATCCATGTATTTTATTTGCCCATACCATGGCTTTATATTTTCATGTTTAGTCTTCCAGCTCTGGGGCTTCTTATATGATCCTTTTCTCTACATGATGTAGGATAGCTAGATGGTGCAGTGCATAATGAGCTTGACCTGGAGTCAGAAATACCTGAATTCTAATTTGGCAGACATTTACCACCTGCATAACCCTATATATTTAACTCTGTTAGCCTTGATTTTCTCATCTATATAAAATGAGTGGGAAAGGAATTGACAAATCACTCTATTATCTTTTCCAAGAAAACCCCCAAATGCTAGAGAACTAGAGCAAAAGAGCAATGGACATGTAACTGAAAAAGGTAGAAAAAGAACAAATTTTAAAACCCCAATTAGATACCAAATTTGAAATTTTGAAAATAAATGGGGAAATTAGTAAAATTTAAATTAAGAAAACAATTGAATTAATAAACAAAACTAAGAATTTTTTTTGAAAAAAAAAAAACAATAAAATAGATAAACCTTTAGTTAATTTGATTACAAAAAGGAAAGAAGAAAATCAAATTGTTTCAAAAGTGAAAAGGGTAAACTTTTTCCCGGTGAAGAGAAAATCAGAGCAATAATTAGGAGCTATTTTGTCCAACTGCATGACAATAAATCTAATAATCCAAGTGAAATGAATGAATACTTACAAAAATATAGCTTGAACAGATCAACAGAAAAGGAAATAAATTACTTAAATAGTTCCATTTTAGAAACAGAAATTGAACAAGCTATTAATCAACTCCCTAAGAAAAAACCTCCAAGGCCAAATGGATTTACATGTGAGTTCTATCAAAAATTTAATTCCAATACTATGTAAACTATTTGAAAAAATAGGTAAAAAAGGAATCCTACAAGATTTGTTTTATGACACAGATATGGTGCTGATACTTAAATCAGGTAGGGTCAGAACAGAGAAAGAAAATTATAGACCAATTTCCCTGATGAATATTGATACAAAAAAATCTTAAAATATTAGCAAAGAGATTGCAACAAATCATCACTAGGATAATAAACTATGATGAAGTAGGATTTATACAAGGAATGCAATATTAGGAAAACTATTAACGTAATTAACTATATCATTCACTATATAAAAAACCAAAGTAACAAAAATCTTATGATTATCTCAATAGATGCAGAAAAAAAAAATTGAAAAAATCCAACACCCATTCCAATTAAAAACCCTAGACAGTTTTTTTCCTTTAAATGATCAGTAGCATCTATTTAAAACCATCAGAAAGCATCATTTATAATGGGGATAAATTAGAATCATAGATCAGTGGTGAAATAGGGTTGCTCACTATCACTATTACTATGCAATATTACATTAGAAATGTTATAATTAGCAATAAGAGAAGAAAAAGAGATCAAAGGAATTAGAGTAGGTAATGAGGAAATCAAATGATGATTCTTTGCACATATGATGGTATACTTAGAGAATCCTAGAGAATCAACTAAAAATTTACTAGAAATAATTCACAACTTTAGCAAAGTTGCAGAATATAAAATAAAATTCACAATCATCATCATTTTTATATATTACCAAAAAAGTCAAGCAATAAGAGATAAAAGGAAATTCCATTGAAAATAACTGTCGATAGTTTAAAATATTTGAGAATCTATCTGCCAAAGCAAAGTCAAAAACTATATAAACATAATTACAAAACACTTTCCACATAAATGAAGTCAGATCTAATTAATTGGAAGAATATCAAGTGCTCATGGGTAGGCCAATATGGTAAATATAGTATATTTATGGTAAATGATATGGTAAAAGAATATGGTAAAATATAATATTAATATAGTAATATAGTAAAATAGTAGTATAGTAATATAGTAACAAAAATACTAATATAGTAGGAATGACAATTCTACCTAAATTAATCTACTTATTTAATGTCATACCAATTAAACTGCCAAGAAATCACTTTACAAAGCTAGAAAAAAGAGTAAAATAGTTCATCCTGAAGAGCACAATGTCAATAATTTCAAGGGAATTACTGAAAAAAATGCAAATGAAAGTGGCTTAGTTGTACTAGACCTAAAACTATATTGTGAAGCATCAATCATTAAAATCATTTGGTAGTGGCTAAGAAATAGAGCATTCAATCAGTGGAGCACGTTAGATTTATAGGACAAAATAATCAGTATATAGTAATCTAGTATTTGATGACCCCCCCCAAACTCCAGCTTCCAGGATAAATACTCACTCTTTGATAAAAGTTGCCAAGAAAATGGCAGAAAATAGGTACTGACTTATATCTTAAGACCCTATACCAAGATAAGGTTGAAATGGATTCATAATTTGGACATAAAAAGTGATACTATAAGTATATTAGAACAAAAGATACTCTACTTCTCAGATCTATGGAGAAGGAATGACTTTGTGGTCAAAGAAGAACTAGGAGACATTATAGAATGCAAAATGGATAATTTTATTTAAGTTAATTTTTTTTTTTTGTAAAATCAAAACCAATGGATATAAGATTAGAATGGAAGAAGTAGATTGGAAAAACATTTTTACATCCAAGTGTTCTCATACAGTCCTCATTTCTAAAGTATATAGAGAATTGACTCAAATTTATAAGAATACAACCCATTTTCCAATTGATAAATGGTGAAATGATATGAACAGACCATTTTCAGTTGAAGAAATTGAAATCATTACTAGTCATATAAAAAATGTTCTAAATCACTATCAATCAGAGAAATGCAAATTAAGACAACTCTGAGTGGTACTTTGAAGTATCACTACACACCTCTCAGAGTGTCTAAGATTACAGGGAAAGATACTGATGAAAGTTGGAGAGAATGTAGGAAAACTGGAAAACTAATACATTATTGATGAAGGTGTGAACTGATCCAACCATTCTGGAGAGCAATATGGAACTATTCCCAAAAAGCTGTTAAATAGCGCTTTCCCTTTGATCCAGCAATGTCTCTACTGAGCCTGTATCCCAAAGACATTATATAAAAAAAAAGGAAAAGACCTACATGTGCAAAAATGTTTGTCGTGGCAAGGAACTGGAAACTGAGTAGATGAGTTGGAGAATGGCTAAATAAATTATGGTATGTGAATGTTATGGAATATTATTGTTCTATTAGAAATGATCAGCAGAATGATTTTATAAAGGTCTGGAGAGACTTCATGAACCGTTAAATCAAGTGACATAAGCCCAAAAGTGATATAGCTCCTGTTCTTGAGGTATACAATATTGTACACAGCAATAACAATATTATGTGATGATCAATTCTGATGGAAGGGCCTCTTTCCATCAGTGGGGTGATTTAGGCCAGTATCGATGGTCTTGTGATGGAGAGAGCCATCTGTACCCACAAAGAGGAGTGGGGGACCGAGTGTGAATCATAACATAATATTTTCACCTTTTTATTGTTTGCTTGCATTTTGTTTTCTTTCCCTTTTTTTCCTTGTTAATGTGATTTTTCTTATGCTCTATGATCATTGTGGAAATATGCATAGAAGAATTGCATATGTTTAACATATAGTGGATTACTTGCTGTTTAAGTGAAGGGAGTAGGTTTCACATATATACCTGTGTATGTAAATATGTCACATATGCCTGCATGCATATGTATAAACATATCTCTCTCCATCATTTTAATGTATATACCTCAAGAGCAGGGGCTATATCACTTTTAGGCTTATGTTTCAGTGTCTAGCTGAGGTCCTGGTACTTCATATTCATTAATAGTATGCAGAGTACTTTATACATATTGTTTCATTTGGTTTTCTATATTCATCATATAGAAAAGTTTAAAAGTTTTCTCTTGAGGATATATGCATATTTTTGCAATCTTAAACTATGCAGGATCTTCTAAAAAAAGAAGTTTATTCCTCTTCTTCCCAGATGCTGAAAATGTGTCATTATGAATTATGAATCAAGTGTTGACACCTTTTATAATTCTTATAAGAACCTCAGAGCATTTCCCAGAGATCATCAAATAAATATTTTATTTAACATAATCATCTGAGCATAGTAGATGCTGAATAAGTATCTGTGGATGATGACAATGATGATGATAACTAGATAGGTCTTAAGAGTATCCTGAGATGCCATGTTTTGCAGTTGCTATCATGATATTTAATATATGTTCTGTAGTTTTTGTTTATCTAATCAGGTCTTCCATACACCAGTTAATAAGGCAAAAATCCATTTATTTATTTATCTGGGTAAGTTGGAGAATCAGTCTGGTATAGTGGTTAGAGGGCTGGTTTGGGAATAAAGAAGATCTGAATTTAAGATGACATTTGACATAAGCTGTATTACCACAGGCAAGTAATTCATCTCTTGGTGCTTCAGGAAATTCTCTGAAAATTATAAATTACAGAGATGTTGCTGAGGTCAAGGTACGTGGAGTTTATACATGGGAAGTTTCCTAGACTGACTAAATCAAAGGTCTAGATCCCATTTCCTTTCCAGCACCTTTAAAATAATGGGAAAGCTTAGAGGCAACACAATAGTAAAAATCATCCGAGCAACTAATCTGCAGCAGTGGTTCAAGTTAAGCATTAAAGTTGATACAACTTTTAACAAGTAGGACTGTAGACAATCATTCAATTTAAAATGTAGGTGATTCAGAGAGGTTGTTAGAAGAACAAAGTAAATCACTGAATGTTATAAACAAACATATTTTCCCTCAAAAGTTATTTCCCCTCACCAAAGGTTTTATTTTTCTTGTTTGACAACTTTAATTTCAACAATTAATGTTGCTAATTAAGAATTTGTCAGTATTTTCTCATAAAATTTCTGTGGCTTGTCATATCCATAATTTTCTGGGTTAGGGTTTCCTAATAATATGCATTGTCTTGATAGACTAGCTATCATTACAGTCTATCACTGCAGTGATCCATACATTGAAGACTCCCTGAGTACATGTTGACACAATATTGTTCCAGTGATCCATGAACTAAGTATGTCTTAGATCCGCGTCATTACAAGTTTAATGGGAGAAATGCACCAATTCCACTGAAAATGCCAGGGATGACTCTGTGATCAATTCTTCCACAAACACATTCTCAGTGCCCTTCTGCAATGAAGATCCTTTCTGAACCTTTCCTGAACCATCTATTGCTGTGTGACTTCATCAACCCGTAATGTCCCATTTTATATTGACTGCTTTAACAGCTCTTTGTTGGTCACATAAAAAATCTATGGAATGAATTGCACAATAGTCACCTGAATATGAATAATGGAAACTACCATTCTGTTCCTTTTAAGCACTAGGAACAGTAATTTCCCCACGGACTCAAAATTAAGGAAAATTAAAATTTTATTTGGGTCATTATTCACTCTTTTATTATAAAAAGTTCCCCAAGTTATTGTCATAGCACAGAATGGAAACACAATTTGACTTTGTGCTTCTGTACTTTGATTTTTCTTTTGTTCATAGACTAAGAACTTCAGAGGTCATCAGATCCAATATTCTTTTTTTTTAACCTTTGAGAAAAGTAAAACCCAAAGAGATAAGTGTCTTGGCCTAAGTCATACAGATAGGAAATAATTGAGTCTTTGTTTTTCTTTTTTCTTTTCTTTTCTTTTTTTACAAATATAATCCTATGCATAGGATATAAGCTGTCATTTGCAAATCGCTTTATTGTTTGCATAGTACTTTACATCTATTATATAATTGGATAATCCTAATAATATTGATAGGTAGACATAATTATCCCCATTTTACAAATAAGGAAATTGAGGCTAAGAAAAGGTAAACAGAGTCACACAGCTAATAAGGGTCTGTGACAAGATTCAGACATAGATGTTCCTGACCCAGATTCTTCCATATGCAAAAATATGCATTCCTCCCCCACATACCTTTTTTTATTTACTTTGTAAATTGCATTTACTTAATCTGTTTGCATGTTATTTTCTTCTAGCAGACAACAAATTGCTGAAATGCAGGTATTGTGGTTTTTTTTGGTTTGTTTTTGTATGTGTGTCCTTAATGTCTAAAACAGGTCTTGGCACATAATCTACTTCTCCTGGAAAACTTCCATACTAAGAGAAAACATTTGTAAAGAACTTAGCACTGTCCCTGTCACATAGTAGTAGACACTTAACAAATGCTTATCCTCCTCCTTTCCCCACCTAAATGTATCCCAAACTGATGAAATCAGAATATTCAAACATATTAATGTATCATTATATTTGTTAATTTATGTTATTCAGGCAGTTAAACAATATTTATTAAACAAACTATGTTCCAGACACTGTGATATTCTCTGATGATACAAAGAAAAGGGAAAAAAAGGTCAGGATATTATTGCAAATATTCTATAAACCTTCTTTGTTATGATGACAAACTCCCTATTCTTTCCCTTCACATACAACATTTTTTCCTTCATTTATTTAATCTCTCATTCATTCATTCATCAAGCATTTCCAGAAAGCCTATTATATATAAACCAGGAGGGGAACCTAAAAACATAAAAGGCTCCATACATTACTTACTGCTCCTCAAGGAATTTACAGTCTGATTTTAAAAAAAAGTTAAATATAAAAAGAAAAACAGCTAAATTACCTGGAATTGGTCAGTGGTATCAAATTAAACTGAAGTGGGGAATTACAAAACCATAAATAATGATCTCTCTTAGACACATATTGACTTGAAAAACCACATATCAATGTTAACTATGTATTGTTACACTTTTACTTATTTCATTAAATATTTCTGAATTAAATTTTAATTTGGTTACTCAATATGCAGGATATAATGAAGCCAGAGGGCCATGTGCTTGACATACTGAGCTTGAAGTGTAACTGATTTTCATATAGAGTTTACAGTTTTGAACTCCATGTCAGGAATAACTTTCTAATACCTGGTTTGAAGAGGGGAGTGAAACAGGGGTATCATGGTCATTTGGAGATTCAAGGAAAAGAACACTGGTAATATTCAGAGATGTTAACTAACTAAAATTTAATGATATTAATTACAATATTACAATGTACAATGAAGATCCATATGTACATTTGTAATGCAGTACTTTTCACATAATATTGTCTTCATCTAGTTAGCATGATCCTAGAATATACCAAGGTACATGTAAACTTCACAAACTATATAGTCTTTCCTCCACTACTTCTTATTGCTGTAAAAATATTTGCAAAGACAGATGTTTTTATACTCTGTAAACAAAGAATTGCTCAGGCATATTTTACGTAGTACATAACTACATAACTTATTTTTAATAATTGTCTCTGTCCTTTGCTTGGTCAAGAATTTACTCCCAATGCATAGTCATGAAAAGTGTATGATCTATTTCTCTTATAATTTTTCTGGCATGAATTTTAATATTCAGACAATGCATTTATTATGAATTTGTGTTGAAATACTATGTAGAAAATTGACCTAAGCTTAATTCCTATCAGATTGCTTTCTAGTTTTTCTAGCAGTTTTTATAAATTAAAGAGCTCTTTCCTAGGTATCTTATGTTTTGATGCTGTATTGGACACTGAGTTACTATGTTAAAGTATTTCTGATCCTTCCTTCTCTAACCTGTTTCACTATTTGACTTTTCTATTTTTTAATCATTGTCAGATAGTTTCAATGATTGCTGTTTGTCATATAATTTGGTTTCTAGAATTGCTATTCCCTTTTCAACAAAGAAATTTTGTTATGTTTAAAAGAATCATGACAAGCCAATATCAATATTAACTTTATGTACTCCAATTATCATGGCATTTAAATTAATAGAATAAGTTAACTGAATTAAAAAAAAAAACATAGATGTTAATGTAACCATAGTAGAAAACTTCAATGTTCCCTTTTCAGAGCTGGGAAAATCTAACAAAAATATAAGCAAAAGGAAAATCACAAAATTGAAGAAATTGTTGGAGAATTGTAACTAAAACATTAGTAGTACTTTCTTGAAGATTAGCCAAAGAATATATCTTCTCCTCTTAGGAAAAAAGTGTTATTACTGGCCACTGTTCCTACCCCTAACAAAGTAATGATTTAAACTTATTTTGGCTCACTCTCTACTGAAATCAATATCAAGATTTTTAAAAACTTAAGATAATTATTCATCATGGACTAATACCAAGATTTTCTTAATATTAAGCTTTGGTATTTCCTACAGACTACAGGAGGTAGAACCATGTGACTTTGAACTGTAGGTACCATTTCTGTTGGAAATGCTTTTCTAGAAGATCCTTCATTCAATCACTAAATGCCTTCAAGCTATCACCAACACTGTCCATTTTTTGGCTATCTCTTCCCACATTTAGATCTCAGTCAGCCCTAGATGAAAATCTACTGTCTTTGAGCAAGCTTTACATCACCAGTGTTGTTCTTAAGAGTATGTCAGTTTAGTTAGAAAACCCATATCTTTTGTTTGTTATTATGAGTGAGGGGACATATTATCCTAAAAAGACACTTTTTAGGATAATATGTCCCCTCACTCATAATAAATGTATCTAAGACATAGAACTTGATGGATTTACCAGTCAAATGAAGTATTACCTAGATTATGTAGAATTATTTTAATTATAATCTTATAACAACAGTCACTGAACCATTTCAAAGCATAGATTCCATGGTCTGTCAAATTCAAGATTAAACATCTATAAACCATTCTGGAGAGCAATTTGGAACTATGCTCAAAAAATTATCAAACTATGCATACCCTTTGATCCAGCAGTGTTAGTACTGGGATTATACCCCAAAGAGATGTTAAAGAAGGGAAAGGGACCTGTATGTGTCAAAATGTTTGTGGCAGCCCTGTTTGTAGTGGCCAGAAACTGGAAATTGAATGGATGCCCATCAATTAGAGAATGGTTGGGTAAATTGTGGTATATGAATGTTATGGAATATTATTGTTCTGTAAGAAATGACCAGCAGGATGAATACAGAAAAGCTTGGAGAGACTTACATGAACGGATGCCGAGTGAAATGAGCAGAACCAGGAGATCATTATACACTTCAACAACAATACTATATGAAGATCAATTCTGATGGAAGCGGTTATCTTTGGCAATGAGAAGATCCAATTCAGTTCCAATTGATCAATAATGAACAGAACCAACTATATCCAAAGAATATTGGGAAATGAATGTGGACTGCTTGTATTTTTGTTTTTCTTCCAGGTTATTTTTACCTTTCTGAATCCGATTTTTCTTGTGCAACAAGAGAAATATACAAATATGTATGGAACAGAGGTGATTGCAAGGGACAATGTTGAAAAATTACCCATGCATATGTTCCATCAATAAAAAACTATAATAAAAAGGATTAAACATCTATAGATGCTATCAAGGCAGGTGAGCACTGTAGTTCTACATCTTGTGCCTATGGAGAATATTACATTGATCTTAGAGTTTTCTAATCAGTAGATGTAGTTACTGGCTCAAAGCATCATTGGTCCATTACTTGAATGGGCTTTGGAGGACATTTGGTCCAGGACCTTCATTTTAAAGAAAACAAAAACAAAAACAATAATCAGTGGGCCAAGGAAGATAAATGATTTGTTTAAGGCTATACAGGTAGCAAGTATGGGATTTATTCTAGATCTTCTAGCTACAGAGCCCATGATCTTTCCATTATTTAATATGTCCAATGATTTCTTGAAATAAGTAAGAATCTCAATAGAATTGTAAACAGAACTGGTTCCCATTTTGCTCTGACAAGGAGGGCAAAGATATTGGCTGAATCATTATTTGTCTGCTGTCTTCATCATGTCTTTTGCATAATGGAGCTAATGCTAGTAGAAAGATTGACTAGCCAGCTAGTTGATTGTCTCATTACCATGAATCCCCCAATACACAATAAATATAAAGGTGAGCATAGTTGTTTCTCTGATAGCTTATCTCAACTTTCATTAAAGTCTGTTGCTCCTGAATGGTAGGAATGTAACTAATCTCCAAGGTGATGATCCAATGTTATATGACTATATTGGGCAATGAAGAAGCTGCTTTAATAGGGAAATCTACTATGTCATGTCATGCAAAGAAATAAATTCAAATAAGTCTCAAAAAAAAATCCTATTGCAAAGGATTAACCAGACAAAGCCATGATGCTCAGAAGTATCAATGCCTATGAAAATGTATTTCTACTCCCAAAGAGTAATATTATTCTTATTCAGTCAATTTGCCTTTAGGTGTGAAGTTACACCCCCACAGATATGACTCCCAGATGGATTTGGAGTAGATGCTGCAGTGCTACTTGATATGCTGGGCACTGGGCAACCATAGTCAGAACTTTATCCTTGACCACAGGTATACTTGATCACTGGGCTCTTTGCCATCTGAAAATTGGGACTGCTAAATACATGTAACAAATCAGTTGGAAATTTCCCTTGATTTAAATAACAAACAAACTTCTAACAGGACAAAAATTCTAAAAGCAGCTTTTCAAGCAACAAAGGGAAGTGTAAGTAACAATACAATAATGTAATGGCTTTAGAAGATAAAGCTTTTCTAAAATGACTTTGAGGCTTTTACTTTGCTGATACAAATGCAATTCACATCAAACTTTGCAACACATTTAACTAAAGATTTTCCCCAGAAAGTCTGTTATTATTCTACTAACTAATATAAGAGTTCCAAAGAAATTATAATATTAAAAGCAATAGATTAGAATGAATATCCTTGACTTACATGACAAATAAACTTCACAAATCATCCAGTTCTGTTCTTTTTCTCTGAAAGCACAAATGCCCTACATACATGTCCTTCTGAATACAAAGATCATTTTTACATCCAATCTTCCCCTACTTGATGTCTCTTAATGGTGGGATCTTTCCTCTTAGGTTGCCTTCAAATAATCTTGTCAATATTTTATTTGAACATAGTTGTTTCCATGTTTCCCTCCATTAGACTTTAAGATCCTTGAGTTCAGGGACTGTTTTTAGTTTACTTTGCTTTTCTTTATCATTATTCACCACCATAGTTAAGATTGCTTTTTCCCCCCTTCAATATTTTTTTTTTTTGCCTCTTTCCCATTCATTTATACTCCATTCTCACACATGCTATTTTGTATCTTTATATTATCTCTAATATGAGGGGTTGCCAAACCTTTTCCAGGGCTGCTTATTAACTTTTGCTTTTCACCTTTTATGCAACTCTAACTCGTAGCTCCAAGAAACAGTAGGATGGGCAGTGGCCACACTCTAATAAAACTGTCTAGGTAAATGAGTTAAACCCACTATTCTCCCAGCAAGCCTCCATACCAGCATTTCAAACCTCTCTTTCTGACCTCTTAAACTGTCCTGGGCTAGAAAATATCTCACCTTTTCAACCTTTTATTGATTATAGTGTTTTTAGAATTCAATTTAAAATGTTATTTTAAGTGTTTGGGAGGAAATATTGGGAGAATTCTCCTTGAATACTCTTTTAACTTTGCTATCTTGGCTCCATTTCTCATTTGTTGAATAAGAAAGCAGTAAACAGATATATTAAAATTTAGTGGATAATTATATAGCTAAACAGCTGTTCCTTCTATATAAATACATATATGCATATTTACACACATATGTATATATGTATAAATGTATGTATTCAAACCATTGAACAACAGTTTGCATTTATAAACTAAGTTAGCCTCTCCTCAGAAGGGATACACTGAATAAAATAACTGCTGTCAAATAGCACTTTCTTCTCCTTGATTGGCATACATTGCTGCTCACCCAGGGCGAGGGACAATTTGTAAGAATGAATGTGTATCATGTTGCATCCTTCAAATAGCCATGAGTAGTGATAAAACTGATGGCCATCTGCTTCTTCTAGTTTTCCCTGGAGAAAAAGGCATGGACTAAATAACCTCTGGTTTCACTTTAAGCCCTGAGAATTTATAAAATTTATCTATATATGTGGTGAAAATAAAGAGCTATTGAACAGTACATAAAATTCCTGTGTGATAGATTTCAAGAAAATAGGGAAAATGTTCCAGAAAAAAATGAGGAATGAAAAAACTTCATTGTAGAGATTGAAAGATGATATATCAAAATATAGACCGATAGATAAAGTAGGCAAGTAGGTAAGTAGATAGGTAAAGTTTGTCATAAGTAATTTCTGTTTTAAGCATTATACTAAGTGTTGGGCATGGAATGGCAAAAACACAACCTGTTCTTAGGGTGCTTGGGGATGATAACAAAGGCTAGGGAGTAAGGAAGGACAAAGGGGACAATGAGAAAAAGAAAAAGAAGATTGGAGAATGAAGTCAGAAGCAAAGTAAAACTTTATTGGGATAACTTGTTCAAACTATATCATGGTTTCTATGGTAGTTCACATGACTTGATATCAACTCAGAGAAGAAAGGAGAGGGAAAATAAAGGAGCATATCCAAAGCACCTACTATGTACTAGGCACAGTGCTAACCATTTCTAAATATTATCTCATATTATCTTAGTAACAACCCTGGGAGTAGGTAGATTATTATTTCCATTTAACAGATGAGGAGCATGAGAACTCCTCAAGTGAGTTGTCCAAAATTACAAAATTGTGAATGTCTGGGATCAGATTTGAACTCAATTATTTTGTTTCTAGGCCCAGAACTCCATCCTCTGGGCCACCTATGTAACCTAAAGAACCTTTTTACTGTACTGCCCCAAAGATTGATTCTTGGCTTATGAACATTTTTATCTCTGACCTAGATACAGGCATAGATAACATATTAA
Source organism: Sarcophilus harrisii (assembly GCF_902635505.1). Lineage (NCBI taxonomy): Eukaryota > Metazoa > Chordata > Mammalia > Dasyuromorphia > Dasyuridae > Sarcophilus > Sarcophilus harrisii. The sequence goes on along the minus strand of NC_045428.1, from coordinate 285,276,448 downwards.
TCAGTTCTTCAGCTGGAAATGTTAGAATAATTAACGTGGCATATTCTGGACTCATAAACATATCATCAGGCCATAAACATAAACTTAATAGAATTTATTGGGTATAAATGTAATATCCCACATTTGGCTGCTCCAAAAATCTACTACAAATGCAAGATAGAGGATATATTGCAATAGCCAGAAAAAATATTTAGTTTTCCATTTCAAACTGTATATGAGTCAATACTACAACATGACAAACAAAAAACTAATAGGAACTTAGGTTGCATTAAAAGAAAGATAATGTCCAGAATTTACAAAGTGATAATTCTCCTGTCTTTTGGTCTGCTCAGATGACATTTGGATATTATGTTCTGGTTTGGGTCCATAGTTTAGGAAAAACTTTAAGAAGCAGTAGAATCTGCAGAGAAAGTACAGGATGATGAAGGTCCTTGAAGTCATTCAATTTGAAGATTGACTGAAAAACGTAGGGTTATTTAGCTTGTAAAAGAAAAAAACTGAAGGAAGGCATAATAACTATATCTAAGAAACTGAAAGGCTGCCATGAAGAAGAGGGATTGTTGTTTGTTGTTGTTCAGTCCTTTTCAATCATGTTTGACTCTTCATGATCCTTTTGGGGTTTTCTTAGCAAAGTTACTAGAATGGTTTGTCATTCTTTCTCCAGCTCATTTTACAAATGAGGAAACTGAGCAAACAGTGTCAAGTGACTTTCTCAGGGTCACAGAGCTAGTAAGTGTCTGAGGGCAGACTTCAGGAAGATGAATTTTCCTAATGGCAGACTGGACATGCTCTATACCATGGCACCACCTCTGTTGGATCCCACGGGACAGTAAATGAAAAGAACACAGGCTTGGAATCAGTTCTGGGTAGAATACTGCTATTTTCATATACCTGTTTGATCTTGGGTTCGTCTTTTACTTTCTTGTGGTCCCAGCACCATCATCTGTAAAATGAGGAATTTAGCCTAGAAGGCTTCTTAGTTTTCTTTCTCTAAATCTAAATCCTATAAATTAAAACTAGTGTAAATTTCCTAACAGAGAATTATATAAATATGGATTGGTATGACACTGAACAAATAGATTAGTTAAGGTAGAAATGCCATTTTTATCATATTGGCTCTACTTAGCCCATGAACTTTTTTCCAGTTATTTAGAATTGACTTTATTTGTGTGAAAAAATGTTGTGGTTGTGTTCACATAGTTCCCAGGTTTATCTTGGCAGATAGACTCCCAAGTATTTTATGTTGTCTATAATTATTTTATTTGGAATTATCTTTTTATCTCTTGTTGATAGACTTTGTTGGTAATATATAGAAATAGTCTCAGGAAGAAAAAAGCAAAATAATTATATAATTATATAGAAGAGATTCTTGATCAGGTATAGACATGATTATGTATCCTCTGTTTACTGATTCAGTCTTTTAATCACCTGGACACAAGAAGGTATGTGGTGCCTTGGTGGGTTTGAATATTTGATCATAACAAAAATCATTATTTTTTATTTTAAGTTGATACATTTGCTTTGGATTTTATAACTTTTTGGATAAAAAATTTGCAATAAGCATACCTCAAAAAGTCTTTCATCCAAAATATAAAAGGAATTGACAGAGCTACATGACTAAGAAAAATTTGTTTATAGATAAATGAGTAGAGGAAAGATTTAGACTTTCCCTCAAGAGCTGGTTGAACAAAAGATTTGAATTTTCCAACAAAATTAAATGAATAATTCTTTAAATTGCTAATGGTAAATAAGATATAAATTAAGACAACTCAGAAGTTTCGCTTCACTGCTAGCAAATTTACAAAGGTGATAATAACGGGAACAAGAATAGATGGAAGAGTAATGGAGAAATATATAAATTAATAATACAGTATAGTTAGATATTAGTGTAATCATCCTTAAAAACAATTTGAAATGGAGTACAGTTACTAAACTATTTATACCTTTTGACCTAGCTATCCCACTATTTGCCATAAACTCTAAAATAATCATTTAGAAAGGTCTCATATGTATAAAAATAGTTACTAGTTATTGTAAAAAAAGTTTTGGTTTTTGGCAAAGAATTGGAGATAACTGGATTATATCTTAAAGAGATGTTAAAGAAAGGAAAGGGACCTGTATGTGCAAGAATGTTTGTGGCAGCCCTTTTTGTAGTGGCCAGAAACTGGAAACTGAGTGGATGCCCATCAACTGGAGAATGTCTGAATAAATTGTGGTATATGAATATTATGGAATATTATTGTTCTGTAAGAAATGACCAGCAGGATGATTTCAGAAAGGCCTGGAAAGACTTACACAAACTGATGCTGAGTGAAATGAGTAGGACCAGAAGATCATTATATACTTCAACAACAATACTATATAATAATCAATTCTGATGGACCTGGCCATCCTCAGCAATGAGATGAACCAAATCAGTTCCAATAGAGCAGTAATGAACTGAACCAGCTACACCCAGGGAAAGAACTCTGGGAGATGACTATGGACCACTACATAGAATTCCCAATCCCTCTATTTTTGTCTGCCTGCATTTTTGATTTTCTTCACAGGCTAATTGTACACTATTTCATAGTCCAATCTTTTGTACAGCAAAATAACTGTTTGGACATGTATACTTATATTGCATTTAACTTATACTTTAACATATTTAACATGTATTGGTCAACTTGCCATCTGGGGGAAGGGGTGGGGGGAAGGAGAGAAAAAGTTGGAACAAAAGGATTTGTAACTGTCAATGCTGAAAAATTACTTATGCATATATATTGTAAAAAGCTATAATAAAAAAAGTAAATAAAATTTAAAAAAAGAACTGGAGGGAAACTAACTTCTCATTGACTAGGAAATTACTGAACAATTTGTGATTTATGAAAGAAATATTATTATATCATAATAAAGGTCCAGTATGAGGATTTTAGGAAAATGTACTAAGGCTTATGTGAACTGATAAAATCAAAATAAAATCAGAACTAAGAGAATGCACATGCAGGTGGATGGCTCAAAGGATAGAGCACCATGCTTAAAGTCAGGAAGACCTGAGTTCAAATACAGACTCAGATATTTACTTCGTATGTGATCCTGGATAACTCTCAACTCTGTTTGCCTCAGTTTCCTCATCTATAAAATCAATTGGAGAAGGAAATGGAAAATTACTCCAGTATCTTTGCCAAGAAAACCCCAAATGGAGTAATGAAAAATTGGACTCAACTGAAAATGACAAAACAGTAACAAAAAAAGAGAACACAGACAAACATTGCCATAATATAAATGAAAACGATATTAAAAGAACAGAATTCAGTAATTAATTTTGGTTCCTCATAACGGGTAATAGTCATAGATTTGGAGCTTGAAGAAGTAATAATTTACACAGCAATTGTCTAGGGCATCATTCAAAACCAGATCTTTCTTAAGTCTGGAATGATAAAACATTGTTGATGATAAGACATCAGGAGATATAGAAATTGTTTCATTCATCATACTTTATCCTCAGGGTCCAGCACTGTTTGACACATTGTAGGCACCTGATAAATATATGGATGATTGATATAAAGAAGATAAAGCTATGAATGAAGAATATTAAATAACTCTAAATTTCCCTTCAGTTTGACCAAAACGAGGATATAAATCCAAACTCAGATTATAGAAAAGTAGGATTAACAGAGTCTTCAAATGTTTATCAGATGCTTAATAGAGAGCTGGAAAGCACATCAGAAGTTTGCCTCAGATCATGTAGTAAATGGCAAGGGTGGGATTTGAACACTGGTTTTTCTTACTATATCCATTGTTCTTTTTACTATATACTACTGACTCTTAATTTTACTGGAGGTGGTAATAATAGAAGTATCAGTAGTAAAAGTACATTCATGAAATTGTATCATTTACCTTCTATCTTTCATTTCTCTTATCACTTTCTTTTCTGTTTGACCAAAAAAAAAATGAACTAAGATGATAGAAAACTAGGATTACCTTGATTTGTTTAGTTTTTATGTTATTAATGAAATGTATTAGTGTACTATGTGGAATATATTGGAAAGTGATTTTAAGGCAAAATCCAAAATACCTCAACAAAATATTTTTAAAAATTAATTCCATTTGCTTGCATAGTCTAGACCAATTATCACAAGGCAAGATCACTCCAAATCAAAAGAATATTGTGATTCTGAGCCTACTGATTGCTGTAAGCTCTAGGACCCATGAAGCAGATACAATATGTATTAATGACAACCTTTGGACAAGATTATATTCATGCTCTCTAGACTGGCAGTCCGTGGTCTCTTTTGTTCCTCAGGTTTTCCTATTATACACAAATCCTTTTCCTATTCTATGAATTTATCTTTGTATTCAGCCATTGAAATTCCCTCATCTTTAACATAGGCTCATATCTTTTCAATCCTACTTTCTTCACAAATTAAATAGACTATTCTCAGTGGCTTTTAACTGTTTTCTGCTACAGTCATGTGAATTTTCTTGACCACTGAACAATTTGATGAATCTCTTGGCATCAAGAAACTCATATCTTTCATCAGGTTTTATATTACTTTGCTTCATTTGCCCATCCCTTTATGAATTTTGTCCTGAAAGTCTCTTCCTGGTGCCTTAACTTCAGAGCATATGGCTTTGGATGGCCTACCATCTTAAACCCAGTGTGGAAGTAGGATAATCTAGTAATCTACAAATATCAAAGAGCACATATTATTTCCCACCTGGCAGGAAGCTGAGTGGGTAAACCCCCAGGCAATTCTATCATGAAGGAAATCTGTCTACTAACTATGCTTCCTATTTTTTATAATCCTACTTTTCTATTATCTGAGTTTAGATTTATATCCTCATTTTGGTCAAACTGAAGGGAAATTTAGTCATAAGAGAAATGAACTATATAGGCAAATGAATCAGTTGTATCTATAGATCACAACTAATGAGGACTCCTACCAAAATGACAACTATTCAATTTTATTCAAGACACATTTAATATAAATTGATTATGTGACAAAAGGTATCCTAGGTATTGAGAGTAACAAAAACAGTTCTTGCTTTTGAATAGCTTATACTCCATTGAGGGGAAAGAAAGATTCATATTTGAAGATAAATAAATACTATTTATACACAGAGAAGTAATGTTGTTCTCCCCCAAGAAGTAAGGAAGAAAATTACAGAAATAATTGTGCCATCAGGTAAGACATTATAATGAAAGTAGCATATGAGCTGAGCCTTGAAGTCACAAAGATTGGAAGTGAAGAGAGAAAACCAACTTTCTAGATGGAAAACAAGTTGTACAATGGCCTGGAAGTGGGAAGTCACAGATGAGGGAAAATAGCCTAAACTGGGGTAAACTAGGTAGTATAGTAGATAGAGCACCAGCCCTATAATCATGAAGGCCTGATACACAACTGGTCTCAGGCACTTATAAGTTGTATGATCCTGGGCAAAGTACTTAACACTATTTGTCTCAATTTCTTCATCTGTTAAATGTGCTGGAGAAGGAAATAGTAAACCTCTCTAGCATCTTTGCCAAGAAAATCCCAAGTGGGTCATAAAGTTTCTCCAAATGGGGGCAAAACTGAAAAGTGACTGAAAAGTAACAACTGCAATAACAGACTAAGCCATCTGCAATGCATGAGGAACAATGTAAAATTAGTCTGAGAAGTAAGGATGACAGGAAAATGCTGTACAAGTAATAGCAATATTGTTTCATAGGAACTGTGAATGACTTAGTTATTCTCAGCAATACAATGATCCAAGATAATCTTTAAAGACTAAAGATGAAACATACCATTTATCTCCACAGAAATAACAGATATTGATTGAATACAGATTGAAACATGCTATTTTTCACTTTTTTCTTTTATTCTAATCTTGTTGTATAAAAAGACTAATATGAAAATGTTTTACATAATTGCACCTGTATAACCTATATCTGATTGCTTACTATCTCAGAAATGGGAGAGTGAAAAGTAAAATTTAAAAATGTTTAAAAAACACAAACAAGATTGAATTCTGATAGTGAAAGCTTTTAAATTTAAAAAAAGGCAGCTGTATTGTACTCTAGAGATTATAGAGATCTCTTGAAGTTTCTGGAAGAGATAAATGACATTGTCTAGAGACATCTACTTTGCTATTATTGATTTGAAAGCTGTATTAATGATGATTGAATTCAGGCAAACAATTAGGAGACTTTCCTAAGAAACTGCCTAGATTAGACCTTGAAGTCAAGTGGTGGCAGCCAAGTGAATGGAAAGAAGATGTCAGAAGGAAAAGATGTCTTGCACTGAAAGTCAATGAGATTTAATAATCAGTTGGATAAATGCGGTTGTGGTGGTTGGGGGATAAATACAAGATTACAAACCTGGCTAATTGAAAGGATGGTTGTATCATGGACAGAAGTTGAGGAGTTAGGAAGAGGGATACAAACCTTATCCCTCCTTAAGAAAGGATTAAAAAAAGATATGGGCCTATGTTAAAGATGAGGGAATTGTGGTGGCTGCATATAAATATAAACCCTGTAGGAAATATACAGAAATATTTGGGTTTTTGGAAGTGGAGCTCAAAAGAGACTTGAGGGTTAGATGTGAAGATTTGAAAGTCATTTGTATAGAGACAACCTTTGAATTAATGAAAGCTGAGGAGATCACTAAGAGGCAGAGGGAAGAGAGACAAGAGGAAAAGGTCCAGAAGAGAACTGTGAATATTGTCAATGTCATGGATTGGTGGGAAAAGATGATTAAACAAATAAAGAAGTTAGCAAAAGATCCAAGACACATTCATTTAGTACTCCAAGTTTTCAGAAGCACTTTAAGTACATTATTGTATTTAATCCTCACAACAATATTATGATATCAGTACTATAGGTATTATTATACTTGTTACAAAGGTAATATGATGAAATGATAGGAAAAACTAAGTGGCACAGTGGATAAAGTACTATACTTGGAATCAGAAGATCCATGTTCAATTTTTTTCTCAGATACTTACTAAGTATGGAACCCTGGGTAGGTAACAACCTCTGGTTGCCTCAGTTTCCTCATCAGTAAAAGGGAATAGCAATTGCACCTAAATCACAGGGTTGTTGAATGGATAAAATGAAATAATATTTTAAAATATTTCAAAAACTTTAAGGCAACATATAAATGCTACTTATGATAATGATGATAATGATACTTCTACAATACAGAATCCATAAATGCTGTTTAAAGCCCTTTACTGATTAATTAATAATAGCTATCTACTAGCTTAACCTATCCTTAGAGGAAAACTGAGAATCATTTCAGTCTTTCCCAAATCATTTGAATATGCAGCATGGTTTATCCATATTCTGTTTTTTTTTTTTTTGAAGGAGCTAGAAAGGAAGCTGAAACAGAATTATCATTGAGTTAAAATGTGAAAATACTGAAATTGAAGCCATTTCACAACTGTACTCTTATTCAACCCTTCACTCCTTGGGTCTCTCTCTTCTTCACTCCTTGAATTCCCAACAGAATTTATGGCTTTTCCTCAAGCTCCATATAACTAAACATTTTTACCTTAATAAGTAAATAACTTATCAAAAGTCCCACTCTCCCTATCTTTTCACAATTGTTATATTTAAAAGGGATCAGGTCTTAATTTAAAAAGAGATTCAAATCTGAAGGTGAAATTCAGGCATTAACTATGATTATATTTTTCTTTTGGTGGGTAGGTGATGTGAAGATAGTCAAATTATGCAACATAAATAACAGGAGGGAAATATTTTATATTTATCTAACAACAAATATTAATTATAAAAACATTTTGACTATTGAAATAAGGGAAATTTTTGTTTAGTAAAATAAAAATTAACAAGGTGAACACTGTGAGATGATCTTTATTTAAAGTAAGTATCATCACCAAAACATTGAAAACCTGTGATATAGTGGGGAAAAATCCCTGGGTTTTGAGCCAGTGCATCAGGGTTTGTGGCTTGGTTCTGGCTCATATTACCTGTATAACAAGTCATTTGACTCTTCTATTTTCAGTTTCCTCATATACTGTATAAGGAGGTTGAATTGGATGACCACTGAATTTCTGTACAGTTCTAAGTCTATTAAATTTCTAACTTAACAAAACTCTGCCTCCTGAAGATTCTTCAGTTTTAAATAGGAAAAATTTTATAGGCTGTTTTTGAACTCCAGAGGAAGTCTGAATTTCTTTTTTTTTTTCTTAATGTGGGATGAATGCCTGGAATTTTATTTCTAATGGATCTAAGGCTATCTCTATTCAAACCTCCTGCAACATTTTCATTGATTTGTTAACAGTAGTCTCTATTCACAATGTAACCTTTAATAACAAATGGAAGATGCACCTTGCTTGAATTCCTTATTAAACCAAATTTTATAGTCTATTCCTTTTTTGTACGGTCTTATCTTCAGAAAACGGCTTTTCTGAAAGAGAATTGTTACCTTTTTGTGACCTAGAGACTTTTCATAGATATAATTCTTTCATTAAAATATTTGAAGACTCCATTGGGAAGAATTCAAAGAATGAAAGTAATAGGGAGGTCAATTTGGAATCAATAAAGTAAGTAGTTTCTAATAATTTTTCCCCTCAAAAATTGAAATGGAATGCCTATTGTGAGGTAGGAAGTTTTGTGAAACTTGAAGCATGCAGAGTTTGAAGGACCATATTTCAGGGGTGCTAAAATAGTTTGGGTTATTGGTTAAATGAGATAATTTCTAACAATGTTTCTGATAATCTATGATCTTGAGATACTTTATTTCCAAGTCTCATTATTCATCTGTTAGATGGAATAAAATAATGGCACTTCCCCTTGCCCCTCACAATAACCTGTGAAAATCTCTTTTTATTGCCTTGTAGTCAAACTGTATAAGGGAAGACATTCAAATTAGCAATGTACCTTGAATTTTTATTACACAGTCTGAAGATTTGTTTTTCAAAAAGAAAATTTATTTTAACTATAAGGATTTCTTATATTTTTCTCTAATGGTCTCTTACATTTCCAGAGAACAATGTCTTAAACTTTGACTTTTTCACTTACTATTATACTTCCATATTCTGATGTATTCAAGAATTCACCAATGTGGGTACCCCTCCAATGGTACAGATCATAGCCTATTCATGACTTCTAATCAAGCACAATTCTTATCCATAACACAAGCCTTTTATTGAAAATCTGAGCAATGAATTAAAGGTCTTCTTCTGTATCTTTAATATTTCATGGTTACCAGTACAATACTCAAGCTTTCAATCTTTCATCACTCATTCTTGCTTTATGTCTGAATCTTTGCCAGTAATACAGATCTCTAATCATGCATTTTATGCCATAGATAATAGGCTCTAGCCTACTTCCACCCACTCTGCATCTTTCCATTGCCCTTTGGGTCACTATAATTCTGATTCTTTGGATATTGTGCTTTCCCCTAATTTGCAGTCATAAAGCATCACTAAGAGAAAGATGCTAAAATGATGAGCTTTGACAGTATGTAACAGCTTGGAATCATTGAAAATACTGTACAATTTCAGAAATGGGATTTGGCCCACTGTTTTCTTCTTTTCAGTCAATTCTTGGACTCAATTCACTATTATCTGCAATATCTAACCTAGGTATTCATAGGTATAACCTAATTCCATAGGCTACCCATCCAACTGCATTTATAATCTGGGTAATATAAATTCTTCAGAGATGTTGCACCTGTATATTTTCTTAGTAAGCCAGAAGGCATTGAAAAATATAATAATAAATAAAAATATTCTTAAACTTAACACACAGGAAATAACTGGTTACCCTATTGGGAAGCATTTCAGAATCAGCTATTTGCATGTGTGCAGGTAGATTATCATTTGGCTGGTTAAAGTAAAAATTTGTACAAAATAAAAATAAAGGGTAAAGAAGAGAAGGTGCTGTTCAATTCTAACCCAACCTATTAAATAAGCTATTGAAAAAACAGCCCTTGGATAAAGATAAAAATAAAGTCTGTGCTTAGAAGTTATACTGATGAAAACAATCCTGCTTCATTCAATAGTCTTGGATAATCTTATTTTCTTTAGCTTATTAAACATTAACCTTTCCTAATTCTTAACCTACCTGTATAACCATCTTCTTTCCTGGATCAACATGCCTTTTTTCTTAATATAGCAACCACAGGGCTTGGTTCTTCTCCTTTTAAATCTTATCTGTCTTCTTCTATGATTCCATATAATCCCATGGATTCACTTATGTATACTTAGAAGCCTTACAAATCTATATTCCTATCCTTGATATGTCTCTGAACTCCATTCCCACGTCCTTCAAACCATTGGACATGTCCATCTGAATATCCTTAAACTCAACATGAGCAAATGAGAAATTAATATCTCTCTCATTTTATCCTGGAAGCATCCTTCCTCCAAACCCCTCATTTCTGTTGAGGTTATTACCATCTTTCCAGACACGCAAATTTAGAAATTCAGTTTGGTAGAGAATTGCATATGGAAGGTGAAGGAGAGTGAAGAATAATGGATGACTCCAGACTGTAGCTTTATTCATACTATCTTCAAGCACCTCTTCCATTCATCTCTTTTGCATGCATATAGACACCACCATAGTTCATATTCTCATTATCATTTCCTAGACAACGGAGTCACATCCTAATTTGTCTCTCTACTGGTAGTTTTCACCCTTTCCAAACCATCTTTCACTTGGTTACCAAAATAATCATTCTAAGTCCGAAATGTTTTAAAACTTTCAGTAGCTCTTCTCTTGACTATATTATATGCTAAATGAACTCTAAAGTGTAGCATTTTTAGTTATCCACAATCTGAGTTCTCACCATTTTTCAAAGATTATTGTACATATACCCCCTTTATATCCTCTTTGTTCTAGCCAAGGCCAATCACTACCCATTCCAAATTTGATATATTTCCTGAAGAAAAAAATATTGATGTAGTATCTATGAGCAATGTAAAAGCTTTTCATCTTTTTTTTTTTCATTTTGTGAGCCTGAATCATAAACCCCCCCTCCCACCCACGCCCTGCCTTTTGCTCCCTTCTCTGTCTGGTTTTATACTTAATCTCTTATTGTCAAGGCTTTTGCTTACTTGTATGGGAAGTAATTGAAAAGCTCTTCAGAGAATTCCTCTATTTCTTTCTTTGCAAAAAGATGTTGGTGCCTAAAGTTCCTGCTTATCTACTTATTGTGAGTTTTTCAAAATGACCATGTGTTCCATTAAAAAATTGATGCTAGCTATTGATATTGGGCACACAATGAAGTCAACCTCAGTTACTCCTTTAACTACAATTCTGGGGAGAATTTATAATCCATCATCTTTGCTGCAGTTTCTTTCTATCTTCTTGTTCCATTCATATGAATATGATTATAATTCTTCCTTCATGTGTCAACTCACCGGATAAAGATCATATAATTAATAATTATACTGATCTTCTAAGTCAGTCTAAAAACTGTGCTTTTTGGTATCCTCTATCCCTCTTTCTATACTGTACTACTACAGTTTTAAAAGCAGAAGAGGTCACTCAGGTCTGAAAAAAAAAATTGTATTTTTATCTATTCCCTAGATCATGCAAAAATTTTCATCCTTTAGTGCCCTCCCTTCCAGTGATAAGCCTCTGTTAGCTAGGCTGATCCTTGGTTAATAGGCACAATATATTGCTACAATGATATTTTATGATTTGGCAGAACTGATCAGAGCTTATCTGGTCTTTAATAATCCAGGGTGACTTTCATTGAACAATAAAAGTGAATTTTTGTGGAGGTTCCCTTAATATTATCAAATTAAATAGCTTATTCAGATAAGTCTAAGTTGGTCAAGACTCAGTCTTTTCTTTCTTTAACTTTACTTTCAACTTTCATAAAATAGAAAAAAGCAAGAAACACTGACCTGATTTTCTCAATAATATTTTCATAACATTATATTTTGAATTTACACATGCATTGAACCACAATACAAACTGGAGAAGCAGTTTGTGGAAGGTGATGTGAGTTGGAGATAGTGAGCTATTTCTTTCTATATGTCTAAATTCTAGTCATGACTTGGGGGCCAGAGTTAAGTGGGTTTTTATTTTTAGATCCTTCCCTGATCTACAACATGTCTGTTGGTTAAGAGCCAATAATTAAGGCAATTCAGCCTGTATTACTTCAGGAAATAGGTTTACCACTCCATAAATCTTGTATTATGCCTTATTTACATCATTCCCAAGCATGACCTTTATTCTACTCATACACTCTAAGTCTAATTTAATTTACTATAGTGTGTGTACTTCTTACACAACCTTAGCAAGGGTTTGATTCACTCTATCACAAGCTAATTATACTTTGTTGGACCTGAAACTGGAAATGATGTACAGTGACAGTTTTAACAAAGTTTCGATTAGCACATTCAATTACTTTGGGAGCATCCCACTTATCAATGTGCCAAACAGGTAATTCATTTAAGACTTTGACAAAGAGTATGGGATTGGATGATTCATTCAATAGACTTTGGGTACAGCTCTGACACTCTAGTACTTATTAAGCAACTCTCCTTTGGAAGCATTTGCCAGTTAATTTCAGGAGTGCATTTTTCAGTGTATTGGGAAAACAGCATAGCCTTATTCACCAAATGTTCCTATCTGCAAATGTTTTATACAGTCAACTGAAATTTGCATAAACCTATGCCTCAGCAAATTAATCCCCATGCCTCATGGATTCAGAAACATGGAAGGCAGTTATTTTCAACTTTGGGAGTGAAAGTAGGAAGTCAACACTAATTTTATAATTAACTGTCATGTAATTCTAAGTTTATCACTTCTAGCATATTAATAAAAACAATTTTATAAGCAATTAATTGAGCAGCACATTCCTCCTAAGGCATTTTGGTAATTCTTCACTTCACAGATGAGG